>NC_134355.1:241663161-241985348 GCF_048569485.1 Anomaloglossus baeobatrachus
GATGTAAATAACCTGACATACCCGTTGCTAGTGGTAATCAAGTGGAGCCCCTGTCGTGTCCCAGAAGGTGGAGTGGCGTCCTTGAGGGGACCGCTACAGGAGGGCGACACAAATGTTTAGGTATATGTGTTTTGTCACAGTCCAATCTTTTGTTTATTTGCTATTTTTGTTTAAGCAGCAGGGCACTTATCATTACAGGACTAGAAACTCAGGTACAGAGAAGTCCAACACGCCCCCTCCTCTGATTGACACCTCACTCTCAATGTACAATCTCTATAGAGAGCCAGGTGTGGGTGGGGATAGTTCCCTGGGCTCAGCTACATAACTTAACCTAAAAATTCAGATTCTGTCAGAATGTCTGCAACCAGTAAAATAAGTGATACACCTTTGTATTCAGAATCTCCTTGCCTGCAACATGCTGCTCTCAGATAAGGTAGAAAAAACCTGCTGATATAATCCCTTTAATGATCAGGCCAAAATTTAGAATTCTGACCAGTGTCACTTTATAAAGTAATAACTCTGGAATGCTTCAATGAATCTTATTGATTCTGAGAACATGCTATCATTACATATTGTGATTCATGTTAGTATTAAATTTAGGATGATATTTTTTGCATTTAACTGATAAAAAATAGGAAATTTGGCCAAAAAATTTCATAATTTCAGAATTTTCAAACTTTGAGTTTTTATGCCCTTAAATCAGAGTTGTGTCACATAACATAGTAAAAGGATTATTCCCTTCTCCAAGACCCTATCCCAATATATAGTAGGCATAATAATAATACTAGCAAATACCTCCAAATAGAAATGTAGTATAGTTCTCCTGATTCACTATGTCGCCTACGCATTTGTGTCGCCTACCTGCAGCGGTCGCCCCAGGGACACCTCTCCACCTTCGGGGACGCCACAGGGTCTTCACTTTGGGTATATCTAGCTACAGGTATGTCAGATTTATTTATATTGGAGTCGTGACACTACTCACGGTTTGCGGTCAGGGTTATGGGTGACCGCCACTGCTCGTTTAACGAGCGTCTGGGGCTGATGGAGTCTGCAGTCTGGTGGTGTGGCCTCCCGTGAGTGAGGCTGGCCCCAGGGGCTCGGGTGCGTGGAATAACAGGTCCCAGAATAACTCAGTCTCAGTCCAAGATATCTTTCAACTGTTCTTGACTCACTTTCAGATGTTCTGTGAGGAACCCGGGTGATGCTGAGATAAACCAGGAGGAACCAGGTATCCTCTTGGCTGGTCTAAGGGTAACCGTTAACTTGCCTTCCTGTTTTCACCTTAAAGACCCGGCCATTTTTTGCAATTTTGACCAGTGTCACTGTTACGGTTGCTGCGAGCACTGGAGACTATGTCCAGATTTCTTCCTACTGCACATGTGCGAGCGCTGGAAACTAAGTCCAGATTTCTTGCTACTGCACATGTGCGAGCGCTGGAGACTAAGTCCAGATTTCTTGCTACTGCACATGTGCGAGCGCTGGAGACTAAGTCCAGATTTCTTGCTACTGCACATGTGCGAGCGCCGGAGACTAAGTCCAATCTTGGAGCCATTGCACATGTGCGGGTGACATCATCGCTGACACGAGGTCACATGTCTCTGACACCTTCTATGCCGATTGGTCGCTGGTCATGTGCTTGTGACGTCTTGCTCGGTGATAGGCCAGCATGACGTCACTCCTGTCGTTCTGGCAGCGGATTGGCTCTGGTGTCCTCCATCTTGGATGAGGCACAGAGTCTATATAAGACCCTGACACACGCCGCATGGTGCTCAGTCCTCTTGGTTCATGCATATGAGTAGACGCTCTGTGCGCGTTCCTTTAGGCATTCCTCTGTCTATGCTAGGTGAGCGCTACCGGCAGGGTAGCGTTCTTATACCTTACAGCTTCGGCTGCTGTCCGTATCCTTACCTCTTAGGGGAGCGGACATAGGCAGGTGCCTGAGGCACATGGTCTGGCTGGGCCTTGTGATTCTACTCGTAGGTGGACGTTGCCGCTAGGGTAACGTTCCTTATACTGCGTCTGGCAGTTGTTCGTATCCTCGCACACTAGGGGAGCGAACAGAGGTAGGAGCTTTGTGCGGCTTACGCTGCTGTTCGTCTCTTTTGCACCACTAGAAGAGCGGACCTAGGCAGGTGCCATATCTAGTGGTTCGTGTCCTCGCACACTAGTGGAGCGAACGCAGGTAGGAGCTTTGTGCGGCTTATGCTGCTGTTCGTCTCTTTTGCACCACTAGAAGAGCGGACCTAGGTAGGTGCCATTTCGCACACATTGCCTTTGTCTCTGTGATTATTAAGAGATCATTCCACACACCCTCCAAGTAAGGGAGGAATTGCTTTACTTACTTATTATATTTACTTACTTATTATATCCTTCTGTGAGTTAACAGAGGTATTGCACTCTGCCATAGTCTGCAGCAAAGTCTTTGCACGGTGGACCCTGACTGTCTGATACTCCTTTCGGTTATTATCAGACAGCCCCCCGTAACATTAGGACTGAGCCAAGGGTCTGGCAGTTATGGCAGAATATCAGCAGTTACACCGTTACATACAAGTACTTGAGTCACGGCTCAAGAGTATAGAGGATAAACCTCAGACCATGGTGACATCTGCACATGATCCTCGACTTGCTCTGCCAAACAGATATTCTGGCGATGCCAGATCATGTCGTGGTTTCATTAGTCAGTGTCAGATACACCTAGAGGTCAACTCTTCTCGCTTCTCTACGGAGAGGTCCAGAGTAGGCTTTATCATCTCCTTACTTCAGGACAAAGCCTTAGAATGTGCGACTCCCCTATGGGAGCGCTCTGATGTGGTTACTCTGAGACATCAAGACTTTCTTGATGCTCTTAAGGCGGTATTCATGGGTCCGCAGGTTACCCATGATGCGGCCCTGAGACTGTTAGATCTATCTCAGGGTTCGTTATCCACTAGTTCTTATGCCATTGCTTTTAGAACTCTGGTGGCAGAACTAGATTGGCCAGAGAAGGTGTTGATTCCTATCTTCTGGAGAGGGTTGGCAGGCTATGTCAAGGATGCCCTTGCTACTCGTGAGGTCCCTGCTTCTCTGGAGGACTTGATCACAGTAGCAACGAGGATCGATGTACGCCATAAGGAACGTAGACTCGAGGTCTCTTCCTCACGCCCTAAGCATCGGGCTATTCCAGTTGTTGAGGGTCCACTACCATCTTCCTCAGCATCTGAAACATCTCCCACTCCTATGGAGTTAGGTCATACGTTCTCCAGACTACGCAAGTCTGGTCCTCCTATGTGTTACGTATGTCGTCAGGCTGGGCACTATGCCAACAAGTGTCCTAGTCGTCAGGGAAACTCCCTGGCCTAGTAATCATTAGAGGGGGGTTACTAGAGACGTCTTCTGCACCCTCTAAGTGTTGTATCCCAGGTCAGCTCTCGTTATCTGAGAATACATGGCCTATTATGGCTTTTGTGGATTCCGGAGCTGACGGGATTTTTGTGTCCTCAGGATTTGTAAAGGGACACAATATTCCCTCTATCATGTTAGAGGCGCCTATTCCAGTCCGTGTTGTTAATGGAACTATGTTGTCTGACTCCATTACATTGAGGACAGTTCCCTTGCGCCTTTCCCTGTCTCAGGGTCACATAGAGGAGATTTCTTTTCTTGTTTTGCCTGAGGGTATAGACGACGTCCTTCTGGGTCTTCCATGGCTTCGGACTCATGCTCCTCACATTGACTGGGAGTCTGACAGCATTATTAGTTGGGGTTCGAAATGTCAGTCCCGATGTCTTCCCTTACCACCTAAGGTCGTTGCGGTTGCATCAACTGATCTCTCTCCCATACCTACACCCTATTTGGATTTCGCTGACGTGTTCTCCAAACAGGGTGCTGAGGTTCTTCCACCCCATAGGCCGTATGACTGTGCCATAGACCTTATCCCAGGTTCGGTTCCACCTAAAGGCAGGGTTTACCCCCTGTCGATACCTGAGTCGGAGGCCATGTCGACCTATATAAGAGAGAGTTTAGAGAAGGGGTTCATTCGTAAGTCTGTCTCTCCCGCGGGAGCTGGGTTTTTCTTTGTTCGGAAGAAAGAGGGTGATTTGCGTCCCTGCATAGATTACAGGGGTCTCAACGCAATCACAATAAAGAACAAATACCCATTACCTTTAATTTCGGAGCTCTTTGACAGACTGAGAGGAGCTCAAGTTTTTACGAAGTTGGATCTGCGGGGTGCGTATAACTTGGTACGAATTCGAAAGGGTGACGAATGGAAGACCGCTTTTAACACCCGAGACGGTCACTATGAATACCTCGTCATGCCTTTTGGGTTATGTAATGCACCCGCAGTATTTCAGGACTTCGTAAACGATGTGTTCAGGGATTTACTGTTATCCTCAGTAGTGGTGTATCTAGACGACATCCTGATTTTTTCTCCTGATCTGGAGACTCATCGTCAGGATGTCGTTCGTGTCCTTTCCCGTTTAAGGGAGCACTCATTGTTTGCTAAACTTGAGAAATGTGTATTCGAGCAGTCCTCATTGCCTTTTTTGGGTTACATTATCTCACAAGAGGGTCTGGCTATGGATCCTGCGAAGCTCTCTGCTGTCCTGCAATGGTCCGAACCTCATTCCTTGAAGGCGGTGCAACGCTTCTTAGGATTCATAAATTATTACAGGCAGTTCATACCCCATTTTTCTACTTTGGTGGCCCCTTTGGTGGCCTTGACTAAGAAAGGTGCTAATCCCAAAGCCTGGTCTACTGAGACATCTCAGGCTTTTGAGGCAGTAAAAAGACACTTTTCAACTGCTCCCGTTCTTCAAAGACCCGATGAGAATAAGCCCTTCATCTTAGAGGTTGATGCCTCTTCAGTGGGTGCTGGTGCGGTCTTGTATCAAATGAACGGTGCAGGTAGAAAAAGGCCGTGTTTCTTCTTTGCTAAAACCTTTTCACCGGCAGAGAGAAACTATACCATTGGGGATAGGGAACTGCTCGCCTTGAGATTAGCCTTGGAGGAGTGGCGTCACTTGCTGGAAGGAGCGAAACATCCTTTCCAGGTCTATACAGACCATAAGAATCTGACGTACTTACAAACCGCTCAGCGTCTGAATCCTTGCCAAGCCCGCTGGTCCTTGTTTTTCTCCCGCTTTCACTTCTCCATCAACTATCTGTCTGGGAGTAAGAATAACAAGGCAGACGCCCTGTCTCGCTCTATGCTTTCTACCCAGGAAGAGATTGACGAACCTCGTCTTATCCTTCCCTCCAGGGTTTTTCATACGCTCTCCCCTGTGACGTTAGACCAAATCCCACCGGGCAAGACCTTTGTTCCGCCTGATCGACAGAATGATATACTGTCATGGGCCCACACCTCAAAGGTGGGTGGGCATTTTGGTATTAGGCGGACACGAGAGTTACTGGAGAGGTGGTATTGGTGGCCACACTTAGCCAGCCACGTCAAGAGATATGTCGGTTCCTGCTACTCGTGTGCTCGCAACCGTCCATTACGGCAGAGACCGGCTGGGCTCTTGCATCCTTTACCAGTGCCAGATAGACCATGGGAGGTGGTAGGCATGGACTTTGTGGGTGATCTTCCATGTTCACAGGGACATAGATTTGTGTGGGTCATTACGGACCATTTCTCCCGGATGGTTCATCTCGTACCGTTATCGAGAATCCCATCTTCCAGGGTACTAGCCAAACTATTCCTCAAGCATGTCTTTAGGCTTCACGGGATGCCAGATCGTATCATTTGTGATAGAGGCCCGCAATTTACTTCCCGTTTCTGGCGAGATCTTTGTAGCCTTCTGCAAATTGAGTTGAATCTCTCTTCGGCATACCATCCGGAGACTAATGGTTTGGTTGAACGTACCAATCAATCTATGATTATATACCTTCGACACTTTGTTGCTGAGAACCACGATAACTGGTCCTCCCTCCTACCCTGGGCAGAATTTGCCCTTAACAATTCGCTGGCTGAGGCCACTGGGCAGACACCGTTCGTACTCAATAATGGGCAACACCCTAGGGTACCGGTACCGTTTCCCGCTGCTGCACCTCCTCCTCTTGTGGCCGACTGGGCAACTAATGCCAGAGAGGTTTGGGATCGGACTCAAGAGTCGATCCAAGCAGCTAAGGACCGTATGAAGACGGTGTCCGATCGGTTTCGTCGCCCGGCTCCTGTCTTTTCTCCAGGGGACTTTGTGTGGCTCTCTACAAAACACGTGAGACTTAGAGTGAGCTCTGTCAAATTTGCTCCTCGCTTCCTGGGTCCTTATGAGGTTCTTCGACAGGTAAATCCTGTAGTCTATCAATTGAAGTTACCTGTCCATCTTAGGATTCATGACAAATTCCATGTCTCACTGCTAAAGCCGGCTATTTTACCTCACACTCGTGAAGTGCACTCTCCTGCCTCTGATTCCTCTCGCTCTAGCTATGAGGTCCGAGCCATAGTTGGTTCTAAGATGGTTAGAGGGCGCAGGTTCTTCTTGATAGATTGGGAGGGCTATGGCCCGGAACATCGCTCTTGGGAGCCTGAGGAGGCTGTCCATGCTCCCGACTTAGTTGCCGATTACCTGCGTCGCCGGGAGGGGGGCCCTTGAGGGGGAGGTACTGTTACGGTTGCTGCGAGCACTGGAGACTATGTCCAGATTTCTTGCTACTGCACATGTGCGAGCGCTGGAAACTAAGTCCAGATTTCTTGCTACTGCACATGTGCGAGCGCTGGAGACTAAGTCCAGATTTCTTGCTACTGCACATGTGCGAGCGCTGGAGACTAAGTCCAGATTTCTTGCTACTGCACATGTGCGAGCGCCGGAGACTAAGTCCAATCTTGGAGCCATTGCACATGTGCGGGTGACATCATCGCTGACACGAGGTCACATGTCTCTGACACCTTCTATGCCGATTGGTCGCTGGTCATGTGCTTGTGACGTCTTGCTCGGTGATAGGCCAGCATGACGTCACTCCTGTCGTTCTGGCAGCGGATTGGCTCTGGTGTCCTCCATCTTGGATGAGGCACAGAGTCTATATAAGACCCTGACACACGCCGCATGGTGCTCAGTCTTCTTGGTTCATGCATATGAGTAGACGCTCTGTGCGCGTTCCTCTAGGCATTCCTCTGTCTATGCTAGGTGAGCGCTACCGGCAGGGTAGCGTTCTTATACCTTACAGCTTCGGCTGCTGTCCGTATCCTTACGTCTTAGGGGAGCGGACATAGGCAGGTGCCTGAGGCACATGGTCTGGCTGGGCCTTGTGATTCTACTAGTAGGTGGACGTTGCCGCTAGGGTAACGTTCCTTATACTGCGTCTGGCAGTTGTTCGTATCCTCGCACACTAGGGGAGCGAACAGAGGTAGGAGCTTTGTGCGGCTTACGCTGCTGTTCGTCTCTTTTGCACCACTAGAAGAGCGGACCTAGGCAGGTGCCATATCTAGTGGTTCGTGTCCTCGCACACTAGTGGAGCGAACGCAGGTAGGAGCTTTGTGCGGCTTATGCTGCTGTTCGTCTCTTTTGCACCACTAGAAGAGCGGACCTAGGTAGGTGCCATTTCGCACACATTGCCTTTGTCTCTGTGATTATTAAGAGATCATTCCACACACCCTCCAAGTAAGGGAGGAATTGCTTTACTTACTTATTATATTTACTTACTTATTATATCCTTCTGTGAGTTAACAGAGGTATTGCACTCTGCCATAGTCTGCAGCAAAGTCTTTGCACGGTGGACCCTGACTGTCTGATACTCCTTTCGGTTATTATCAGACAGCCCCCCGTAACAGTCACTTTGACATGTTATAACTCTGGAACACTTCAACGGATCCTGGCGATTCTGACATTGTTTTTTCGTGACATATTGTACTTCATGTCAGTGGTAAATTTAGGCCGATATGTTTTGCGTTTATTTGTGAAAATTTTGGAAATTTGGCGAAAATTTAGAAAATTTCGCAATTTTCAAAATTTGAAATTTTATGCCCATAAATCTGAGAGATATGTCACACAAAATAGTTACTAAATAACATTTCCCACTTGTCTGCTTTACACCAGAGCAATTTTTGAAAAAAAAAAATTCCGTTAGGAAGTTAGAAGGGTTCAAAGTTCATCAGCAATTTCTCATTTTTCCAACAAAATTTACAAAAAAGGTACCACATCACATTTAGAGTGATTTGAGAAACCTAGGCGACAGAAAATACCCAAAAGTGACCCCATTCTAAAATCTGCACCCCTCACTCTGCTCAAAACCACATCCAAGAAGTTTATTAAACCCCTTAGGAGCTTCACAGCAACCAAAGCAATGTAGAAGAAAAAATGAAAATTGTACTTTTTTAACACAAAAATGTTACTTTAGCCATAAAAATTAGTATTTTCACAAGGGTATCAGGAAAAATGCATCATAAAATGTATCGTGCATTTTCTCCTGAGTACGCAGATACCTCATATGTGGTGGAAATCAAATGTTTGGGCACACGGCAGGACTCGGAAGGCAAGGAGCGCCATTTGAATTTTTGAGTGCAAAATTAGCTGCACTCATTAGTGGACGCCATGTCGGGTTTGAAGACTCCCTGAGGTGCCTAAACAATGGAGCTCCCCCATAAGTGACCCCATTTTGGAAACTAGAGCCCTCAAATAATTTTTCTAGATGTTTGATGTGCACTTTAAACCCCTGGGGGCTTCACAGAAGTTTATAACGTTGAGCCGTGAAAAGAAAAAAAAAAAAAATTACCACAAAACTGTTGCTTCAACTAGGTAGCTTTTTTTATCACAAGGGTATCAGGAAAAAATGCACCATTAGGCCCGTTTCACACGTCAGTGAAAAACACTGACGTTTTTCACTGGCGTGTAAAACACGCACATTTCCCTGCGTGTGCCGTGAATCACGGCACACGTGGGTTGTCTAAGTGCAATCCGCGCTCCGTTCTCCGTGGCCCGTGATTGCACTTAGAGATTAACTCACCTGCGCCCGCTCCCGCTCTCCATGGTGCTGATCGCTCCCGCGGTGCAGCATCCGGCCGGCGCTGACCCCCGCAGCAGCTGCTTCCGGGTCGGCTGTGTCGCGCATCATGAATATGCACAACAATAATGAGCCGGCTCAGAAGCAGCAAGCTGCACGGGCTGCAGAGGACATCGCTGGACGCCGGGTGAGTTAAAATGTTTTTTATTTTATATGCACGTTTTTTTCTGGCACGTGTTTTTTTTTACCACAAAACTGTTGTTTCAACCAGGTAGTTTTTTTTATCACAAGGGTATCAGGAAAAAATGCACCATAAAATGTATTGTGCATTTTCTCCTGAGTACGCAGATACCTCATATGTGGTGGAAATCAAATGTTTGGGCACACAGCAGGACTCGGAAGGCAAGGAGTGCCATTTCACAGCAAAATTGGTTGGAATTATTAGCGGATGCCATGTTGCGTTTGGAGACCCCCCCCGAGGTGCCTAAACAATGGAGCTTCCCCACAATTGACCCCATTTTGGAAACTAGACCCCTCATGGAATTTATCTAGCTGTTTAGTGAGCACTTTGAACCCCTGGAGGCTTCACAAACGTTTGTAATGTTCAGTCGTGAAAATATTTTATTCTTTTTTTTACCACAAAATTGTTTTTTCAAACAGGTAGCTTTTTTTTCACAAGGGTATCAGGAAAAAATGCACCATAAAATGTATTGTGCAATTTCTCCTGAATACACAGGTACCTCATATGTGTTGGAAATCAATTGTTTCGGCGCGTACGGCGGGGCTCTGAAGAGAAGGAGCGCCATTTCACAGTAAAATTGATTGGAATTATTAGCAGACGCCATGTTGCATTTGGAGTCCCCCTGAGGTGCCTAAACAATAGAGCTCCCCCACATGTGATCCCATTTTGGAAACTAGACCCCCCCATACAAAAAAATTAGTTTGGCGAAATAAAAAATACAGACAACAGTAAAAAAAAAAAAATGAATAAAAAAAAAAATATGAGCGCCTGCCACTAAGACCAGTGCCAAACATGAGAGCAATGCACGAGTCTCGCATCGCATCATCCACTCCAGTCTGGAAGCGAGCAACTGCGCTGGATAATGTGATGCGAGAGGGCGCGGCGGCAGATGAGAAAGGGCCCAGCGGATGGAAGATGGGAAAGGGCGCAGCGGATGGAGGAGCGGCAGAGGATGGGAAAGGGCACAGCGGATGGATGATGGGAAATGGCGCAGCGGATGAAGGAGCAGCGGAGGATGGGGGGGAGGGAGGTGAGATGGGGATACCTACCTTACAGGATGGATCTAGGCAGCAGGATCACAGCATAAAGAAGAGGCAGCAGATGAAGGAGGCAACAGATTGAGGAGTGTGAGAGGGGGCAGTGGATGAAGAGGATGGGAGAGAGCAGGCAGCAGATCGTGGAGGGGGGCAGAGTCTGATGGGAGAGAGAGATGGCACATGGAGGAGGGGGGGAGGGGGGCCCCCAGAACATGGAGGGGGGAGGGTGGCTTGCAGCACATGTGGGGGGAGGGTGGCTTGCAGCACATGTGGGGGGAGGGTGGCTTGCAGCACATGTGAGGGGAGGGTGGCTTGCAGCACATGGAGAGGGAGGAGGTGTAGTGGCGATGGAGAAGGGGCAGCCGATGAAGGAGGCAGCGGCAGCCGATCGGGAACAGTGGGGGCCGATTCGGGGGCAGCAGCGGCTGAAAAAGGTGGGTGCGACAGCGGCGGGGACAGTGGCGAGCGTGGCGGCGGGGACAGTGGCGAACGTGGCGGCGGGGATAGTGGCGGGCGGGGCGATCGGGGACAACGGTGGATCGGGAGCAGCGGCAGGGCGATCGGAGACAGCGGCGGGGCTGGCGGGTGGCGATCGGAGCCGCGGCGGGGCTGGCGGTGGCGGGCGGGGCGATCAGAGACAGCGGCGGGGCTGGCGGTGGCGGGCGGGGCGATTGGAGACAGTGGCGGGGCTGGCGGGGCGATCAGAGACAGCGGCGGGGCTGGCGGTGGCGGACGGGGCGATAGGAGACAGCGGCGGGACTGGCAGGGCGATCGGGGACAGGGGTGGGCGGCGGGGGCAGCAACTTACCGATGGGCATCCGTAGAGACCGCTCTCCTCGGCTTTCAGGGATGGACACAGGTCACCGGCACCAGATCCACGGTGATTGGAGAGATCGGTCTCTCCAACAAGAGCTGGGGGCGGGTGAAGCACCGATCAACCAGCTCCAGCCAATGGCCAGTGCTACAGCAGCACTGATCAGGGCTGGATTTCAATGTTCCAGCCATTTTCAATGGCTGGAACATTACAGTGACTGTAATTGGCTGAGCGGCGTTCGTCAGCCAATCACAGCCTCTGTAGGTTTGGGGAGGAGACACCACCCCTCCTGAGGTCAGGCAGAGGTCCCCTCCTTCCCGAATCTACTGTTTAATTAAACAAAGTGCCTCTGAGCGGCACTATTGCAGTCCGCTCACCCCCTTCGCGTGACCCCCGGGATCTGTGACCTCCGATGTCCAGTGATGTCACGTTAACTGAGGAGGGCCACAGTCTTCCTGAGTGACTGGGCTGCGGCGTTTCACCGCTCATCACAGCCCAGTATCTCGCTTGCGCTCTACGGTGAAGGAGGGAACACAGCACTGGCTGTGATGAGCGGTAAAATTCCACCTGCAGCCCAGTCACTCAGGAAGACTGTGGCCCGCCTCAGTTAGCGTGACATCAACGGACATCAGAGGTCATGGAGCCAGGGGGATGAGCGGAAAAGGAGTAAACCACCCCTTTAAGTATCCATAGTTATGACCACGCATATAGTCACAGCTACTGAGATGCTAGTGGCCGTACCATAAGTGGCGTCACGAGACAAATCCTCCACTATCATCACCTTTCCCCTCTTCATTTAATTTAACTTTTTTTAACTGTTCACTTTTTTTTACTTTGATCACCAATCTCATGTACTGTTGTACATGTGTACAGAAGCACAAAATCTGTCACTGATTCACTGACATAGCCTGTAAGACACTGCCTATAGCTGGATCCTACAGGCCACCCTATCCCTCAGGGTACCATGGCTACGATTGACACCCGGAATTACGATTGTTGGGGCTGATCCTGCCAAAGGGAATATTTTAACCCCCTATTAACCACTTAGACACTGATGTCAGAATTTAAATGGTTTTCGCCCCAATTGGTTCCAAAATTAGTCAGGGCTGATGACCACAGGTTTCTGCTGTCATATGTAGCTGTCACCTGCAGCAATTTTGCCAGGGGAGCAGCACTAATTACTTATTCCCAACTGCCATTTTAAAAAGGCGATGACCGCTGTTTATATGTGTATTGGCGGTAATTGAAGGGTTAAGCAGAGATTTTTTGTTTATTTTTTTAATTAGAAATATTTCAAAAACTGCTGAGTATGAGGCTGACTATTCTTTCCTTACATAAAGTAGGCAGCCACATACTGGTGATAAGGAGAGAATAACTCCGGCACACTAATTGTTTCCAATGAGTATATAAGAGTAAATACGCAAAAAAATGATAGAAGTTCCTTTTCATTTATTTGGTGAAAAAAACGTGAAGAGGTGCTGTACAAATAATGTCCGCCAGTTGACGACGTTTCGGCCTGATAGGCCTTCCTCAGGTCGGACAGGCTAGTTTCAGCAGATAATAAGTAGAGTATGTGGGTAATCAACCTTATATAGTCACATAGTCACAAGGATGCAGTAGTTCCAATGTACAGGACGGGTGTTAGTGGAAATAAACTATATAGAGAAGGGATCGGTCAAATCCAGTGGTCAGTTGGATGCTTCTATACTGTGACTAAAAGTTGAAGACGTGAGGGAAGATCTTCGCGTTTGATAGAGATGTGGTGCAGCGGTGGGGCCGTTTGAGTGTCCTGTGCATCCTGTGAGGTGCCCACCGCTGCACCACAGGCACCTGCATTAGCCTGATAAATCTCTGGATTTTCTGCCAAACATTATCCATGGACCTCTCTCCCAGGTTAACCCCTTGAAACCACAGCCATCCAGAGATTTATATCAGCCTACCCCATACGCATCAGCCTGCTTGGGATACTACCCTGCTGATTTAGCACACTCCTTGTGCTCCTTAATAGAGTCATCCAGAGACTCATATCCACCTACTAACCTGCTTATCAGTAGACTTAGGATACTCTCTGATTATATGGTATACCCCCCAGTATCCCTCAATACAGATCATCTCTATCAAACGCGAAGATCTTCCCTCACGTCTTCAACTTTTAGTCTTAGTATAGAAGCATCCAACTGACCACTGGATTTGACCGATCCCTTCTCTATATAGTTTATTTCCACTAACACCCGTCCTGCACATTGGAACTACTGCATCCTTGTGACTATGTGACTATATACGGTTGATTACGCACATACTCTACTTATTATCTGCTGAAACTAGCCTGTCCGACCTGAGGAAGGCCTATCAGGCCGAAACGTCATCAACTGGCGGACATTATTTGTACAGCACCTCTTCACGTTTTTTTCACCAAATAAATGAAAAGGAACTTCTATCATTTTTTTGCGTATTTACTCTTATATACTCATTGGAAACAATTAGTGTGCCGGAGTTATTCTCTCCTTATTTACGTTTTTTTCTCCTGGCACCTAAGTAGGGAGATGCGAGGTCTTTTCTCGACAACATACTGGTGATAGGCACTCTTTAAAGATGGCTGGAACAACATCTTCAGAAAAATAGCAAATGTTGTCCTTTGCCCTTCACTCAATCCCATAAATACATGACATACATACTGTATAAACTAGACAGCTTTTCAGGATTGGGCTTGCATTGTGATCCCTACTGCATATATTTCATACAAATTAAGTGCAGGGTGACCTCATGTTACATGCTGGGCATCCTCATAACTATGGATGTCAGAACATGCACCTCTGCATTCACATTTAGTATATCTTTGCTATTTCTTGCTCAATAACAGTTTTCTTTCAATAGCCAAAGGGTTTAAGAATATCGTAATGATTTTATGTCAGGGTTAAAGGTCATTTGTTGGTACAGAGCCCTTAACCCTCACTCATGTGGGCCAGTTATAAAAACACTGATTATGCTTTTTACGCTTTCATTTTTTTCCCTTTTTTATTGCAACAAAGCAATGTATTTCAGGCCCCTGAGGCACTGTAGGGAATTAAGCTGGACTCTGCTGGGAATTGTAAAAAGGCCTTTATTAGTCAAAGCCTTGAATGTACTAAAAGATGGATTGCGGTCCTGATGTTATAAAACGCTGCCTTGTGTGACTGTTATTTGTTCCCACAGTTTGTGCTGACACCTCACTAGCCCCCAAGAAGGCAGGCTATTCTTCCTTCACATTGGCTCTGTTATTAGTAGATTCAATAAAAAAAAGTATAAAGAAATCACAGTTACTTATTTCGGACATTGTGACAACAGGAAGTCAACCTGTTAAGGAACAGATAAAGCTTGTCTTGTCTGTTTCCTAATGACTGAATTCTGCAAAGTTACAATTCTTCCCAGAAGCATTTGCAATGCAGTGATACAATAGCATTTCCAAGATAGAATCCCTTTTAAAGTGCGGTGACTATGAATTCTACATAATGCACATGATTATTTCTATTCAAAAGCCCCGAAGAGAGCACCTAAGGACTTAATAATGATGAGAATAAAGATTATCCAATTAATTTATCATGTAGAATTAACTTTATGTGAGGATGTATGGTCTTAATACGTTCACAGATGCTATATACCAGTGATGGCAAACCAATGGCACGAGTGGCATTGAGGGCATGCAAAGCCTTCTCTGTTGTCATGCGTGCCGTTGCCTCAGCCAGAATCGTACTGCCACTTTGAAATGCTGGTGTAATCACGCTAGCAGTTCTCAAACTTGTGTCAGAGAGTAGGAGACATTACTTCTGGCTCCAACACTCACTCTAGTAGGCTGCAGACACTACAATGTGCCCACCGATTAAGAATGTGAATATTCATTGCTCCCCATGGCCATAATCCCGCCCACCTCTTTGCACTGAAGCTGGTGCTGAGATGTAAGCAGGATTCTGGGTGTGGGAAGCAGTGAATATTCATGTTCTTTAATAGCAGCACACGTGACCAGCCAGCAGCCGGCTTCCTGCGGCTAGGTGGTCATGTGTGCCGCTATTAAAGAGAAAGAGTATTCACTACTCCCATGCCCATAATCCGAGGCCTGTGGCGCAGCAAATATGCTGGCAGCTGACAGAGGTGTAAGTGCATGCGCATGACAGTGAAGTCATGTGCTGCGCCATTTACAACCTAACGTATATTGCTGGCATTACAGCATCGGAGGAGAACACCGGGTGAGCAGAGAGAAGGTGAGTATAATCGTTTTTTTTCTTTTACTGCGTGATGGGGGATCAACTGTACCAGGATGCAGCCAGGATGGGAACATATACCAGGATTGGGCTATGATGGGGACATCTATACCAAGACAGGGACATCTATACCAGGGTGGGTCTATGATGGGGACATATACCAGGATGGGGCCATGATGGTGACATCTATACCATGATGGGGCTGGGATGGGGACCTACCAGGATGGGGCTAAGATAGGGACATTTATACCAGGATGGGGACTATGATGGGGACATCTATACCAGGATTGGGCTATGATAGAGACATCAATAACAGGATGAGGACATCTATACCAGGATAGGGCAAAGATGGTGACATATACCAGGATGAGGCCATGATGGGAACATCTATACCAGGATGGGGACATCTATACCAGGATGGGGCTATGATGGGGACATCTATACCAAGATGGGGACATCTATACCAGGATGAAGCAATGTTAGAGACATCTATACCAGGATAGGGCCATGATGGGGATATCTATACCAGGATAGGTCCATGATTGGGAAATCTCTGCTAGCATGGGTACATCTACTCAAAAATGGGGTCAGGATGGGGACATCTATATCAGGATAGAGCCATGATGGGGACATCTACACCAGAATGGGGTTATGATGAGGACATCTATACCAGGATGGGGCCATGATTGTAGTGCCCATAGATTGTGCCCAGCTCGTGCTTCTGGAGACACACACTCCATAAATTAAGCAATATCTTCATACAGAAATGCTAAATATGTGGATGCTAAATGTGGTTTAGGCACACTGTGAGGCTAAAAAGGGAGGGGGGCATTTGCATTTTGGAGCACACATTTTGCAGGATTTCTTTTTTTGGGTTGAGGAGCCATAGTGGTTTTCCAAAACCCTTATGCTATCAGTTACATGAAATCCCCCTATATTTCTATTGACAGATGAAAGACCTGATTGGTAACTTTTTTATTTTTTTTTTCCTTTATTGGGAACATTTTACATAAACTTTTGTACTCTAAGCTGAGCACTTTCATTGAAGTTTTCATCTAAATCTCTGAATGACATGATTCAGATGACAACCCGAGAGATCTATTCAGTATAATGAGGCAGCAGAGTTACTTCTGGACTTCATATGGCCTCTGTTCAGCATTGTCTTTTTCAAAGGTGCACATAAGGTGGTTGTCCATGCTTTTATACACTACTGAAAAAGATGGACACCACTGGATCATAGGCCAGAGAGAGTCCACGGTGACTATACCTTATTATGGGGATTGTTCCATCAGGGGTTCTTTCTGAATCATGAATTTTAGAGATTTATAAGCAAACCCTGGTGTATGCGCTCGGCATAGAGCTCAGTATGTGAGCCGAGCCTTACTGCGATCTTTGAGAGGAAAAATTAAGAAATCAGTAGCAAGTAAAAAATGTATTTATTTTGTACGCCATTCACTGTGATTAGGCAGCTTTATTCTTTGGGCCTGTTCAATTACAGCAATGCTAGATTTATATTTTTTTATGCTTGGCTACTATCATACACTAAAAGAGGCTTTTTTTTTTTTAACTAAAAAGAATTTTTACATTGCCACATTTTGAGAGTTTTATTTTTTCTGTATTTCTGTTGAGTCATGTGAGGTCTTGTTTTTTGCGGGATGAGTTCAAGTTTTTACTAATACCATTTTTGGGCTCACTGTTCACTTTCAATTCCAGTTTTTGTGAGGCAGAATGAACATAAAACAGCATTTCAGGAATTGTTTTTTTTTATGCCATTCACTGCGTGGTAAAATTAATTAGTCAGATTTATTCATTAGTCAATAAGATTACAGAAGAAAACACATTTATGTGGCTTTTGTATGTTTTGCTGCTTTGGTAGGGGGTCAGCCCCAACAAAGTATTAAATTACACTGTGAATTTAAGAGAAAATGCTACCCTCTAATCTGTATGTACGTGGACTAGAAAATCCACCTGCAGTGTCTGTGTGTGTTGTTTCAGGCAAAGTGGTAGAAGAAGAAGGTATAGTACGGGAAAGTGCAGAGAGTGCGGGAAGTGAACAGGATAGGTTGCCCGACAGCGAGAGAGTTGGACCAGAAGGTGCATTAGGCTTAGAGAACTCGTTTGTACCAGCAGCCTAGAGATAGAGTATGGTGCTTGGCTTCAAGGGGACCAACTAACAGGACCATGGGAGAGGAAAAGGGGCCACATACCGTAGGTTGGCGAAAGCGATTTGCTCTCAACACCTGCAGACTGGAGGAGAGAGAGAGAGAGAGAGAGAGAGAGACGCAACCCGATGGCACCCTTTGTCCCTCTGCTCCAGAAACAGAACTGAAACCTTTGCCTCAAATGGAAGTACACACCTCAAAGTCCTCAAAAAGACTGTGGAACTGAAGTTAAAGGACTTGTTCCCCCCACTCTACATTACCGTTAGTGCAATATTGGGGAGCCCCCCCGTGTTAGGGTTTAGGGCAGGCTTCGATAGCAGCATGGCCCGTTTAACGGTGGCCAGTTAGGTAATAGAATAGAGTAGCTATTAGTAATTGTCTTCATTGTTGATATTGAACATTTCATTGTAATAGTTGGCGCGCAGCCAGTTAGACGCATTGCAGCTAACCGTCTGAGTGCCTGTTACCACTGCTGCCAGTAGACATATTGTTGCTTGTATTTCCTGGCATAACACCTATTGTTTACCAATAAAACTGGTCTTTTGTTTCTGTTTCCTCATCTACTGTACTGTACTTGAGTCGTACCAATTTGTGCTCCACGGATCTGCTACACTTTTAAACAATAAAAACAATTTTAGAAAAAAATAATTGTTTTTGCATTGATGTATTCTGAGAGCTTTAGCTTTTTTATTTTTCTGCAGATGGAACAGAGTTGGGGCTTATTTTTTTGTGAGACAAGAGGACGTTTTAGAGATACCATTATTATTTACATGCATTTTTATTGCGTTTTATTCCATCTATTTTTCATTGTTATGATGAAAAATCATCTTTTTTTGCCACGTTTTTTATTTATTACTATTATCGTGTTCACTGAAGGGGTTAACTAGTGTGACAATTTTTTAGGTCATTCTGAAAGTGGCAATACCAAACATATGTACTTTATTTTTGTTTTTAAATAAATATATGTATTCATTGGTATAATTTTTATTTTTTTTGTTCTTTATTTTGTGATTTTTTAAAAAATATTTTGACAATTTATTAAAACTTTTTATTTATTTTTTACTTTGTCTCAGGATGGGTCATCAATTTTCCCTTCCCTGTTCGCCGATCTAATGCGCTGCAATGCATCTGCATTGCAGAGAATTGGATCAGTGACTGGCATGCATGCAGGAAGTGTGTCAGGTCCTTTTTAAGGCATGGCCTCACAAGCCTGCATACCTGGGTGACTACACAGCCATTTTTTGGCCTGGGGTCACCATGTGGACTATAGGCACAATGCAATCACTCCCTCTACAAGCCAGTTAATGTTGCTGTCACTATTGATAGTGGAATCAGAGGGTTTAAATGCCTTAGATTGGTGCTAGCATGACATATAGCTGATACCAGTGTTATGAGAGTGTATCCTGGCCGGGGAAACCCCGGGCGAGTCCGATATCAGAAGGTCACAGCACCTCAATGCTGGCAGATCCATTGCTGTTACTTGAATAACATCTTTTTGCTAGTGGAGCTGTAAACATTAAGCATCCTTTCCTGTCTGGCTGCTGGCTGTAGTTTTCAATCTCAGGTGCAGCTCTTTGAGCTCACTTCACTTCACTATTTAAAATCAGGGGGCTGAGTAGCTGAACCTGGGATATAAACTGAATCCTATTTTTATGTGGTCCACTTTGGAAGGAGCCTGCTACGGAAGAAGTATGTCATGCTGTGTGCAGCAGTGATGTCAGCTGTACAGAAATTGTACTGGAGTGTTTTCCCTTTAATGTCTATTTCCCCTGTTTGTTTTTCTTCCCTTGTGTTTCTGTATTGTAATGGTGAGACTAGCAATCTCATCAGTCTGCTCAATAGCCAGGGTGAGTTTAGAACAAGCAAGGGGTTAGGAACGTGGTCAGTGACAGGTTGAAAGAACCCGTATAGGTGCATCAGGGAGTGCAGGGTTCAGCCAACAGGTGAGTGCAGGTAGTGACCTTGCTCCCCTCTGCCTAACACCAGGGACCCCTGTTGTATCGTGACCGCCATGTACCCTGAATAGTTACACCTACTGGGGGTTTGTAGGCATTTAGTTAAATATTTCTGAAACTGTACGGTATAACAAGAAATGAGCAGATCCTATCTTGTAGCAATTGACAAGTCCTGATAATTGTTAATTTTTTGCAGTGCATAGAGTCTAATATTGTACAGACTGCGGTATATTTAGGCAAACCCCAGATCCATCCGTTCATCAAAGTTCAATTGAATTTAACACAATTTAATGCTCCAGAGGCATGAAACATCTTCTGACCATTACTTACACAAGCCTAATGAGCGTTACTGTTGCAAATGCTGTTACATGCTGCATCTGCTATATTGGATGCCGAGTGTATATATTGTGTAAGTCATATAAATGCAGGTGCTTTAATACCAGGTGCATTTTGTGGAAGATCAGCACCTTTTTATAGAACCTAATTTTGTTTTCCTGTTTTAAATTGAAGTTTTATGTTTTTTAATAAATCCTTTAGTAAGAAGTGCTTGACTCCATTTCTGATCATTTAGAAACCCTCATATCACTCCCAGTTTTATGACTTAATGGAGACCTAGGGAAATACATTACATTACCAATTGCAATAAAATCAGGAGTTGTTAATAATTGTGCCTGCATTTAAAAACATCAGCTGAAACATAGGACGGTTTCACAGTCAAGGACTTTATAAAGGATGATTCCATGAAGGCAGTGTTCCAAACTGAAGGTAGTGACAATACCGTCACATCAAGGGCTTTAAATAAAACCACCTTAATACAAGGTGATAGCCAAACTATTTCATTAAAAAAAAAAATAAACCGAAGTTGGCTATTTACCAAGACTCCTAAAGTTTTGGAAAATTACTTTTATCTTAAAGGGAACCTGTCAGGTGCAATATGCCCCTAGAACCATGAGCAGTTCTGTGTGCATATTACTAATCCCTGCCTAACCGTCCCTGTATCTAGTCACGTACATAAAGAGATCTTTAGAAAAGTATTTGTAATGATTCTTTATAATATGCTAATGAGCACAGGGACTAGTCGCAAGGGCGTAAGTTACCTTGGCTAGTCAGCCCCCTTAGTATGTTAGCACGGGCGTGCTAACATGCTAATGAATGCGCAGCATCAGAGGCATGGACGCTCTCACATTTGCTGCCACCACTGGTTTTCGGCTCAGTGCGCACGATCAGAATGTCCCCGGACTTCTGATCATGCGCACTACACCAGTTTGAAGCCAGAACACGTACACCCGGCTTCATGGTGCGCATGACTGGAAATCCGGAACTTCTGATCATGTGCACTGAGCCAAAATCTAGCATCAGGCGGCGATGTCAGCAGAGAGCGGTGAGATCGAACATGCCTCTGACACTGCGCATTCATTAGCATGTTAGCACGCCCATAGGGGTGTGCTAAGATGCTAAGGGGGCAACTAGCCAAGGGAAGTAACCCTCCTGTGACTAGACCGTGCCCTCATTAGCATATGATAAAGGATATTTAGAAATACGTTTTCTAAAGATTCCTTTATCTATGCTAATAGATACAGGCACAATTAGGCAGGAATTAGCAAAATTCACCCAGAACTGCTCGTGGTTCTGGGGCATATTGCACCTGATAGGTTTACTTTAAGATTATGTAACTTTCCAGTGTCTATTAGAATACTATATTGCAAATACAGTATAAAATAAGAAAATGATAAATTTTAATTTTGCGTGACTTACTTTTTATGGGTATAATGAGCTGCGGAATGACAGGAAGAATCTTTGGTCCTCCATGCTCTAGCATATCATGGACCCCTTGACGTGCAAAAAACTCATAGGGATGTGCCATCTCACAAAGACCATCAAAGAATAGAGGCAAGTAGTGATGATAGTCCAATTTCTCAATTTCCACCTAACACAAGTTAAGAAAAAAGATGGCATAATTAACATTTAGTGGAGCAAATGGAGAAAACAAGGGATTCATGAAAGAGGTGCTTCACGGAAAACCATACTTATACAAGCGGTAATATGTATTATACATATAAACTATTAATATTAGATATTCACAATGAAGGTAACTGACTGGCTATGAGCCGTAAATGGCCTAAGGGGTTTCACAACGCGGGGATGCTATTGTTACTACTATGACAGTCAATCTAAGATTTCCTGTGGATTTGTAATGAAATAAATATATAAACGTATACATGTTTAATTTTCATTTGGTTTATTCATTTTCCTATAACTAATGGTAAATTTGAGTATTCTCTATATATTTTTTATTATCTTAGTTTTTCATAAAGTGGAGTTTCTTTACTACACACAAATAATGTCTGTAAATCATTGTGGAATTAATATCACTATATAAGTGAGTAAAATAAATACATTGAAAGCTCTTGTGAACAACTTCCACTGCCCTTGTTTAAATCAAATAGTTTATAACCATGCAGTGTCTGAATTTGTCTGTACATGCACCATGTGAATAGGAGATTGATGAAGAACATGTTGGTATTATATTAATAAAGATTATTATATTACTAGAAGGTGGCCCGATTCAAACGCATTGGGTATTCTAGAATTTATTGTGTAGTTAATGTATGATTTTTGTTATATATATATATATATATATATATATATATATATATATATATAGATGTTGTTGTGTGTAGTTGCCAAGTGTTTGTGTAGGGCGCTGTAAATGTTGTGGGTGTTGTCTGGGTGTGGGGGTGTGTGAGAGCGGTGTTGTTTGTGTGTTGCGTTGTGTGTGTTGCGTTGTTTGTGGAGCGCTGTGTGTCTGCAGCGTTGTGTGTGTGTGGTGCTGTGTGTGTTGCGCGGTTTGTGTGGGTGTGTGTGTGTGGGGTGCATGTGTGTGTTTTGGGAGGAGGTATGTTTTGTGCAGTGTGTGTGTGTTGGAGGAGTATAATAGGAGGAGTAGTCCTGGGGGGAGAGGAGTATAATAGGAAGAGTAGCCCTGGGGAGAGAGGAGTATAATGGGAGGAGTAGTCCTGGGGGGAGAGGAGTATAATAAGAGGAGTAGTCCTGGGGAAGAGGAGTATAATAGGAGGGGTAGTCCTGGGGAGAGAGGAGTATAATAGGAGGAGTAGTCTTGGGGGGAGAGGAATATAATAGGAAGAGTAGTCCTGGGGGGAGAGAAGGATAATAGGAGGAGTAGTCCTGGGGAGAGAGGAAAATAATAGGAGGAGTAGTCCTGGGGGGAGAGGAGGATAATAGGAGGAGTAGTCCTGGGGGGAGGAGTATAATAGGAGGTGTAGTCCTGGGGGGAGGAGTCTAATACGAGTAGTCCTGGGGGGAGAAGTCTAATAGGAGGAGTAGTCCTGGGGGGAGAGGAGTCTAATAGGAGGAGTAGTCCTGGGGGAAGAGGAGTCTAATAGGAGGAGTAGTCCTGGGGAGAGAGGAGTATAATAGGAGGAGTAGTCCTGCGAGGAGAGGAGTCTAATAGGAGGAGTAGTTCTGGGGGGAGAGGAGTCTAATAGGTGGAGTAGTCCTTGGGGGGAGGTGTCTAATAGGTGGAGTAGTCCTGGGGGTGGTGTCTAATAGGTGGAGTAGTCCTGGGGGGAGGTGTATAGGTGCCCAATGTGTGCGGGGGGCGTGGTCAAGCGGGCAAAGTGTGCGGGGGGCTTGGCCGAGCGGGCAAAGTGTGCGGGGGGCGTGGCTGAATGGGCAAAGTGTGCGGGGGGCATGGCCGAGCGGGCAAAGTGTGCGGGGGGAGTGGCCAAGCAGGCAAAGTGTGCGGGGGGCGTGGCCGAGCGGGCAACATGTGCGGGGGTTTTGGCTCAGTGGGCAACGTGTGCGAGGGGCGTGGCCAAGCGGGCAACATGTGTGGGGGGCGTGGCTGATCGGGCAAAGTGTGCGGGGGGCGTGGCCGGGCCAAGCCGGCAAAGTGTGTGGGGGCGGGGCCGAGTCGAGCCGAGCGGCCAATGCGTGCGGGGGCGGGGCCGGGCCAACCTGAGCGGCCAAACCGTGTGGGGGCGGGGCCGGGCCGAGCGGCCAATGCGATGATTGTCACTGTAATGACGTCATTTTGGAGCAAGACAGACAGACAGACAGAATAAGGCAATTATATATATATATATAGATTATTAACCAGTGTTTATGCCAGTTTAAAACACTTCAAAAGTCACAAAATATGGGCATTGCAAATGTGTGAAGTTGCTAAAAACTTTGCCATTTTCACACCAGTTTTCTGGCAGTACAGTCAACTTGGTGGATCTGCAGAGAAGTTAGTGCACACAGGGCTCATCTATGCCCGCTCGTCAAATTCATCAAAAGTACCAACGTTTCCTATTCCAGAAATGTTACTGCAGCTCCTGTGTGGTGCCCATGAGGCTCAGTCGCTACAGGGTATTGCATCTGATTTAAGGTGCATTACTTATCGCGGGTAAGGAAGAGGTTAACTACTGGTATTTTCACATTTCATCTTAAACAACACAGCCAGGAAGTGAGTTAGCAGTTATACAACACACAGCTCAGCCAGACACTGGAACTGGGCTAAAGGTGGTCACCATAACAACAGGTTTTTCCCAGCCATTAGTGAGTCATCAGGATGGTGGGGGCAGCATGAGGGGAGTGAGAGAAAATAGAAACTTTTACTTCAGAAAAGTCTGGGACACAAAAGAACACGGTCGCTGGGGAGCATGCTTCAGAGCTTCCCCAGTTAGAACCGGCCTGACAGGAAGAAACAGGAGACGACCAGTGGAGTCGGTGAGACAATGGAGCAACATGGTAGCTGGATGTTGAGCTCAATAGTTCCCTCAGTACCAGCGCAGTTCAGGGTGCAGAGCCCGAGGGTGGAGTACACTTGAAGTTGCATCACCAGATTCTGCAGGACAGGGGGATTTCACATCTCTTTGGCCACCAACGATCTCGGGGCACAGCAGCGTACAGAGTCAGGAGACAGGACCACAGTCGGGCCCACGTTTGATTCACGCTGCCTGCGGACGGGACAGGAACTTAATTACCAAATGTAGGGGTCCCCAAGTAGCTTCACGTCACGGGGATCCACACTACAAGTGCAAGGAAGGAAGGTCTCACACTCCACAACACCGGTGGTGGCCTCTGAAACATCCGGGATCGACTGGGGCCCATCACGGCCGAAACTGGCACTCCGAGGGTGAGGACAGTACTGTGAGTAAAAAGAACTTTGACTGCAGCCCTCTGTGTCATCCCATTATTGCCGGCGCCATCGCCCCACGCTCCAGCACCATCAGCCACTACCTCCACCATCATCCTCCCTGGAGCCCGCTCCACCTGTGGGGACCTGAACAATCCGGGCTGCAACATCATCCGCCCCAGAGGACAGCACCCGCAGCAGGGTCTAATTCCTGGCCGCATACCACAGGTGGCGTCACGAGACAACTACTACTCCCAACATCCCCTTCCATCACTGCCCCGGTGACGAGTAAAATCCCGGCCCCGTGGAGTGTGCCACCTGCCTGGAGCGATATTTCTGGAGACATGCACACAGACACACGTCACTGATAAAATGCGCTAAATTCATTAAGTGGAGTGCACCTGTTAATGAATTTGATGTATCTTATTTCTGCGCATGCGCCCCATTTTAACACCAGTGTATAAAATGCTAGTCTTAGTGAGTCCGAGTCAGAGTCTAATGCTGCATAATATAAATGCCATACAAATGTGATATATGCATCTCTTGTATATAGATTTTTCAGTCTCCATACAAAATCTACAGCAGATTGTCAAGAATATAAAAAAGCAAAGGTTTCCATTGCCCATTATCTAACACAGGCTCCATACATAAAATATAAGTCAATGATAAAATAAGCTACATAAAGTTGAATCCAAAAGTTTACATTCACGATCTATAAATACACATATGCAGGTTTTTCTCAATATCTGACATGAAAACAGAATAAACCTTTCACATTTTAGGTCAATTAAAATTACCAAAATTATTTATATTTGCCAAATGCCAGACTAAAGAGAGAGAGAGAATGTTTTAAGGCACTTTTATTACTTTCTGCAAAGTTTAAAGTTTACATACACTTCATTAGTATTTAGTATCATTGCCCTTAAACTGTATGACTTGAGACAAATATTTTGGATATCCTTCCATAAGCTTCTCACTATAGTTGGTAGGAATTTAGGCCCATTCCTCCTGATAGAACTGTAGTAACTGAGCCATGTTTGTAGGTTGCCTTACTTGCACATGTCTTTTCAGCTTTGCCCATAAATTTTCAGGCAGGGACTGTATGGGTCTCTGTGTCACAATACATTTCAGCTGGTTGCGCGCCCTCGGTTGGACATTCAGCTGTAGTAGGCACTGGGGTCAGAGGGCCCCTTGCACTCCCGGGCCTCATACACCAGTAATGGCAGTAATGCCCTTATGGTGGCAATAAGTACAAACATTTTGCAAAGCAGTGTTCTTACCAAACATATTTTCAAAGTGGGACCACTATAATTGACATCCATTACTGAGTTGATCTTTGTATCTTTTGATGTTGCATTTTGATTTTTATTATAGGAACAAGAAATGTCAGTGCAGCTTGTAAAAAAGGGTCTGATTTTGCAGAACATTCTCAGTAAAGTGACTAAATGAAAACATAAAATGTTATTTAAGCTGATTATTTTATAGTTGTAGCTGTAAAATGTAGCTCTAGTTAGTTCCCGCATTGCACACTTTGCCACTAGCAGATAATTTGTAGGACACCACAAACTGGAATAATGAATAATGTTTGTTTTAATTAGCCATATGTTAATAGTTTACTGTACAGGCTGCAGAACCTGTTTTATGAGCCGAAAAAATGTTCATTTCTGCAGTCTTCTGCCAAAAAAATATCTAAAATGTACTTCTGGTAAATTGCTGCATTCAGAGGATTGGTTGGTTAAACTAATTTCTCAGCAGAGATTAAATTTACCCGTATGGCACTCAGGCTCATGTTATATAAGAAATCATAGCTCTGCTTGAAACATCTTTCCTTTATTTCCATACAAAGGATGAAATGTGATAAATGGAATAAGAGCAGTTCGTATGTTTATTAGAAAGGTGTTACTTGTTTACAGACACTATAGTCAGTTTTGCTTGATAATACTATAAAGATTTGTGTGATAGTTAGGTTTTCCAGTATCTAAGTCAGGGTATATTGTGCAATCGTGCATAATGAGTTCAGTCAAATAACGACTATTCTAAAATTAGACTGTTGGACTAAAGCTGCATTTACACTGAAAGATAATTGTGAGTGTTCTTAATAATGCTCATTTCACGACTATCTTGCGGTGTAACCAGGCTGTTGAACCCCAGATGAATGAAAAAAAATGTCTGAAATGATTTTCTGTGCAGCGCAAAAGATCATCGTTGTTGGCGGTGCATTGTTCTGTGTAAACATGGCAGCCGACGCGCACTTAGTGACCTACTGCAGATCGCTCAGTCTGCATCATTTACAGCCAATTGTAAAAAGTTGTATCGTGCTGATGATCAGTCAACGTAAACAGACCCTTAGGGCTTTGGCACATGACCAATTTTGTCAGACGAGTATTAGCCATGGTTTTCACGGATAGCACTTGTACTCAAGATAGTCTATGGGGCTGTGCACATGTCGGACTGTTTCCTTAGACTGATTGGTCTGAGGAAAAACTGGAGACATTTCTGATTTTGGTCCACGTGTCAGATCAAAGTAAGCAAGGCAAGTCTATGGATCCATGGAAAACATCGGACCATACTAGGATGACATCTGAGCACAGTCCAGTTTTCGTGGACTTCCATAATGGAGAAGGTAGGCAAGCTTTTTTTTCCCCACCTCAGAGTAAAACTGATCAGAATAATCGAACCATTTTTCTTAGATGGACAGAAAATGGTTGTATGCACCTACCCTTACACACAGCTTTCTTGAAAGAAACATGACTACTGAAAACCATCTGAGATAAAACTACACCATTAGGCCCGTTTCACACGTCAGTGAAAAACACAGATGTTCTTCACTGACGTGTAAAACACGCACATGTCCCTCCATGTTCTGTGATTCACGGCACACGTGGGTTGTCCATGTGAAATCCGTGATCCATGATCAGTGATTGCATATGGACATTACTCACCTGCCTTCACTGCTGCTGTCCATGGTGCTGAAGTCTCCAGCTCTGCAGCGTCCGCCCACCGCTCTCAGCACCTACTTCCTGGTCGACTGTTCCTGCTTTCATGAATATTCATGAGCCAGGCAGAAGCTGCCGAGAGCAGAGGCTGCACAGCGAATCGCAGGCAAGGTAAGTTGAAAATATTTAATATTTAATATGTCCGTGATTTTCTGGTACGTGTTTCACTGATCCCACACGGATCACACCATAGTGTGGTCCGTGGGTCATCAGTGATGCCAGAAAAAAACTGACTTGTCTCCGTGCAGAATCACGGCCACACGTGCACGCTGCACGGAGACACGTTCAGTGAAAAATCACTGATGTGTGAGCAGACCCATTGATTATAATGGGTCTGCGTATGTAAGTGATTCTGGTACGTTTTAAAAAAAGCACAAACATACCAGAATCACTGACGTGTGAAAGGGGCAAGACCAGATATGTGATTGGCCACGTGAGTGCATCCATGTGTCTGGTCCTACTCTTAGATGTTCAACATACCTATTTTATAAACAGTTAACACGAAGGATAATATTTATTTACCAGTCGATGCCAGTTATTGATGTGAACTGTGCTTTGAAAAGTCACATAGCATGGCACGCTCATTTCAAAGTTTTAGGCAGAGAAGAAAGTCATAGAATGGCAAACATTTTGGTGCATTTTTCACAAAACCGAAATCTTTTTCCATTTTGTTTGTCTTTTCAAGGCCTTGCCTCATTTTAGAAAACCTTATGCCATTTACTATGTTAGTTATGAAAAACTACAGAATACTAATTACCCTCACTGGGTCCAGCTCCAGTTCTCCACCATTGCCCTGGTCTTTGTAGCTTGGCTGCAGCAATGACACCACATTGATAGCTACACAGCCAATCACAGAGCTCAGCGGCACGACCCATGTAGAGGGCACCGGTGAAGAACCAACGCTGAACCAGGGAAGGGAAATTAGGTAAGGCTGCTTTCACACTACGTTTTTTAACATGCGTCCTGAACGTTTTTTTAATGCAAAAAAGGATGCAGTGCAAATGCGTTTTCATTTCAATGCATTTGCAATGGACTCGCGTCAACATGGGTTCACATGCGTTTGCATGTGTTATAGTGAGGATCCAGCAAGTTGCAGTTTTTTACCATTTTTCAAAAATGCTACTTGTAGCGTTTTTGAGCTGTGTCCAAATACTGCAAATTGCTGGATCCTGACTAAACAGCACGCAAACGCATGTGAATGCTGGCATGCTGATAGACAGGATCCTGCTTGCTCTACTGAGCATGCACAGAAACCAGCCTCGGGTGATCAGTCCCCTCTCTTCCCCTCTGTCTCTATGCCCCTCCCTCTCTCCCCCTCCCTCTCTCCCTCCCTCTCCCTCCGTCCCTCTCCCTCTCCTCTCTCTCTCCCCCGCCTGAGAGCTGCGGACACTCGTAACCAAGATAAATATCAAGTAACCAAGCAAAGCGCTTCTCTTAGTTACCTGATGTTTACGTTGGTTACGTGTGCAGGGAGCAGGGAGCCCGGCTCCTAGCAATTGCGGATGCTCGTAACCAACGTAAATATCGGGTATCCAAGCAAGTTACCCGATGTTTACCTTGGTTACGAGCCTCCGCAGCTGTCAGAAGCTGCCTCCCAGTCTATCACGTTCAGTTCCACTGACTCCCGATCACATGACTCCAATGCCTGCCCATAAACTTAAAGTGACAGGATCCTGCAAAATAGCACGTGCGTTTACATGCGTTTTTTTGCTGTAAAAGCAGGATCCGCTTTTATAGCAAAAAAACGTTCATGACGCATGTTAAAAAAACGTAGTGTGAAAGCAGCCTAACTAATACTCAAGGTTTTTTTTTAACTATCTCAGTATACCCCATAATGTTTCTGAAATAGTACAATCCCTTTAAGTAATTTGAGATAACACTAAAAATTTTTTAGACTGGCAAAATAAGTCTTAGTAAAAAAAAAATATAATATAACTATAAAGTGGCATACAGACAACTCAGATTAACCTAGTTATCTACTTGTGATTTGTAAATAAACAGTATCATTTAGAGCAGGACTGCTAAAAGTGCTGCTCAAGTACTGGCGGTTAAAGCTGAGCCCGCAGACTGAGACAGATGCACAGTGCTCCTTCTCGCTGCTTGTCTGCTGCCACTGCTGTTCACAGAATGCAGACAGAGTTGAACACATTGGTGGAGGGCAGTGCCACTGGCTTCATCTTCCACCAATCAATATGAGGCACAGCAGTTGTGATGATGTCATATCATTTTTGTGCTGTATGGAACGTTAGCACAACAGAGAATGGAGCAGCACACCAGAGGAATGGGTGTGAGGTTAGTATGTGGTGGTTTTTTTTCATGTGTATGGGATGTTTGCATGTATGTAGGGGGCTGTGTGGGGTCTCATAATATGTATAGTGGGTTATGTGTGGGCTCAGAAATGTATATAAAAGGCTATGTGTGGGTTCAAAAATGTATATAGTAGGCTATGTGGGGGTTCAAAAATGTAGAGGGGCTCATAAAGTATATATGAGGCTATATGCAGACTCCTGCTATATATACTGTATGCATTATGTGGTTGCTCACACTATATATAGAAGGTGTCACGATGTGACTACAGAATAGTGAGGGACAGGTGCTCCTACACTGTCCTTCACGCTTGGGGACCCTAGGTTACCCCTGTCCTCAAAATTACCCCTAAACTAAGGTGAAAAGCAAAAGAAGTAAGGCAGCAACAAAAGGACAAGAGTTCACACTTCAACTGCTCACAGCAATAAAGCACTACAACCACCTGTGTCTGGATAAAACCATCTCTCTACACCAGTATAGATAAACTATAACTGGCACTTATGGAAGTGTTAAGCCAGCATATATAGGAGGGGAGTGAATGTGACTGTCTCTCTCATAGCATCTGACAAAAGGAGATTATCAAGCAGCCCAGCAGAGATTAACTCTTGCTAGCCTTCCTATGAACTAAAAGTCTGTGGGTCAACGCCCAAGTCTCCTTGCACTGATCACAGACATCAGGGAAGTTAGAAGGCAGAGTGTAAACTTCCTTGTGACAGAACGGCTATGTGGGGTCTCACATTGCATATAGAGGGGCTATGTGGGGGCTCATACTATATACAAGGGGCTATGTGGGGGGATTGTACTATATATAGAGGCTTGGTTGGGGCTCAAACTGTATATAGGGGCTATGTGGGGGCTCAGTGTATATAGGTGCTACGTGGGGGCTCAGAGTATATAGGGGAATCTGTGGGGCTCATTCTGTATGTAGGGGCTGTGTAGGGCTCATACTGTATATAGGAGGCTTTGTGGGAGCTCAAACTATATATAGGGGGTTGTGTGAGGGATCATCTTGTATTTGAAGAGGCTGTGTGTGGGCTCATACTGTATATAGAAGTCTGTCAGCATACATAATTATACTCAATGTTTAGTTACACATCTAATATTAATATAAAATAATAATTATGAATATGTCAATATTATTATTGAGCAGAGTTAATTTCAGCCTATTGGTTCAGTCCTCCACACAAATCATGATCAACCCCTGATTTAGAATAATGTAAGTGTTCAGTGTTGGAGAAGAGTAACTTGTGCCATCCACTGGAGGTCAGCCAACCATACCAGTCAAGTGCATGTTCAGTTATCAGCATCATTTAGTTATTTTATTTTCCAGCTTTAGATTGGTTTGTATGCTTCTGGATGTCATTGACGATGTTGATTTTCTGGTTGGCCAGCCCAACCCTACAAATTGTTTAAACTTATAACGTTTGAAAAGTACAGAGTAGTTTCTTTGAGAAAATGCTTTCTTCATGTATTAGTCCCTTGGATCACTGCCTGACAGGACTCAAGTACGGTACAGTAGACAAGGAGACACAAACAAAAAGCCAGCTTATTGGTAAACAGAAGATGTTATGCTGGGAAATACAATCAAAAATATGTATACTGGTAACAGCAGTATCAGGATGGTTAGCTGGAATGCGTCTAACCAACTGGGCCCCAACTATTACAAATAAAAGTTCAATATCAACAATGAAGACAATTACTATCGGTTACTCTATTCTAGTTCCTAACTGGCCTCCGATAACCGGGCTGTGCTCCTATAGTGCTCTGACTACCGAAGTCTGCGCTAAACTCTAACACAGGGGGTACACCAATATAGCACTCACGGTACTGTGGAGTGGGGGAAAAGGACATTTAACTTCAGCTCAGTCCCAAATTGATTGTGTGGACTTTGCGGTGTGCACTTCTCTCGAGTCAAAGATTTCCGATCTAGCTAGGGGAGGGAATAACTGGTTGCACTGGACGGATTGCATCTCTCTCCCTCTCTATTCTCCGGCCTACAGGTGTTGGGAGAAAACCACTTTGGCTCAGCTACATAGTCCCTTTTTCTCCCTTACGGTCCTGCTAGTCGGTCACCTTGTAGCCAGGCAACATACTCTATCTTTAGGCTGGTTCTACGAACGGTTTATCTAGGCTAATACACCTCCTTGTCCGACTCTCTCGCTACTGGGCAACCTGTCCTTCTCACTTCCCGGACTCTGCACACTTTCCCACTCTTTTTCCTCCTCCCACCACCTTGCCTGAACCTACACATGCAGAAACTGCAGGGGTGGGATTGAGCTAGTCCAAGTGTATACAGATTGGAATGGAGCATTGTCTCTTAAAGTCACAGTGTAATTTAATCCTTTTTAGGGGCTGATCCCCTATATTCATATTAGACCAAAGTGAGTTTTACTTTGCTTATCTTGGTGGAGATGGGAAATAGCTCTTCTTAAGAAGACGAGCTAAGTATGAAGACTCACTGGCAATACTACGTAGGAAAAGAGTATGTAAATTAGCCTTCAGAAGACAGAAAAATCTTGCAAGCGCCACCAATTGGAGGTAGTTATGTTATAAACCAATGATGGATGGTGTCTGAGTTGGCTAATATCCCTTGTCATTTTACAAAGCTGAAAAGAGGGTCGGACATTAATTTAGGGTATCCACACCCAATTTCTTGAGTGATAGTTTCTTTCTTCCCTAGATTGCTAATCGCCATACTGCTTACCCACAGAAGGAATTCTATCTGGCCTATGCAGATAAACCAGTACCACAAACATGATTTCAGCTGGTGCTCCATGCATCATAATACAGCTCCATGTTGGGTCACAGAAAAGGCATTATATTATTGATGAGATCACACAGATGGAAATGTCTTTTTCTTCACTTACAAAAGCAACAAGAACAAGGTAACGTTCCAAATTGTATGGATATATTTACTACAATCATTTGTGACTACAGTGCAGAAGAGCAGATAAACTGAAGAATTAGTGGACATGGTGGCCAACACTGCCAGCTAAATGGTCAATGGACACAAGATGACGTCAAATGTAAATCTTCAAAATATCTGTTACCTATGCTTACCAATTGTCATGTATCAATGCCACAATAACCTACTTTGTGAGTGTATGAAGCCACAGCAGAGAAACCAAGTGAGAAATATTTTCTTAAAGAACATAAGGAAGATGCTCACTATTTATTCATTTAAAAGGACTGTCACAGAGCGACTCATTTACTGCAAATTCAATATAGGATGCTAAGTGTGGCTTCACCCTCTAAACTCCTATTCATTTTAGGCTGTATTACTCACTTTATATAGGACTTTTTCAATTAAGAAATTGATCATTTGGCACTGTTTCAAGGCCTTTCTTCTAAGCTATTTCAATTTCTGTAATAAGTATTCCTATAATGTGACCTTTCAAGGTTATATAAGCAGCTTGTTTAATTAACTACTTTAGTGCTGGAGGGAGGAAGGGATAGATGAGAGCATAATCCATAGTAAAAGGTAATACATTTCTGTCCTTTCAGTATAAATTAAGCCTATGCTATGTTTTTCTAATGTGTTTGGCTTCTCCATATGTACAATCTTAAATATTTATCTACTTTATGGGGAGGAGAGGCAGAATAAATTTTCTTTTTAATTAGACATACCATACATAAGCAATGTCATTTATTTAGCCCTGTTCATAATGTAATTTTCTTGACTTGCACAATATATAGTTCTATTGTTTCTCCTTGTAAAGACTACCAGCTGGTGTAGGACGACTCTTGGCCCCTATTCAGAGTAAATGTAGACGTAGACTACCAGCTGAGGTATGAAGCCTAAAGACCCCTATACACATTAAATGTAGATTAGCAGCTGGTGTATTAGGAATAAAGACCCCTATACAGATTAGATATAGACTAGCACCTGGTGTTTGAAAAATAAAGACACCCTATACACATTAGATATAGACTAGCAGCTGGTGTATTAAGAATAAAGACCCCTATACACATTAGATATAGACTAGCAGCTGGTGTATTAAGAATAAAGACCCCTATACACATTAGATAAAGACTAGCAGCTTGTGTATGAAGAATAAAGACCCCTATACATATTAGATATAGACTAGCAGCTAATGTATGAACAATAAAGACCCCTATACACATTAGATGTTGACTACCAGCTGGTATAGGAAGACTATAGGCCTCTATATACATTTATACATTAGGTGTAGATATAGACTAGCACCTGGTGTATGAAGACTAAAGACCCCTATACATATTAGATGTTGACTACCAGCTGTATAGGAAGAATATGAAGATTATAGGCCTCTATATACATTTATACATTATGTGTAGATATAGACTAGCAGCTGGTGTATGAAGGCTAAAGATGCCTATACACATTAGGTGTTGACTACCAGCTGGTATAGGAAGACTATAGGCCTTTATATGCATTAGGTGTACATATAGACTAGCAGCTGGCGTATGAAGACTAAAGATGCCTATACACATTAGATGTAGACTACCAGCTGGTGTATGAAGACTGAAGACCCCTATATGCAATACATGTAACCTGCCAGTGGGTGTAGGAAGACTAAAACCCCTTTATACTTTAGATATAGACTGCAAACTGGTGAAAAAAGACTAAACACCCCTATTCACATTAGATGATTGTCAGTCAAATGATGTTTTAGCTAAGCATTTGGCTGACACCCATCTCGCTGCCTCTCCCATAGACAGGTACGCTCATTTGGTCAAAGGTTTGTAAATGTAAAAGATAAAGGGTAAGACAGAAAGGCAGCACTCAACAGAGTTGAAGGCAGAGTGTGTTTATTCTTGATGAAGGTGCTCTTATATGTGGTGGGACCAGTACAAAAATGGGGAGGTGAGGGGAGCTAGAATGTTGGACCGACGTTCTAGCTCCCCTCACCTCCTCATTTTTGTACCGGTTGCACCACATGTAAGAGCACCTTCATCAATAATAAACGCACTGTGCCTTCAACTCTGGTGAGTGCTGCCTTTCTATCTTAACCTGCCATTCTGGATCCTTTGTGCGGATGTGCACCCGGAGCCCGGAGTCAGCCGGTGCTGTGTTCTCTGATAACAGCCTTCTTAAGAGATCAGCGGTGCCCGGTTATCCCTTCTTTTTGAATAAAAAATAAAGGATATGTGGAAAATGTTAAATTGACATACAAAATATGATTTTACATCTTGTATATTTCACAATATTTAGTTTTACATGCAGACCTATATTTGTTGTCTTCATGAACACAGGTAGGTATTATAGTGTAATATAATGGTTTTACACCTTTAAGTAGATGTTGAGTGTTCCGAGAAAGGCTTTTACTCAACAACCACTTGCATTGTGGGCTGTTAGTGATATCATTTGATGGCTTCAGTTAATTAAACACTCTTTTGAAAAGAAATCTATTTAGCAGAGCATTGCATTTTATATTTTGCTAGCAGGTCTGTTTTGTTAAGTAGTGGATAGATACAATGGTCATGGTTTATTCTGTTTCTGAGTAGATTTTTTTGTTAACTAATTAGGAATCCTTAGTGGGAGAAAATAATGGAAGTTTGCGGTGAGGAAATATATGATCTGTAACAAGATATGTTGGTTACCCATAATAGTCATTGGTAGAACAATTGTCTAACACTAAAAGCAAATAAATACACATTTGGGATTTTTATTTTAATTCAATGAAGGCAGCCTATCAAAGCTAATTTAGTTGTATTTTAACATTACCTTTGATTATACTCAAAAGAGAAGTTAAAATATTATGTTAAGCATGTTATTATGTCCTATGGCTGACAAGCATTTAGGTGGATGGATTAAGTGAGGGTTTTTACACTACTATTATGTCCTATGGCTGACAAGCATTTAGGTGGATGGATTAAGTGAGGGTTTTTACACTACTATTTTTCAAGCAAAAGCTATTTATTAAATAATTTTCCACCCTTAGATTAAGTGACAGTATATTTCTTATTGGTACCAAAGTGGCTCAGTAGTTAGAACTGTTACTTTACAATGCTGGGGTCCAAGGTTCATGCCATCCCATGCTCACTTTCAGTCTGAGATCTAAGAACACCATTGTTCCTTATTGCCCAGTACACAATAGACTGTCGGCTGAACCCGACCAGACACCAGCTGACTGATGGTCGCTGAAGATGCTAAACAATACAATTTCAGACTGCCAATCATATTGTTCTCCAAGAGATAAATTGGCGGCTTTCTTATAGAGAACACTGAAGTGCTTGGATGAGTGAGAGCTACTGTGTATAGGAGTGTACACCGAATGATCGGCCAAAACCATCTAATGTGTATGAAGAAGTTGTTTTAGAATAATTCTCTGCACAGCAATGCCCCCGGTCACCCACTGTGCAGGGAACAACACAGCTCTATTGTTTTAAGTGGGGTTTGGCAGTGTGGCAGATAGAGAAGGAAAATCTTAGTAGGAACAACATGGGTTGTAGTCCCAGAAATTGGACCTCCACATATGAGAATAGCATGGCACTTTTCCTGATCACAACTAATGTTCCACCTGCTAAGAGATTTTCTGTGCTCCTTTAAAAGATGGACATATAAAATATACCAGTGTCTAGTGATTTTTTAATTCTATAGCTATCACGAAGAATTGAAAATTCTTAACAAACACAAACCGTTTAGAACATGTAATTTTTTGATAACAATAGGGTGTTTGTGTGCTTTGTTGATTGAAGGAATATTAAAACAGAAACATCCCTAATTTAATGGGTGGCTAAGTAGAGAATAGTGATAGGAAGCAGCAGCACATGCCAGATCCATACTAATTAAAGTGTCCAGTAGACAAGGCTGATAAATGTGGAATGCACTCAGGAACTGTCTGTACAAGGTAAATAACAGACTCTTATCTCGGCACCAGTCAAATGATTTCCTCTATGCAGAATCCATCAGAAATCACTTGTGCTGTATAAAAGGTGTCAATCACACATTCATGTATGTTGTTGTATGGAGAAACAAAAGACAGATAGTGAGGGAACGTAGAGCCAGATTATTCCACTCTATAGGTACAACCTACAGCTCAAAAGACATAAGCACAATGTATTCAGCCTCAGTGATTGGCAAAGTGAAAAAAGGAATATATTAGCATTTAATGTAGCTATTAATACCATTCAACTGCAACTTCTTATTAACAGTGCAGCGTTGTTCCAGCACAAAGGTTTCTATGAAGAGCATACTGTATATTGTCCAATCAAGAGGTCAAACTTAAAGAAAAAAATACAGTTTCTTACCATAAATGATAGCGCTAGATTCTGCACTTTGTTTTATTTAAATACCACTAATTATTCCTTATGATACTGTTATCATCTTGTGAACAATGGTATAAAAGAAATTAAAATAAACAAAAAAGTTACATATTTGGCTATATGCTTGGGATCCCCTCTACAGTCTATAACAAAGAGCTGCTGCAGAGTGGGCAGAGTGGTGGCTAAGGAGTTAACACTGCTATTTTGCAGTGCTGGGGTCCTGGGTTTGAACCCCACCATGCACAACAACTGTTTGCAGTTTATATGTGCTTCCTGCATTTGCGTGGGTTACTTCGGGTACATTGGTTTCCTCCTACACTCCAATGAAATAATAATTGTGAATTTAGATTTTGAGCCCCTGTGGTGACAGTGGTGATGCTAGAAATATAAGTAAAACATAGAATTATTATGTAAGTAAGCATAATAAGTATCAACAAATAATAATTATTGAGACCCTGTGCAAATATGTATTATATTACATGGCTAATAGATTTGGGTGGATCGACTAGTGGGAATCAATCAGCCAGGTCAGCAGTGTCTGGCCGCTGGACGGAAGGCTCGCAAAGGTCTTACCTTCTCGAAAAAAGAACATGGCAGAATTATCCACTTTCACCCCCCAAAAATTCAATAACAAATATTTTAAAGAAAAAACATGGCAGAGATCCCAGAAGGTGACAGATTCACAAGCTTCGCATCCAGCGGCCAGAGCTTACTGGCATAGTTGATGGAACAGAATCCAACAAATCAATCTGTCTAACTATAATGGTTACTCATTAATTAAATGGGTTGTCCTATGAACAAAGTACATTTTAATCAATAGAACTTGGAATAAAAATTAGTTCTACAAATGGATGTGTTAGAAAATATTCCTATTCTGAAATAATCTTATAAATGTGTGTCACACGCACAGGTAGTAGTCACCTGGCAGCATCAAAATAGCTACCATGAACGGGCTTGGCTCCATTTCCCAGAATCCAGTGTTTGCTTTGACCTTTAGCCTGTAACCCCAGTACAGGGATCTGGACTTAAACAAAGGTTCCTGTGTAGTCAGGAAGCTGGTTCAGTTCTAGGAGGTCACGTCAGGAACAGAATCAAACAACAAGCGAGTAGTCAAATGTAAAGTCGAAGTCAATGAACGGTAAAATCAGTTCAAAATACAGGAGCTCAGGACAGAGGCATACACCAGGATAGATCTCTATAGACTGCCAAAGAGAGCTGGTTATGAGGGGTTTAAAAAACAGCCCCACCAAGTGTTGGAAGCACAACATTTGTGCTAAATGCAATAACAGGTGATCAAAACATAGCATCTGCGCGGAAATGGTACAGTTAAAAACATCAGCTCGAGACGCAAAAAATAAGCTGTAGCTGAGCCATAGATCCCGAAAAATTAGTAGCTATGAGTAGCGGAAAATGGCGCAAAATGTACACCACTTTTTTCTGATAAACTTCAGGTTTTTTTAACCCCTTAGATAAAAGTAAACCTATACATATTTGGTTTCTACGAACTCGCACCGACCTCAGGCATCACACTGACATATCAATTTTACCATATAGGGAACACAGTGAATAAAATATCTCAAAAACAATAGTGCAATCACACTTTTTTAGCAATTTTTCCGCATTTGAAATTTTGTTGCCGTTTTCCAGTACACTATATGGTAAAACTCATGGTTTCATTTAAAAGTACAGCTCATTTCACAAAAAATGATCCCTCACATGACCATATTGACTGAAAAATAAAAAAGTTTTGTCTCTCGGAAAAAGAATGGAGAAAAAAAACAAAAGCGCAAAATCGGCCAGTCTTGAAGGGGTTAAAGAATTCAGATTAACAGTTGGGTGGATTCATTTAAAAAAAATAGTCTAAATACATGTATTTATAAAAAATAGTGCTAACTTCTAGTGAGAAAGTCTGCTAGGCAAGTAGAAAGGTTCAATAGATCACGTATACCTGTAAGCTGTCTTTATAGTGTAGATCTGCAGCACTAAAGAGGAGTCTGGCTACTCTCATATCACGTGCCGTTCTACCTTATATAATTATTTTCTATTTATTTCATGGTCTCTAAATATTCTAATCTGTGAATGTCATAACATATCAGTAATGATGTACTCCATCAGATGAGCCCAGCATACTTAAATGGACATAAATTATATGTAATGCATCAAAATTACTGCAGGGATCCCATACTTGCCAGTTCCATTTATTAGTGTCATCCTAGTGACATATTATTAGGGGTTTGCACTATTGTTTTCCTGATGAAAGATAATGGAGACATTTATCAAACAGAAAGAGTTGACCCAAAGGCAAAAATACTTATAAAAGTTTCAAACCATTCTATCACCACAGCAAAATTAAGAAGGGAATGTTTTATTAGCTACATCATTTATCTGTGGTATATTCTAAATACGGTATAAAACTTTAATAAACCCTGCGGCCAAATGCAAAACAATCCGAACTTACATTCCTGTCTTTATATACTCTACTACTATATCGTAGGTATGAACATTTTATTACCTTTCTGATGCTGCTCCATAGGTAGAACCCGTGTCCCATGTAATAAAGCAATGCAGTGTTAAGCTGGTGTCACACACAGCGACAACGACAACGATGTCGCTGCTACGTCACCATTTTCTGTGACGTTGCAGCGACGTCCCGTCGCTGTCGCTGTGTGTGACATCCAGCAACGACCTGGCCCCTGCTGTGAGGTCGCCGGTCGTTGCTGAATGTCCAGCTTCATTTTTTGGTCGTCACTCTCCCGCTGTGACACACACATCGCTGTGTGTGACAGCGAGAGAGCGACGAAATGAAGCGAGCAGGGAGCAGGAGCCGGCACTGGCAGCTGCGGTAAGCTGTAACCAGCGTAAACATCGGGTAACCAAGGGAAGACCTTTCCCTGGTTACCCGATGTTTACGCTGGTTACCAGCCTCCGCTCTTGCTGCCAGCGCCGGCTCCTGCACTGTGACATGTAGCTGCAGTACACATCGGGTAATTAACCCGATGTATACTGTAGCAAGGAGAGCAAGGAGCCAGCGCTAAGCAGTGCGCGCGGCTCCCTGCTCTCTGAACTGTGACATGTAGCTGCAGCACACATCGGGTTAATTAACCCGATGTGTACTGTAGGAGAGCAAGGAGCCAGCGCTAAGCGCAGCTCCCTGCTCTCTGCACATGTAGCAAAGCGACGTTATGATCGCTGCTTCTGCTGTGTTTGACAGCTAAGCAGCGATCATAACAGCGACTTACAAGGTCGCTGTTACGTCACCGAAAATGGTGACGTAACAGCGACGTCGTTGTCGCTGTCGTTTAGTGTGAACCCAGCTTTAATTGACTAATTAATGCTATGCAGTAGGTCTGCGCTAAGCTCATAATAGAGTATAAAGCTGGGTTCACACTAAACGACAGCGACAACGACGTCGCTGTTACGTCACCATTTTCGGTGACGTAACAGCGACCTTGTAAGTCGCTGTTATGATCGCTGCTTAGCTGTCAAACACAGCAGAAGCAGCGATCATAACGTCGCTTTGCTACATGTGCAGAGAGCAGGGAGCTGCGCTTAGCGCTGGCTCCTTGCTCTCCTACAGTACACATCGGGTTAATTAACCCGATGTGTGCTGCAGCTACATGTCACAGTTCAGAGAGCAGGGAGCCGCGCGCACTGCTTAGCGCTGGCTCCTTGCTCTCCTTGCTACAGTATACATCGGGTTAATTACCTGATGTGTACTGCAGCTACATGTCACAGTGCAGAGAGCCCACGCTGGCAGCAAGAGCGGAGGCTGGTAACCAGCGTAAACATCGGGTAACCAGGGAAAGGTCTTCCCTTGGTTACCCGATGTTTACGCTGGTTACAGCTTACCGCAGCTGCCAGTGCCGGCTCCTGCTCCCTGCTCGCTTCATTTCGTCGCTCTCTCGCTGTCACACACAGCAATGTGTGTGTCACAGCGGGAGAGTGACGACCAAAAAATGAAGCTGGACATTCAGCAACGACCGGCGACCTCACAGCAGGGGCCAGGTCGTTGCTGGATGTCACACACAGCGACAGCGACGGGACGTCGCTGCAACGTCACAGAAAATGGTGACGTAGCAGCGACGTCGTTGTCGTTGTCGCTGTGTGTGACACCAGCTTTAGTGTTAAACATTATTTTCAAGTAGGTTTGATAACGTGGTTGCTAACCTCCTACATACGTGAAAGATAGCAGCTAAATAAATATTTTCCAACACTTTTTTCTCACTTTTTCTAGAACAAATGAAAACACATTTCTGGCAGATATTTCCATTTAGGTAATGCAAAACTAAGTCCTCGTTTGTGGTTTAAGAGTTCTCTTTATTTTTTTGAGCAGTATGTATATATATATATATATATATATATATATATATATATATATATATATATATATATATATATATATATATGTATGCATAGTATATACATATATATATATATATATATATATATATATATATCTCAAATTACTACTATTGTGGCATACTAAGGTTTTAGATCTATCAAATTCCGTAAGCTTCTGGACGAGAATTTCTTTGATATATGGCACAAATTTAGTGGTAGAGATCTTCCAAAGAGAGTCATAACAAATTTGCACCACTAAAGGGGTTGTAGAGTGTTCCGTATTTCCATAAGGAGCCGACGTGGTCCCATTCTTAAGATAGTAGTGGGTCCTAGATATCCTGTCAATATGTAATAATTCTCACAGATGGGAAAATTCACTCTGTGAACTGAAAATCTGATCAGGTTATAGTCAGCTGTAACAAAAGAAGTCACCTCTACTACACAAAAAATGAATGAATTAATGATGTGTGTATTTTCCCCTTTTAGATAGATAGTGCAGAGAAAAATACGGTGGGCTCTGAAATGTTATGTTCTATTTAGTACTTGACTGAGCAGAACCCATAATGGTGTAATAATGGCATAATACTGCTGTGACCCAGTGTAGTAAATCACATCAGAATATAGACTTCTTACACTTTTGTATTAGAAAAAAAACCTGTTGGACAAAGCCCCATCAGGAGCACAAGCATGAGCAGCTCTGTATCTACAGTGGGTACAGGGACTGCATCTGGGTCTTGGAGCCTAAAAGGACCCTTAATTCTTTCTGGCCTATATAAATAACCAATACTATTAAGCACAAAGGTTTTGCATTGGAGCCCTTAAGGTTCAAGTTCCATCACTGATACAAACTTTAGATCAGATCTCTTTATATCACTCAGTTATGTCTTGTAGGACACTGATACTATATTTTGTTAAAGGGATTGTCTCAATAATAATCATTTCCAGAATTGGATGTGTTTAATAAAAATGTTCCTGTGCTGAGATAATTTTATATATGCACAGTTGGATCGCTTGTGCATTTCTGCTGATTAGAGCAGCATCGCTCTGATCAGCAGAAATGCTCATTTCCTGTGAATGCCGGTACTCTGTTTACACGCTGTTTTTGATTGCTTATATTGTGCTCCTGGGTCACACTGTGTTCCTTTATAGAACTCTGTTCCTCCCTTGGGAAGTGTTCAGATCAGTCTGTCTTATGTGTTTGCAGGCTCAGCATTGCTGTAAGCATATAGAGTTGTGGATTCAATATACTTTAATTTTCATGGATACCATCAGCCCAATATCTACTGAGGTATACTAACTGTTAGAATGTTCACTTCATTTGACATGCATATATATTTTTTTTGACAGTGTATCTCTCTATAAGTGCAAGTTACTTGGCATAAAAAATTGAGTTGTGCGATTATTGTATATAAATGTGTTTACTTTTTTACAATTGCATGCAAACTGTTACCATATGCAACCCATCATTGATATGTTGTTTTGACTATTTGCCACATTGTATCTACCAGTAGCCTTCTGGTGTGTTGTTCTTAATCAATTTTATGCTGTTTCTTGTGTTTTTTCAATAAACTTCTATTTACTATTATACTGGTGTGCACATCCAATATGCATAGGTCTTGCTTTCTTTAGTTACATAGTTCCCCTGACATGCATGATGTGGCACCAAGTTTCATCTGTCCATTTATAGGCTGTGCACTCCCTATTTTCAGTCATCGATCACTAAGGAGGACACAGTTAGTTGATGCCCGGGCCACTCTGTGTAAGGCCAATCTCACAATGGCATACGGCATCTGATGCAAGAGCAATGGATGCAATATGCTAATGACCCTCTGCTCCTGTTCTGCTGCGAGCGTGAGTCGAGTGTCATGTGACTCTGATCCGATCCTGAGATCGGATCACAGCTGTGGAGGAGAGGGAGAGAGTGGTTTTCCTATCTTCTCCATTGTCAGCCTGTGGGTATAGGATGACATCCGAGTGCAGTCCGATGTTTCTCTTGCACATACATTTTTATGCCATTCACTGTGTGATAAAAGTGTTAGGGTTAAGACAGCTTTATTTTTAGGATCAGCACAATTACAGAGATACTACATTAATATATTTTTTTAATGTTTTAACGCTTTTACATAAAAAAAGTTTTTTTTACTATTTAAGTATTTTTCCATCACTGTATTCTGAGAACTATAGCTTTTTTATTTTTACACTGATGGAGCTGTACGGTGACTTGCTTTTTGAGACACAGGATTATGTTTTCAGAAATAACATTTTATTTACATTCGTCTTTTTTATTTTGTTTATTCCCCTTTTTTGGAATTGTAACGAAAGGTTTTTGCTACATTTTATATATTTTTTACCCTGTTCACTGTATGGGTTAAATTGTCTGAACATAGATCATGTCATTCTGGATGTGGAGATACCAAATATGGGTACTTTATTAGTTTATTTTTGTTTTTACAAAAATATACTTATGTATTGGTGTAATATTTTTTGCTCTCTGTGAACAGCCAGCTTCTTTAGCAATGACCTTTTTTTGCTTATCTTCCATTTGGAGTATGTCAATGACTGCCTACTGGACATCTGTCAAGTCAGCAGTCTTCCACATCATTGTGTAGCCTACTGAACCAGACTAAGGGACCATTTTAAATGCTTAGGAAGCCTCAAGCTATGTGCACACATTGCGTAGTGTCCATTCTGAAAAATCTGCAGCGATTTGGCAGTGCATGTACGCTTCAATTCCCTGCAGAAACACTGCGTAATGGATGCAGTGTGTCTGCAGAATAGATGCCGATTTCATGCGCTCGGGATGCTGCCTCTCCCATAGACAGAGTGGGAGCAGCATCCAAAGCGCACGAAAGAAGTGACATGTTGCTTTTTTGAGCGCAGCGATTGGATCAAAATTGCAGCATCAAATCGCTGCGCTCTCAAACACAACGTGCGGATGGATTATGCACAATCTTCATAGATTGTGTTGGGGACGCAGGACGCATGCGTTTACGTTGTAGTGCAATATGAAGCGTAAATGCATGAAATTACGCATTGTGCGCACACAGCCTCAGGCTATGTGCTTACGCTGAGTTTTTTTGACCACAAAGATGCAGCGTTTTTGGCCCCCAAAAACACACAAAAACACACCTGCGGCAAAAACGCATATGCATTTTTGTGCGTTTTGCTGCGTTTTTTGCTGCGTTTTGCTGCATTTTTTGCTGCGTTTTTCTCCATTCAATTCAGTGAGGAAAAAAATGCAAAAAGAATTGACATGTTGCATCTTTGTGGTCACTACAAAAACGCAGCTAAAAAAAAACTGCACTATGCGAACAGCAAAAATGAAGTCTCATAGACTTTGCTGGGGAAAGAGATTCATGCAGTTTTTAGAGCAAAAACACACCCGAAAAATATGCAAAAACGTGGCAAAAAAACGCAGTGTGCGCAAATAGCCTTAGCAGGTGTTTTGTGGTAATTATTTTAATTTTCTGAGATAATGACTTTTGGGTTTTTATTTTGGCTGTAAGCCATAATCATCAACATTTACAGAAATAAACACTTGAAATGGATCCCTCTATTTGTAATGGCTCTATATAATATATGAGTTTCCCTTTTTGTATTGAATTACTGAAATAAATTCACTTTTTGATTCTAATTTATTGAGATGCACTTGTATACTGCAATACATGAGATCTGTCAGATTACACAGACAGACAGATTGCCTGCATACCTGGCACACCAGGAGGTCATTGTTTGCTTTTTGGGTGTGATGACAACCATCGGCTCCTCGTAATTTTGTCACGGGGTGCTGATTGGGTTTACAGAGGAAGCCCTCTCTCTCTCACAACCTTCTAAATGCTACGATCATTATTGATTGCGGAATCCGGAGGATTAATCAGCCAGGAGTGGGGAGTGCACTGGCCCTGGCTGTTACTGAGGAGTTCGGCTCTCAGCTAAACTGAGCTCCTGGGGTGAGTGATCGGGGAAGGGCTGTGATTGGTTAGCCTGTTTTACTGACCAATCACAGTAATCAGAGAGAGACAGCTGTAATTGGTCCCCACGTCTCTTCCCGTGCTAGTCAGCTGTCAGAAAGTGCTGCCAGCATTGAGCTGTCACTGTGTCTTCACACAGTGATGTTTAAATCTATGATAGACATAGCATGTCATAATTAGAAATGAGCAATATTCGAAGTTCGAGGTTCGCCAATTTCATGTTCGAGTGATTTTGGGGGGTGCTCGAGATCGAACTCGAACTCGAGCTTTTTGCTAAAAGCTCGACAGTTCGAGTTACGTTCGAGAACGGTTTGATCACCAAAAGCAAGGCTTTTTACAGCTACAGTGTGCAGGGAGCCATCGCTGGCAGCCTGCGGTAAACTGGTAACCAATGTAAATATCGGGTATCCAAGCAAAGCACTTTGCTTGGTAACCCGATATTTACCCTGGTTACGTGTGCAGGGAGCCGACACTTCCCCGCTCCGCTCCGCCCCCTCCTGCACTCGGCATGTGCACACACACACACACACACACACTCACCTGTCCCCAGCCATGCAGTCCCCGCCACTGACGTCCTCAGTGCCACATGGCCCCGCTAGGCTCCACTCACCTCGCACTCCGCCGCCTGCATACATGGCCCCGCTAGGCTCCACCCACTTTGCACTCTGCCGCCTACACACATAGCCCCGCTAGGCTCCACCCACCTCGCACTCCGCACACATGGCACGCTCGGCTCCACCCACCTCGCACTATGCACACATTACCCCGCTTAGCTCCACTCACCTCGCACTCTGCACACATTACCCCGCTTAGCTTCACCCACCTCGCACTCCACACACATTACCCCGCTTGGCTCCACCCACCTCGCACTCGCACATATTACCTCGCTTGGCTCCACCCACCTCGCACTCCGTACACATGGCCGCTCTCGGCTCCACCCACCTAGCACTCCGCACACATTACCCCGTTAGGCTCCACCCGCCTCGCACTCCGCAGTCCGCACACATTACCCTGCTTGGCTCCACCCACCTCACACTCCGCATACATTACCCCGCTTGGCTCCACCCACCTTGCACTCTGCACACATTACCCCGCTTGGCTCCACCCACCTCGCACTCCACACACATTACCCTGCTCGGCTTACCTGCGGAGATGAAGTCCCGACCTCCTGACCTTAGCGCTGTCACTGTCCTCCATGGCCGCCGCTTGTCACATCTCCTCACTGCCGACTCGAGACTGTGACTAGCGGTGACGTCACAGGCTCCCGCGATACTTGGCTGTGAAGGTGGCGGTCATTGAACTCAGTGACAGCTCTGCTATCAGCAGTGCAGGAGATCGTCACCGCAGGTAATGTACCTTGCTCCTGACAGCAGCACTTGTCATGCCCTGCAGTGACCTGGGCTGACCTATTGATGTTAGCTCAGGTCACTGCATTGCTCGCCCAGCCAATGGGGAACATTCTGTTCTTCATTGACTGGGACATTGACTATGGTATGGATCGTCATGGGAACCCCTTGGATTACAGCAGACCTGGATTTGTTTTTCTTTCTAATAAATTGGTGAAAGAGGTAATGTATTGGGGAGTGTTTTTTCAAATAAAAATGTGTTTGTCGTCTATTATTTTTTTATTACTGAATGAGTTGGTGATGTCGGGTATCTGATAGATGCCTGACCTCACGAACCCCAGGGCTTGATGCTAGGTGACATTACATATCTGGTATTAACCCCATATATTACCTCGTTTGCACCGCACCAGGGCACGGGATGAGCTGGGACGAAGCACCAGGAATGGCGCAACTAATAGATGCGCCACTTCTGGGGCGGCTGCGGCCTATTTTTAGGCTGGAGAGAGTCCAATAACCATGGACCTCCCTAGTCTGAGAATATCAGACCCCAGCTGTCCGCTTTACCTTGGCTGGTGATCCAATTTTGGGGGGACCCCACGTGTTCTTTTTTTTTTTTAATTATTTATTTAATTTAAAATAACAGCGTGGGGTGCCCTCAGTTTTGGATTACCAGCCAAGGTGAAGCTGCCAGCTATGGTCTGCAGGCTGCAGCCGTCTGCTTTACCCTAGCTGGCTATCAAAATTAGGGAGAACCCTACGTCATTTTTTTTTTTTAAACGTATTTATTTTTTTTCCTAAATACAAAGCTAAGCACCCCTTAGTGCCACAGGAAAGGCACCAAAGGGTGCAAAATTACAAAATGCTGGAGAGTGGGACATGATGTGTCTTTCTGCCATTATAATGACAGAAAAGACTGATATGAAGTGTACAAGCACAGGAAAATCACCAGAGCGCTCTACGCTGTGAAAAACAGTAGAAAATAGCACTGGAGTGAACATGTGACCGCATCATGTAGGTTGAAGCTATGGATCCTGGGTAAATTTATGTATTTTCCTTCCTTCAGTTTTTTTGCAGTACGCAAAAAAAACGGAAGGCACACGGATTACAAACCGATGACATAATACGGAACGGAAACGGATGCCACATGGATGCACCCGTGAAAAAACAGACTGTTTTTTGCGGACCGCAAAAACGGATCAGTCGTGTAAATGCAGCCTTATTCTGATCTGCCGTTTGTAAACAGCAGGCAGAAATAAGGGAATAGCGCCCCCCAGCGTCAGAAAATCTACGGGGTTTCAGAGGGTAGCTGAGACCCTGGAGATCATGATTCAGACCGGTTTTTCCGGTCCCCGCTCACGTGATCACAGGTATACACCGTATACCGATGATCACGTTAACAGTGACAGCGCCGGTAAAAAATTATTTATCTCCCATCTGACATGAACAAACATGTCAGATGGGAGAAAAATCTCCTCCCCGGTCCCCTCCGGTCCCCCAGTGTCGCCAAAGTGCCCCCCCCCGACTCCCTCCCGGAAATCCAATATGGCCGCGCGCACAGCAGCGCGCCGGCCGCATTCACCCTACTCCTCTGATTTCTGTCGCATGTGCCATGACACATGTGACAGAAAACTCCTCCCCGGGCCCTGCCAGGTCACCCCCTATAACCCCACTGGTGTTCCCCGGTGTCCCACGGTACCTGTGCAGTGTTGATCCCCCGCGGCCCCCTCCTTCACAATAGACGCTGCTGCATGCACAGCGCGGCTGTCAGCTCAGCTTCCTGTGTTCAGACACAGTGAGTGGTGGTAACCATGCATCTGTAAGCTACTGCAATGCCCTGCTCATGAGGTAAGGAACATAGTTATCAGGAGAGCTATACTACATTTCCAAATGGAGGTATTTGACTTTATAGTTGCCCTGCTGAACGACTACAAAACATGAGAGTCAGTTATACGCCACAAGAAAACATGTCTATATAGTGAGCTCTGTTGTTTAGTATTCATTCAGCTGGATAACTGGACTTAAAGGGGTATTCCATCTCCTACATCCTATCCCCAATATATAGTAGGTGGAATAGCAATAAGATCAGCAAATACCAATATTTGGAAATGTAGAATAGTTCTCCTGATTAGGCATGCCCTTACCTCATGAGCAGGGCATTGCAGCTTTGGTAGCAACAGTTACAACATGGACTCTGCTGCTGTGAACCCGGGGAGAGTGGGTGCAGATTCATTGCACCCACACTCCTCACATGGAGGGTCTGCACTCCCAGAAAATGGGGGATACGTTCCTTGAGCGTGTCCCCCCATATTCTAGACGGTCCAGAGTCATCGTGGGACCCCCTTATTTTTTTCCCTTACAATAAATTGGTGAAAGAGAGAATGTTTTGGGGAGTGTTTTTTCAAATAAAATTTTTTTGTCGATTTTTTTTGTTAGTACTGACAGTTTGTGATGTCGGGTATCTGATAGACGCCATGACATCACAAACTGCTGGGCTTGATGTCAGGTGACCTTACAGCTAGTATCAACCCCATTTATTACCCCGTTTGCCACCGCACCAGGGCACGGGATGAGCTGAGGTGAAGCGCCAGGATTGGCGCATCTAGTGGATGCGCCACTTCTGGGACGCCTGCTATTTTTAGGCTGTGAAGGGCCAATAACTATGGACCTTCCCACCCTGAGAATACCAGACCACAGCTGTCCACTTTACCTTGGCTGGTGATCCAATTTGGGGGGGATCCTACTTTTTTTTTGTAATTATTAATATTTATAAAATAATTATAAAAAAAGAGCTTGGGGTGACCTCCACATTGGATCCCCAACCACGGTAAAGCTGCCAGCTGTGGTTTTCAGGCTACCCTAGCTGGCTATCAAAAATGGAGGGACCCAACGTCATTTCTTTTTTTAACTATTTTTTTAAATAAAAAAAATTAATAAGCTTCCCTGTATTTTGATTGCCAGCCAAGGTAATGCCAGGCAGATGGGGGTGGCAACCCGTAGCTGTCTGCTTTATCTGCACTGAGAATCAAAAATACCGCGGAGCGCTATGTCACTTTTTTTAATGTTTTATTTTTACAGCACTGTGATGTCCAGCAATCAAAATACAGGGAAGCCCTTCTTGTTTTTAGTTATTTAAATAAATAATTAAAAAATATATATATGGGCTCCCGCTGCATTTTTTGTATTGCTAGCTAAGGGTAATCCAAGCAGCTACTGGCTGCTAACCCCCACTGCTTGGTGTTACCTTCACTGGCAATGGAAAATCCAGGGATGCATTTTTTATTTTTTTTGCCAAAAAACTACAAAAAAAATGACGTGAGCTTCGCCGTATTTTTGTATGCTAGCCAGGTACAGCAGGCAGGTACGGCTGCCCCCAACCCCCAGCTGCCTATTTGTACCTGGCTGGGAACTAAAAATATAGGGAAGCCCTTTTGTTAATTATTTCATGAATTTCATGAAATAATTTAAAAAAAAAACGACGTGGGCTTCGCCCCATTTTTGTGTCCAGCCAGGTACAGCTAGGCAGCTGGGGATTGGAATCCGCAGCAGAGGTTAGCCCGAGCTTTCTGGGCACCCCTGCTGTGAATTGCAGTCCGCAGCCGCCCCAGAAAATGGCGCTCTCATAGAAGCGCCATCTTCTGGCGCTGTATCCAACTCTTCTAGCTGCCCTGATGCCGGTGGCTCGCTGGGTAATAATGAGTTAATACTAGCTTTGTTTTACTAGCTAGTATTAAGTCAGAGATTCTTAATGTCAGGCAAGTTTGACCCGGCCATTTAGAATCTCCAATAAAGGGTTAAAAAAAAGACACCACACAGAGAAAAAATACTTTAATAGAAATAAATACACAGACACACTTAGAGACTCCATGTTTATTACTTCCTCTTATCCCTCCACGATCCTGGTCTTGTGTCTTCTTTCTCCTTCAACCCATGCAGCTCTTCTACATCAGCAGCATTGCATGGGAGAAAGACGCTGCTGCTCCCCGTGCAGGCTTTTCACTCCGTGAGTGATCAGTGCTGCTGGCTGTTAGCGGTAACGTCACCGCTGACAGACGGGTTACCATAGCAACGGTGCTCCGATCACTTGGTTCCCGGTGCCGCTGTGTGCTGTTAGCGGTGACGTCACCGCTAACAGGTGCATTGCTATGGCAACGGTGATCTCCGTTATTGACTGGCTGTGTCAGCCGGTCAATAACGGAATGGGGAAGCAGAATGGGGAGTCGACCGTGTGCCAGAGCATGTCGCCGGTACATGGCGATACACAAACGTGCACCATGTACCGGAAAGATGCAATGACAGGACCTAGAATTACGTCAAAGCCATGTGACCAGTCTGTAGCCAATGGGATAATAGAAACGGGGACACATGCTATTTTGATGTCACGATAGGTCCTGTCATCACTGCTGGTTACAGGGAGGACACAGCGATTACCGATGGAAAAGCTGCGAGAGACAGAGTGCAGGACGCATCGCGGGGACAGGTAAGTGTTATGGCAATGTTTATTAACTGTATGTGTACATTTATAATGTGTTTTTATGTGTTTGTGATTGCCTCCCATTGTTTTCAATGGGGTTCGAGTGGTTCGTCGAACGGTTCGTCAAACGGGACACCATACGACGAACCAAACTCAAACTCTAGGGGGGTGGCTCATCTCTAGTCATAATGTGGGAACTGACAACTGCTCATGGCGTGTTATTCAGCGTTAAGGAGTAAAGGGGGATAATAGTGAGTGGATAGTAATCAATTACATTTATACAGCTAAATTGTATGGCTATACTGGTCAAATAAATTACTAAATCATTTAAATAGGAGTATTTCACCTGTATACATTGGTCACATTAGCATACCACATATACCAACTTTAAAAGTGCTAATTGACACATGACCACTGCATATTACCCCTTATAAAACCTCACAATAAACTAATTTAAAAGCAACATCAAATCAAGAATATGTTTTATTTTTCATGTAGGTGATTTAATGAATGCACCAACTACTAAGGTATAAAAGTAACATTGTGTCGGTGGCATCAGTCAAAGAAAGAAACATGAAACGGATAACTATGCACAGATTTACAGAATGACAGGTGGTGAGTGGTGACTAATAAAAGTACCCTTAAGCTTTCCAAAATCTATGATCAACTACTGTGTACTGTGTCTGTAAGTCACTTCTAAAATTACTCATGACATCTAACTGATATTTGACCTACAAATCCCAAAATAGATTTCAAGCCTAGGAAAAACTGCTTCATATAAACAGAAAAATAAAACGCTACAGCATTTCTATCTATCTATCTATCTATCTATCTATCTATCTATCTATCTATCTAGCTATCATATCACATATGTACAAAGGATAAAAAACAGACCAGCATCTCCTAACAGAACAAAGCAAGTGTGAACAGGTGCAAGCTGCTATGGCTGCACAGTAAACACAACAAAGAACGTAGCAGCACTAAGAATTAGAGATGAGCGAACCGGTCGCGGTTCGGCTCGAGTTCGGTTCGCCGAACGGAGGTCTCGTTCGAGTTCGGTTCGGCGAACCAGTTCGGTGAACCACTCGAACCGCATAGGAAACAATGAGAGGCAATCACAAACACATAGAAACACCTAGAAAACACCCTCAAAGGTGTCCAAAAGATGACAAACAACTCACAACACAACACAAACACATGGGAAAGTGACAAGGACATATACTCATGCGAAAACAAAAGAGCTGGACAAGGAAAAAGAGGAGACACAGATATAGGCATGGCATGCCCTTCTAAAATCATGTAAAACACCGCAAGGTTACTCCAAGCGGAGTCTCCCTTTTTTCCAAAAATTGGGCCACACACACACCCACCCCTTCAGTGGCAGCACTTGTGCCCCAGTTGTACACTTCACAGGTAGATTTGCATCAAGCACATTCAAAAATACGCCATCCTTAACCGTCCCCAGGATGACATCGGGGTAGGTAGCTAAGTCTTTCCTGATCCCAGCTCTGTTCATCTTGGATCATTTTTAAAAACAATGTAAGCAAGGGTTACTCCAAGCGGAGTCTCCCATTTTTCCAAAAATTGGGCCCCACACACACCCACCCATTCGGTGGCAGCACTTGTGCCCCAGTTGTACACTTCACAGCTAGATTTGCATCAAGCACATTCAAAAATACGCCATACTTAACCGTCCCCAGGATGACCCCGGGGTAGGTAGCAAAGTCTTTCCTGATCCCAGCTCTGTTCATCTTGGATCATTTTTAAAAACACTGTAAGCAAGGGTTACTCCAAGCGGAGTCTCCCTTTTCTCTATCGCTTTCATTGGGGGACACAGGACCATGGGTGTATGCTGCTGTGACTAGGAGGCTGACACTAAGTAGACATAAAAAAAGTTAGCTCCTCCCTAGCAGTGTACACCCTGAGCCGGAGGCGGATCTATGCCTTTTTTTTGCTTAGTGTCGTAGGAGGCTAATGTGGGCCCATATCTCTGTGGGCCAACCTCAGCCTAGGCTATTCCTTTTTTTTTTTTTTTTTCCGGTTTTTTTCATGCTATACGGCGCCGCTTAGCCTTCTCATCTTTTCACGTTTATTTGTCTATTCTGCAGGGTTAAAGGCCCTGCATCAGCGAGAAACCTCGCCTGCTCTTTCCCTACGGAGTATCGTCCCCAGGGACTCGAGACGCCAGCCCCTATCCCCCTCCTGTCCCACGGTACCACTCCAGGGACTGCTTGGGGTCCCACACGTTTATTGTTTATGGACTCACTCCCCGTCGACCCATATGGTACCGTCCCAAGGGGTGTTTCGGGTGGAGACGGCGAGGAAACTCTTCACTGGATGATCAGGATCACAAGCGCAGGAGCGCCCACAGCACCAGGCCTCCCCCAGCGTTTTTCCCTGATTCACTGGGCCCAGGCAGAGGATCTGACACTGCAGCGCAGGAGCGCTCTGCAGTCTCCACCACAGCCCCCCAGCAACTCTCCCCTGGCACTTGCCAGCAGCAGCCTGCACTCACCGGGGGCCGCAGCATCCAGGATGGGACCCGTGGATCTGGGCGCCGCGCATGGACGCAGGTAAGATCTGCTCCGCGCACAGCGCTGCGCTCCCGGCGGCCGCCGCTCACTAATTTAGTCCCCAGCTTGGGCCTACCTCGGGCCGGAGCACTCCACCCCCCTGTTTGCGCGCGCGTTTTTTCCAGCCACGCCCCCCTCTTCTTCTGCCCGGAGACAGCCAGCTCAGTCCTGCAGCACGCCCCCATTCCTCCCAGCATCCCCTATGAGACAGGCCCCAGGGAGAGGATCACAGCTGCAGTGCAGGAGTGGTCTGCATCACCAGGCCTCCCCAGCGTTCACTGCTTCCCTGGGCCCAGGCAGGGGATCGTGGTCGCCACAGCGTAGGAACGCTCGACAGTTCCCCCCAGACAACTCTCCGGCAGGCAGGAGGGGGCCGAGGATCACAGTGACGCCGGCAGAAGGCAGGTAAGACTGCCCTGCGCTCAGCGCTGCGCTCCTGGGGGCCGCCCACTACTCTAGTCCCCTGCTTTGGCTACTTCAGGCCCCAGTCCTCAGCCTCACCGCTTGAGCGCGCGTGCTTTTTCCCTAACAGATCCCTGCAGTTCCTGCCCGGTCCCGGGCCAGCCAGCCCTCCTACTATAAAAAAAAAATAAAAAAATAAAAAAATTGAATAAAGGGCTGCGTTTTTTTCTTCAGCAATGCTGGCCTCGCAGTTTCTGAGACCTCTGCTGACCTGGGTGGGACACAGGACCTGGGTGAGTGCTGTTCCCGCTTAGGAACAGACTATAGCTTCTTTCCCCTTTTTAATTATTTTTCTTGATTTTTTTCACCCTTTTTTTCTCCTGCCCCACCCCCTCAGCGTCACTAGTGGTTTTATTCCTAAGCGCCATGGCTAACGCTAGTCTCCCCTTACAGTCCGGGCCCCTTTATAGCCTTTTTCATGTTTGCACAGCCTGCGAGGTAAAATTCTCCCATGCCAGGCTACGCCCCCCTGCTCGGCTTGCGCCACAAACCATCCTGTCACCGCCAGCACCCGACCTCCGCTGCGCTCCCTTAACCAGAGGGGTAGACCCCCTATTCTCAGTCTGTGGACTCTCCCCCAAGGGCGTCTATGACCATTGCGCATGCGTTGCAGTCGCTCCCTACGCCCGGCCATGCTCCCCCGGTCCAGCTGGCTCTGGGCAACAGTCGGTCTGATCCAGACCCTACTGCTGGAGCGCAGAAGGGGACCTGAGGAGTCTCTTCTCAAGTCATCCCGGAGATCTCTATCACCTCCAGACTCCGAGTGCTCCTCGGCTCCGAGACCGGCCGACCCCTTGTTTCAGGAGAAGAGTCGGATGCAGCCTCGATGCTGATTCCAGATCAGAGGGCGGATGTCAGAGGTTAAGCGGGCACACAGGCAATTTGGTGACCATCCAAAAATTTGCTGAAATTCTATACAAGCACAGACGACAACCGGTCAAGATATCCAACAATGGTAAGTCGTTTGATTTACTTTTCCCCTTCCTTGAGGCTCTCAGGAAGAAATGGGCAGGCTTGCCTAGGGTCGCCCTTCTGTTTTTTTCCGTCTGTCATCTTCCAATACTATCTCTCCCGCACGGGGCATCGCTCCGAGTCGCCATGGATCAAAACACCGAGAGAGTGGCCCGTTCAGTTTGTCTTCAGACGGCAGGCACGGTACTCCTGCTGCCTTCGCCGCCATCTGGCCGGCAGCATCCATGATGTCATGGGCCGCTACCTCCACAACGGTCTTCGCGCAGGATCGAGCAATCCGGAGTTCTCAACACGGCTTCACAGATCGCTGGGGCGGGTGAGTACATACTCATCGCATCTGTCAGCAGCCTACTGCGCAGTGCAAGCGACTGGCAGCACGGGGGCCATCTGTCGGGCGATCTGGCTCAGAGCCTGGTATGCGGACGCGGCTTCTAGGATATCACTTACAACCCTCCCCTTTACAGGAAGTCGGCTGTTTGGGGACTGGCTGGATCAGATTATCGACGAGATCACAGGAGCTTCGATTCCACACACACAAGAAAACCAGGCCCCCGCAGAGGAACAGGAAGTTCCTGTCCTTGTTATACATGCCTTTCTGGCGTTTCTCAGCCACGCCAGCCATCAAAGACGACGTCCGGATCACAGCGCTACCCCGCTAGATGACTCTTGGTCGTTGCGCGCGGGCGCAGACCAGGTGGAGGGGGAGGCGCATGTCTCATCTCATTCACATCTGGCGGACTTGGATCACGGACCCCTGGGTCGGAGAGATACTGGACTTAGGGTACATAATAGAGTTTTCAGCAAGTCTATCGTCGGACATACAGGTCGCACCTAATTTGCCTACAGCACAGATGTTCCTGCGTCTCGCAATAACAGACGATCATTTTTGGTGATTCCGTACCTGGACGCTTTTTTGATCAGGGTTCTTCTTTCTGGCGACTGTCTCCTAAGTGTTCAGGTCACCATAGATATCCTGTCCCAACTCGGCTAGCTCATCAAGCGGAAGAAGCCCTCTCTGACTCCGGCCAGCAGGATTACCTGTCCAGGCATAGAGTTCGTTACCATCCAAGGACGCGTGTCCCTCCAAAGAGACCGCCAGATTCTCCATCACTCCAAGCCGGAGAGTCCTCAGTCGGATGGCGGCGGCAATAGAGGCGGTTCCATTTGCTGCTTCCACCTTTGTCTCCTTCAGCTGACTTGGCCGAACAGATGGGACAATTCTCTATTCACCTTGAATCGCAGGATACAATTGACTCCGGGAACCCGCCGCTCGTTTTTATGATGAACCAGCGGCCTTCATCGGTCCAGTGAAATGTCTTTCATACCAGTACACTGGCAGGCAGTCACCACCGATACCAGTCTTCTGACTGGAGAGCGGTGTTCCGAATCACACGGCTCACGGTTGGTAGTCCTCCCAGGATAGCCGTCTGCCTATCAATTTTTTTTTAGGGATCAGAGTTTTTTCTCCGAGCCCTACAGATTATTTTCAGCCTTTCATACAAGAATCGAAATCCAGAATCCAGTCGGCCATCACCTGGGCGGAACAAGGAGCATCACGGCGATGACATAGGTGAAGAAGATCTTACAGTGGGCATAGCTTCACCACTCCAGATTTTGCCGGAAATCATTTTTCCCCGCCGTAGATAATTGGGCAGCAGACTATATCAGCAAGGTCTGGCGGCAGGCGAATGATCCCTCAACAGAGAGGCTTTCGAAGGGATCTGCCTCAGATGAGATATTCCGAATGTGGACCTGATGGCTCCTCGATTCAACAATCAAGTCACAGGAGTCCTCAAGAAACTCAGAGCAGAGGGCATCCCAGTGACTCTCATTGCCATGGATTAACCCAAGCAAGCGTTGTTCGCAGAGCTCACGCAGCTCATCAGACACCCCATGGTGGCTTCCATATCGTCGGAACTTCCGGTCGAAAAGTCCTTTTTTCCTTCAATATTCAGGGGTTCTCAATTTGACCGCATGGCTGTGGAACCATGGCTACTAGTCCAGTCAGGCTTTATCCCACAGGTGTTACAGACCATGGTCAGAACTCAGAAGCCTCCGTCTTCAAACATCTACTACCGCACCGGAAAGGTCTCTTTTCAAGAGTGTGAGGTCAACGTCAACTCATCTCCACTGGATCTGTCACTCCTAGTGTTACTGGCCTTCCTACAGTCAGGCTTGCAGGCGGGTCTCTCGCCAGCAACCTTCAAAGGGCAGATGTCGGCTCTATCTATCTTTTCCAGAGAAATCTTGCATCTCTGCCGCAAGTCAGGACGTTCATCCAAGGAGTCCTCCATCTGGCACCGCTAGGTCGTTCCCCGCTAGAACCATGGAACCTCCAGCTGGCTCTAGGGTCTCTTTAATTAGCCCCGTTCGATCCACAATCTCTCGCCTATCCAGGAAGGTGGCTTTGTTGAGGGCAGTCACTTTAATCAGAGGAAGGTCTGTTCTGTCAGCCCTCTCATACGGGTCACTTTTTTCTTGTGTTTTTCACCAAGACGAGATTGTTCGGCAACCGTCTCAGGTTTTTTTCCTACCGGATGTAGTATCTGAATGAGGTGGTGGTGGCTCCATCCTTCATGCCAGCCTCCATTCGATCCTTGGAGAGGTCACGGCTTACACCGGATCTAGTGTGAGCTCGGAGGAGTTACGTTTCGAGATCTGCGCCCTTCTGCATCTTGGACGGCCGATTCGTCCTGTCTACTGGACCCAGGAGGGGCATGCCGGCGTCCAAGGCTACCACTGGAAGTTGGATCAGGCCGACCATATCAGAGGTCTGCAGGATCAGAGACAGGTTTACTCCGAGGGGTGTAAAAGCCTTTTCACCTGTGCAATTGGGGCGTCTAGGACAATCAGACGCCAGGCGTCAGCCAAGCAAGTCTACAGAGCCGCCGTGTAGTCAAGTTTTTCAAACCTTTTCCAGGATACAGCAGGCGGCTGTCGCACACCTATGATAAGCCGGTATACTTTTGCAACGAGCATTCCTGCAGAGTTTGGATATGTTTTGAATCTGTATGATTACTCCTGTACCCACCCAAGGACTGCTTTTGGACGTCCCATGGTCCTGTGTCCCACAATGAAAGCGATAGAGAAAGAAGGATTTTTGCGTAGTCACCGTAAAATCTCTTTCTCTGAGTCTTCATTGGGGGACACAGCACCCACCCTGTTTGGATACTGGGTTGCTCTTTCTTGCCGGATGTTACTGGCTCCTTGTGGAAACACGTTCTTCTGTACTCGGCGTATTTATGTTTCTATACATATATTTATGTACAGTATAGGTTTAGATAAGGTACTGTGTGTTTCTTGTTATTACCTTGATTAGTTATGGTTGTTCAGTTTTCTCCTACTACTGCTTGAACACTAAACTGGCATAGATCCGCCTTCGGCTCAGGGTGTACACTGCTAGGGAGGAGCTAACTTTTTTTATGTCTACTTAGTGTCAGCCTCCTAGTCACAGCAGCATACACCCATGGTCCTGTGTCCCCCAATGAAGACTCAGAGAAAGAGATTTTACGGTGAGTACACAAAAATCCTTCTTTTTCAAAAAATTGGGCCCCACACACACCCACCCCTTCAGTGGCAGCACTTGTGCCCCAGTTGTACACTTCACAGGTAGATTTGCATCAAGCACATTCAAAAATACACCATCCTTAACCGTCCCCAGGATGACACCGGGATAGGTAGCTAAGTCTTTCCTGATCCCAGCTCTGTTCATCTTGGATCCTTTTTAAAAACAATGTAAGCAAGGGTTACTCCAAGCGGAGTCTCATTTTTTTCCAAAAATTGGGCCCCACACACACCCACCCCTTCAGTGGCAACACTTGTGCCCCAGTTGTACACTTCAGAGGTAGATTTGCATCAAGCACATTCAAAAATATGCCATACTTAACCGTCCCCAGGATGACACCGGGGTAGGTAGAAAAGTCTTTGCTGAACCACGACTTGTTCATCTTGGCTCCTTTTAAAAAACACAGCAAGCAAGGGTTACTCCAAGCGGAGTCTAACTTTTTTCGAAAAATTGGGCCCCACACACACCCACCCCTTCAGTGGCAGCACTTGTGCCCCAGTTGTACACTTCACAGGAAGATTTGCATCAAGCACATTCAAAATACACAAGCATTTACTCTACCCAGGATGACACAGGGGTAGTAAATTCCTTGTGGATCCATGACTTCTTCATTTTGATGAACGTTAGTCTGTCCACATTGTCACTGGACAAACGCGTGCGCTTATCTGTCAGCACACACCCAGCAGCACTGAAGACATGTTCAGAGACAACGCTGGCAGCTGGACACGACAAAATCTCCAAGGCGTAAGTGGCCATTTTTCAAGATTTGAAGCCCAAAATGAGCAATGCTCCATTTGCAAAGTCATGGCATCGATGTTCATTTGGAGATACTCCTGTATCATCCTCTCCAGCCGTTGACTATGTGTCAGACTTGTTGTCTCTGGTGGCCTTGCAAAGGAGGGTCTAAAAAAATTATGAAAAGATTCAATAAAACTGCTGTTACCAGCACCAGCTACGGTGCTACTGGTACGGGTAGACTGTTGAAGATGACGAGACCGTCCCATGTTTGTCAAGTTACAACTGGGAGATTCACTCCTTGCACCACGGTTGTTTGGTGGAAAAGCCGAGCTGAGATCGAGTAACAGCTTCTGCTGATACTCCTGCATACGTACGTCCCTTTCTATGGCTGGAATTATGTCACAAAATTTGGACTTGTACCGGGGATCTAATAGTGTGGCAAGCCAGTACTCATCATCACTTCTAATTTTGACAATACGAGGGTCATGTTGGAGGTAGTGCAGCAAGAAGGCGCTCATGTGTCTTGTGCAGCCATGTGGACCAAGTCCACGCTGTGTTTGTGGCATAGAGGTGCTAACCGTTCTTTCTTCCTCTGACATCTCCCCCCAACCTCTTTCAACTGAAATTTGACCAAGGTCTCCCTCATCCTCTGAGTCTTCCATGTTCATGGACAGTTCGTCCTCCATTTCTTCATGTTCTCCTGCACCTTCCTTAACATTTCGCCTACTACCATGCGCCCTTGTTGATCCCTGTCCCCCATGGTCCCATGCCTGCCACTTTGGTGATGATGAACATCTGGACCTTGGTGATGTTGTTGTGTCTTGCGCATATGAATCCTCCTGTAGTTCCTCCCCTTCCTGTTGTCCCCCCCCCGACTCCGAATAGTGTTTAGCGTGTGCTCCAGCATGTAAATGACTGGAATTGTCATGCTGATAATGGCATTGTCAGCACTAAACATATTCGTCGCCATGTCGAAACTGTGCAGAAGGGTGCATAGGTCCTTGATCTGAGACCACTCCATAAGGGTGATCTGCCCCACCTCTGCATCTCGTTGGCCCAGGCTATACATCATGACGTATTGCACCAGGGCTCGACGGTGCTGCCACAGTCGCTGTAACATGTGGAGAGTCGAATTCCAGCGTGTAAGCACATCGCATTTCAGGCAATGAACCGGCAGACTGAAAGACTTCTGGAGCAATGCAAGTCGCTCAGCAGCGGTGGTTGAACGGCGGAAGTGAGCAGACAGTTTTCGTGCCCTGTTCAGAAGGCCATCTAGGCCGGGATAGTGTGTTAAAAATTGCTGGACAACAAGGTTCAACACGTGAGCCATACAAGGCACGTGTGTCACCTTGCCCAGGCGAAGGGCCGCACCCAGGTTTGCAGCATTGTCGCACACGGCCTTACCAGGCTGCAGGTTGAGTGGAGACAACCATTTATTAAACTCAGTCTCCAGAGCTGCCCACAACTCAGCCGCTGTGGGACTCTTATTTCCAAGACATTTCAAGCTAAAGACCACCTGATGCCGTTGCGCTCTGCTGCCAGCATAGTAATGAGGGTTGCGTGATTCCTTCTGCGCAGTGAGAACGCTGGTGGCCTGACCAGGCAGGCTTGGGGCGGAGGGGGAGGACCCAGATGAGGTGGAGGAGGCAGAAGCAGTGGCGGAACTTGGACAGACAGAGGATTGACACACAAGTCGTGGGGATGGCAAGACTTGTGCAGCAGACCCTTCACCATCTATCACCATAGTTACCCAGTGCCCAGTCAGCGACATGTAACGCCCCTGTCCATGCTTACTGGTCCAAGTATCGGTGGTGAAATGCACCCGTTCACACACAGAGTTTCTCAAGGAAGCGGTGATGTTGTGTGCGACATGCTGGTGTAGCGCAGGCACACCTTTCTTAGAGAAGTAGTGGCGATGGGGCATCTGGTACTGGGGCACAGCAACAGACATAATGTCTCTAAATCCTGTGTGTCCACCAGGCGGAAAAGCAGCATTTCGGTAGCCAAGAGCTTACAGAGGGATAAAGTCAACCTCTTAGCTTTGTCATGGGTCGCAGGAAATGGCCTTTTATTTGTCCACATCTGAGGGACAGAGATCTGGCTGCTGTGTGTAGACAGTGGTGAGTAACATGTCCGTGAAAAAATGCAGGTTTGTGAAGAAAGTGCAGGCGTAGACATGATGTTGCCTTCATCCAACGTTGATGCTATCGATGTCTGAGAGAGCTGTACACACGCACTTGTTTCCCCTTCCAAACCAAATGACGACCTGCCAAGCAAACTGCCTGTTGCGGTTACAGTGGTGGAAGTTGTGCGTGGAAAACCAGGTGTGACAGCTTTCCCCACAGTCCTAGAAGATGAAGAGCGCGCGGATGCACTTGAAGGGGCAGGCGGTGGATGGTTCGCTCCGCTAGACCGCATTGCAGCACGGTGAGCTTCCCACTGGGACATATGATATTTATTCATGTGACGATTCATGGAAGAAGTTGTCAAACTCCTGAGGTTTTGCCCTCTACTAACAGAATCACGACAAATTTTACATATCACATAATTTGGGCGATCTTTTTCTATGTCAAAAAAGGTCCAGGCTAGGCAAGGCTTAGAGGGCATGCGACCTGCTGAGCCCCCCTGACTAGTGCTCAGAGGCAGAGTGGTGGCTGAGGATGCAGTTGTAGACGTGCTACCAATACTACTCCTCTGTCCAGGAAGGCGCAAGGTAACTTCGTCGTCAGTAGCATCCTCCTCCACCGCCTCTGTTGACCTCCTCGAGTGCCTGACTGTGGATTGACAGTAGGTGGGATCTAGAACTTCCTCATCAAGCGTTGTGTTTGCACTTCCCTCACCCTCAGACCGAGCCTCTTCCTGACGTGAACCAATATTTAAGTTGTCATCCCAATCTGGTATCTGTGTCTCATCGACATTAGTATGTTCCTCATTGTCTATAACAACAGGTGTTGCAGTTTGTGAATAAGGGTCAACATTATGCTCAGAAACTTGGTCCTCACGGCCTGAATCAGAGTCACAAAGAGTCACTATCCCTGACAATGCAACTACAGCCCTTAAACTGGCAGCATATTTTGCTAGTATAATGGCTTAGTAACAATGAGTTTGAGTGTGCAATGCAGAGGTGCTGCAAATAGATTTACACTAGTGGGACACTAATGGAAGTCTAACAGCCACTTTTAGGATGCCACTAAATCTACTCAGTGTTTGCTAGTATAATGGCTGAGTAACAATGAGTTTGAGTGTGCAATGCAGAGGTGCTGCAAATAGATTTACACTAGTGGGACACTAATGGAAGTCCAACAGCCACTTTTAGGATGCCACTAAGTTTACTCAGTGTTTGCTGGTATAATGGCTTAGTAATAATGAGTTTGAGTGTGCAATGCAGTGGTGCTGCAAATAGCTTTGCACTAGTGGGACAATAATGGAAGTCCAACAGCCACTTTTAGGATGCCACTAAGTTTACTCAGTGTTTGCTAGTATAATGGCTTAGTAACAATGAGTTTGAGTGTGCAATGCAGTAGTGCTGCAAATAGCTTTTCACTAGTGGGACACTAATGGAAGTCCAACAGCCACTTTTAGGATGCCACTAAGTTTACTCAGTGTTTGCTAGTATAATGGCTTAGTAACAATGAGTTTGAGTGTGCAATGCAGTGGTGCTGCAAATAGCTTTGCACCAGTGGGACAATAATTGAAGTCCAACAGCCACTTTTAGGATGCCACTAAGTTTACTCAGTGTTTGCTAGTATAATGGCTTAGTAACAATGAGTTTGAGTGTGCAATGCAGAGGTGCTGCAAATACATTTGCACCAGTGGGACACTAATGGAAGTCAGTCCAACAGCCACTTTTAGGATGCCACTAAGTTTACTCAGTGTTTGCTAGTATAATGGCTTAGTAACAATGAGCTTGAGTGTGCAAAGGGCAGGAGGGTACAGTGGCAGGGTTGTGGGTCAGTGTACAGGAAAGGAAGCCTCACTTTCTATCCCTCCTAATGGGGAAATGCAGCGAGGAAGTCCCTGACCTTAGCTACACAGACGCTGTTATCTGTAGCTGTTAAAATCTGTTTCCATGGACCTGACTGTCACCTATGGCTCTGACCCTGCTGTCATTAGCCCTTACAAGGGCTAATAGAAACTTCTATTCCTATTCTGTATAGCGTTGTGTGTAGAGTGTACACAGCAGTATCGGAGACAGGAGCTATGCCAGCGGTGACTGACACCCAGACGCAGAAGAGATAATGGCGTCTGGACGGGCAGATACCCGTTTTTGTAATGCAGGGACATGTGACATGGACATCCTACCACACATGCCGTTGCTTCTCTGGCTAAAAGTCCACTTAGCTGTGTGTGTGTCTGGGATTGGCTGACATGCTGGCCCGCCCCACTACACGCGTGCGCTTAGGGAATGAAGACAAGGAAAAAAAAAAATGGTGATCGCCATTATCTCAGCAGCAGTGATCTGAATGCGCTGTTCCCGCACACTATACGCTGAAATTTCATAATAGTGTGAGTCACAGAGTGACTTACACTATTACAGCGGAAAGCCAGCTAGTAATTAGCTTGGCTTTTTGCTGCTAGAACCGTTCTCGAACGTAACTAGAACTATCGAGCTTTAGCAAAAAGCTCGAGTTCTAGTTCGATCTAGAACAGCCCCCAAAATCACTCGAGCCGCGAACTGGAGAACCACGAACCGCGAACCGCGCTCAACTCTACTTGGAATGCTCTACAATCTATGAAAACAAAGAATATGAAATTGAAACGGCATTACTGTTATATAGAATATACTTAGAAAATGAAGGTATTTAGTGCATAAATTGGCCAATTCATGAGAGCTCACCAGTCACAACAAGGCAACCTTTCTTCGGTAGGACCGTAAACCTAATATTTTATATATTCAATGTTTGCTCACATCTTGGTGCTTACAGAGTGCTGTTGTATTCTTTTGTTGTATATTATGCACTCATAGCAGCTTGCTTCTATTTGCATTTGCTTTATTATACACAAAGATGCTGGTCTGGTTTTTTTTTTGTTAGTATATTATTAAACGTGGTAAATGCCTCCATATTTGGCTGAGCACTCTTCCCATCAGAATAAAGCTGTTCCTACTTATTGCAGGATTCTACCTACCCTTAAATTTAAAGGTTTTAGTCCAAGTGTTAGTCAGGCATGTTTGATATATAATAGATTTAGAGTACATGCTCATAAGCCATAGTGCCAACGTTCTGGATGCAGGGCAGTTTCTGTTGTGGAGACATTAGTATCATGTGCCAGAGAACGTGCTGTCTGTACTCACAATCAGGGTCACTGACACAACATCATTTTGCTATGTTCTCCTGCTCTGAGATCTAGCGTCTTTGCAAGAATAAATTGACATGCTGCGGCTTGGGAACTTGTGCCGCAATTCAGATTATGGAGCGTCTGAAAGAAGCACAGTGGGCATGAAATCTCTATAAATCTCATGCACCGTGCTTGTACTGTAAAATGTCGCATTTTGGATGCAGAGAAAACATGCTACATCCAAAACGCAGGAAACATTGATCATGTGGGCTCACCCTGAGGGTTCCATCAAAAAAGTCATGGCTGGTGAGCTCTCTTGAATTGGCCAGTTTGTGGGCAAGGTACATTCATTTTACAAGGCATTTTCTACATATAGGTAATGCAGTCCAAATGTCATATAGTCAATATTTGCACAATAAAGTATGTTAGTATACTGTATTCTGAATACTGCTGTATTTTTATTTCTGTATCTATCTATTTATCTATCTATCCATCTAACCATTTATTTATGTCTATCTGCATGTCTGTATGTCCGTCTGTCTATCTGTCTTTTTAATCATCTATTTATCTATCTACTTAGCTATGTCAGGTGTATCTTTCCATCCATTCATCCATCCATCCATCCATCCAAACTAATGTAAACAAATATACTAGCTTTGTTGAACAAAAATACTCCTTTTGACCATAAAAACAAGGTCAGTGGAATGCTGACATGGAGGACTGCTATCTTTATGTGCAAGCTGTGTTTATTAACAAAAAGCAGCTTAATTAATCCAGGGAACAGCTGCTCAGAAGGTTTGGCAGGAAGCATTTAGTGCCTCCGGATAACAGTGTTCCCTTGACTGGTGGTAACTGGGAGTATTGCATAATTTGCTCTTCTTCCCTAAACCCTGAAGGCAGTAACAGAAGGTAAGTGACCTATGAGCAATCACAGCATAATAAAAATAATCAGGGAAAACTTTTTTATCATGACTTTTCAAAAGACCTTCATCACTACAATGAACCATAACTATCATAGCCCGTCATGCAGTATGACAATGCCATGTGAAGAGTGCTAACAGTTGTGCCTTTGTGTGACCCATGGCGCTCGCACTTCACATGCTAATGTCATTCATTGAAGCTGTTTGTGTAACGCTTCATATCTTTGTGGGATCTCTTTTTCTCACTTCAATATCAGACTTTCATAGCCTTTAAAAATGTTCCCTACTTTTCCGTCAGTGAAAGGGTCAAGACCATGGGTTACAGTAAGTCATGTGCAGAATGAGTGTCTGCCTTTTAATTAGATGCAATTTAAATGAGTGACATTTGGCAGATCTCCAAGGATTATGTTAGCTTAGCCTCAAGTTAGTATTACTCTATTATTATCGCTTATTTATAAGGCAGCAACATATTCGACAGAAGTGTAGGAAGCATGAAGCTTGTCAATTATTTAACAAATTGTTACAGTAAGTCCCAGTCCCATTGAGCAAATAGCACAACTATGAATATGATAGTAATGAGGAAGAAAAGAATCTGTTTTTAAGATTATATACCAGCTTAATGAAGGGAATTAAGGTACAGAGCACAGATGTTAAGTAATTGATAATCTGCTCAGCTGTAAACACTGGCTGAGATTACATGCAATCACAAAGAAGTTGTCATAGGGACAAGTATGTATATGTTGCCAATCATTTTCTAAACCATGCAAACAAACTACTCTGGCTGCATTAGAGAGACTCTACACAAATGCACCAACTATATTAGGGCAAATTTACTAGTCCTGTCTAATTTCTACAACAGACCGTGGGAAGGACTGCGTGCAAAATATTTCATGTGTACATTTTTATAAACTTCTATTTTACATCATAGCACTCTCTTTTGGCTTCTTTACGCCAAACGTTTGTCGCAAAGTGTCAAAGTTGAAGCCGTCCTTCTTGTTCTAAGCCACACTCCATGTAAAGTGAGGCACAAAAAACAATACATGTGGTTCAAGGACTGTACATCATTTTTTTTGGTGAAAATCGCACCAAGATTCTGTCATATTTAGCTTAGCATATCTCCCCCATTATCATTACTTATGAAAATGGTATACTATGGTATACATTCATACATTCTTTAAGTACAGATAGAAATGTAAATACAGTGCACTATTATAAGGGAATCATACAGTCATATGAAAAAGTTTAGGCACCCCTATTAATGTTATCCTTTTTTCTTTATAACAATTTGGGTTTTTGCAACAGCTATTTCAGTTTCATATATCTAATAACTGATGGACTCAGTAACATTTCTGGATTGAAATGAGGTTTATTGTACCAACAGAAAATGTGCAATCCGCATTTAACCCCTTCACGACCTTGGACGGATCTATCCGTCATGGATCGTGTCCCGTTAAGCCCCGCCCCCTGCCGCGGGCAGGCGGCGGCGGTTGGCACACATATCAGCTATTTTCAACAGCTGACATGTGTGCCTGCTAGCCGCGGGTGGAATCGCTTCCACCCGCGGCCATTAACCCCTTAAATCTTGCTGCCAAAGTCTGGCAGCAAGATCTAAATGCGCGCGGCCATGTTTTTTACTTACCGCCGCCCCCACCAGAAGTCACGTGCATGATCACGTGACTATCGGTGGTTGGCATCGTAGCACAGGGTCATGTGATGACGCTTGCAGCTACGAAGTTTCACTTTCGTTTTTCCACGGCCGGGAGCAGAGGGAAAAAGAAAGTGACTATTTCTGCTGTTCACAGCTGTATAGCTGTGATCAGCAGATAGCGATCAGCGATCGGATTGCTGATCGCTATAGCCCCCTAGGGGGACTAGTAAAATTAAAAAAAAAGTAAAAAAAAAAGTTTTAAAAAATTAAAAAAAACCCAAAAAACTAAAAGTTCAAATCACCCCCCTTTCACCCCATTGAAAATTACGGGGTTAAAAAAAAAAATAAATATACACATATTTGGTATCGCCGCGTTCAGAAATGCCCGATCTATCAAAATATAAAATCAATTAATCTGATTGGTAAACGGCGTAGTAACAAAAAAATTCCAAACGCCAAAATTACGTTTTTTCGTCGCCGCATGTTTCACGCAAAATGCAATAACAGGCGATCAAAACGTAGCATCTGCGCAAAAATGGTACCATTAAAAATGTTAGCGCGAGACGCAAAAAATAAGCCATCACTGAGCCATAGTTCCCGAAAAATGAGAATGCTACGTGTTTCGGAAAATGCCGCAAAACATACGCCACTTTTATTGGACAAACTTGTGAATTTTTTTTAACCCCTTAGATACAGGAAAACCTATACATGTTTGGTGTCTACAAACTCTCACCGAACTGAGGCATCACATAGATACATCAGTTTTACCATAAAGTGAACACGGTAAATAAAACATCCCAAAAACTATTGTGCGATCACACTTTTTTTGCAGCTTTTCCACACTTGGAATTTTTTTGCTGTTTTCCAGTACACTATATGGTAAAACCTATGGTTTCATTTAAACGTACAACTCATCCCGCAAAAAACAAGCCCTCATATGGCAAGATTGACGGAATAATAAAAAAGTTACGGCTCTCGGAAGAAAAGGAGCAAAAAACAGAAACGCAAAAACGGAAAGTGCCCGGGGGCTGAAGGGGTTAAACAAAATTTGACTGGTGCAAAAGTATCGGCACCCTTATCAATTTCTTGATTTGAACACTCCTAACTACTTTTTACTGACTTACTAAAGCACTAAATTGGTTTTGTAACCTCATTGAGCTTTGAACTTCATAGGCAGATGTATCCAATCATGAGAAAAGGTATTTAAGGTGGCCACTTGCAAGTTGTTCTCCCATTTAAATCTCCTATGAAGAGTGGCATCATGGGCTCCTCAAAACAACTCTAAAATGATCTGAAAGCAAAGATTATTCAACATAGTTGTTCAGAGGAAGGATACAAAAAGTTGTCACAGAGATTTAAACTGTCAGTTTCCACTGTGAGGAACATAGTAAGGAAATGGAAGAACACAGGTACAGTTCTTGTTAAGCCCAGAAGTGGCAGGGCAAGAAAAATATCAGAAAGGAAGAGAAGAAGAATGGTGAGAACAGTCAAGGACAATCCACAGACCACCTCCAAAGACCTGCAGCATCATCTTGCTGCAGATAGTGTCAATGTGCATCGGTCAACAATACAGCGCACGTTGCACAAGGAGAAGCTGTATGGGAGAGTGATGCTAAAGAAGCCGTTTCTGAAAGCACGCCACAAACAGAGTCGTCTGAGGTATACAAAAGCACATTTGGACAAGCCAGTTACATTTTGTAAGAAGGTCCTGTGGACTGATGAAACAAAGATTGAGTTGTTTGGTCATACAAAAAGGCGTTATGCATGGAGGCAAAAAAACATGGCATTCCAAGAAAAGCACTTGCTACCCACAGTAAAATTTGGTGGAGGTTCCATCATGCTTTGGGGCTGTTTGGCCAATGCCGGCACTGGCAATCTTGTTAAAGTTGAGGATCGCATGGATTCAACTCAGTATCAGCAGATTCTTGACAATAATGTGCAAGAATCAGTGACGAAGTTTAAGTTACGCAGGGGATGGATATTTCAGCAAGACAATGATCCAAAACACCGCTCCAAATCTACTCAGGCATTCATGCAGAGGAACAATTACAATGTTCTGGAATGACCATCCCAGTCCCCAGACCTGAATATCATTGAAAATCTGTGGGCTGATTTGAAGCGTGCTGTCCATGCTCAGCGACCATCAAACGTAACTGAACTGGAATTGTTTTGTAAACAGGAATGGTCAAATATACCTTCATCCAGGATCCAGGAACTCATTAAAAGCTACAGGAAGCGACTAGAGGCTGTTATTTTTGCAAAAGGAGGATCTCCAAAATATTAACGTCACTTTTATGTTGAGGTGCCCATACTTTTGCACCGGTCAAATTTTGTTTAAATGCAGATTGCACATTTTCTGTTAGTACAATAAACCTCATTTAAATCCAGAAATATTACTTAGTCCATCAGTTATTAGATATATGAAACTGAAATAGCTGTTGCAAAAACCCAAATTGTTATAAAGAAAAAAGGTTAACAATAATAGGGTTGCCAAACTTTTTCATATGACTGTATGTACCACCATTAGTGCTACTGTATTATACATGCTGTACTATTTAAATGACAAAATACATATTTAAGCACTATGATATTGAATATTGCAAATAAACTACATAGCAAAAGGTGAAGAAAGATTCAATATGGGCACAGACTATAGATATACTATACAATATATAACCTTTCCTAAATATACAAAGTTAAAAATCACATGCAAGTGCTGTAAAATCCATTATGAGCGGACTACATGAAAAACATGGAGCAGATCTACGTGTTTCGGGTGTTACCCACCTTTATTCATGATATCAACTGAATTTTGATTCATATAATCAACAAGTCTACAACCTACAATAGCCCTCTGTCCAGTAGACCACTACGCAACCAGCTTTGTCCTCACCTATTGTACCATCACCCATTCCCTGTAGACTGTGAGCCCTCGCGGGCAGGGTCATCTTTCCTCCTATATCAGTCTGTTTTGTACTGTTAATGATTGTTGTACGTATACCCTCTTTCTCTTGTAAAGCGCCATGGAATAAATGGCGCTATAATAATAAATAATAATAATAATAATAATATAAGGGAACCTGTCAGCTGTAAAAACGCTATTAGCCTGAAGATATAGCGTTAATCTGCAGGTAAATTGCATTTGAATCTGGTTCGGCACCTGCACATTGGAACCTGCTGCCGGGAGGAAACTAGCTTTAATCCTCCTGGCAGCGTACTGGTTTCAGTCTCAGGGGCGGCAGTTCAGTCTCCACTCTGTGTAATTTTAATTCAAGACACTGCACTCTCAACACGATGAGGTAGAAGTAAAGAAATCAACAGATTCGTTTTTTCTTATGCAAAAATAATTGGTGTATTTATTTACAAATAATGCAAGTGGGAGGGACTAAGGGGACGTTTTGGCCCAGACATGGGCCTTCTTCACGCCAAGTCACACTCCATTCAAAGCACTATTTTTTCAGAAAGTTATTGGTGCAGGGGTAGTGATGAGGAAATCAACCCTGAGTATATTGATTATGGTAGTCACAGAGTATAAGCCCTTACTGGTATTCTCAAATAAATCACTGTTGCAGTATGTTTTGTAGAGGAGGGAGAGTTTTGTGGCTCGTAGTCCCTTGGATTTGTAGTGAGTAGTAGAAGTCATATGTTGTGAGAATTTACTTGGACATAAAAGAAGCTTGTTATCATCTGTGGGTTTCAAGATGTGTACATAGGGATGGGTAGTAGATTCCTCTTAACGGCCGCCTTCCCAGACTGTGGCTTGGTGCACCAAGCCACAGTCTGGGAAGGCGGCCGTTAAGAGAAAACAAGTTCATAATCATTTAGAAGCAACAATACTAATGTTTTAACTCAGGAAGAGTTTAGAAATCAATATTTTGTGGAATAACCATGATTTTTAATCACAGCTTTCATGCGTCTTGGCATGCTTTCCGCCAGTCTTTCACACTGCTTTTGGGTAACCTTATGCCATTCCTGGTGGAAAAATGTAAGCAGTTCTTCTTTGTTTGATGGCTTGTGACTATCCACCTTTCTCTTGATTACATACCAGAGGTTTTCAATGGGGTTCAGGTGGTCCTTAATCCATACACATTGATTAACCTAGCTGTGTAGCATGGCGCATTGTCCTGCTGGAAAAAACAGTCCTCAGAGTTAGGCAACACTGCCTGAGCAGAAGGAAACAACTGTTTTTCCAAGATAACCTTGTATGCGGCTTGATTCATACGTCCTTCACAAAGTTTAATCTGCCCAATTCCAGCCTTGCTGAAGCATCCCCAGATCATCACCAATCCTCCACCAAATTTCACAGTGGGTGCAAGACACTGTAGCTTGTACACCTCTCCAGGTCTCCATCTAACCATTAGATGACCAGGTGTTGGGCAAAGCTGAAAATTAGATTCATCAGAGAAGATCACCTTATTCCAGTCCTCTATGGTCCAATCCTTATTGTCTTTGGCAAACTACAGCCTGGCTCTCCTTTGCTTCTCATTGATGAAAGGCTTTTTTCTAGCTTAACATGATTTGAGCCCTGCCTCTAGGAGCCTGTTACGAACTGTCCTTGCCATTAACTTCACCCCAGCTGCCATTTGCAATTCTTTTTATAGGTCACTTGATGTCATCCTGCGATTGCTGAGTGACATTCGAATAAGATGACGGTCATCCTGGTCAGTGGGGAATCGCTTTCGCCCTCTGCCAGTCTGTAGCTTTGTTGTCTCCAATGCCTGCTGCTTGACCTTGTTGTAATGGACTACTGTCTTAGAAATTTTAAGGATGGAGGTAACATGATGCTCACTGTATCCCTCTGCTAGTAAAGCCAAAATTGAGGCCTTTTTTTCCTCACTAAAGACTTTTCTTTTCAACTCCTTTGGCATGGTTAAAAGTTATTTTTTTCATTCCTATTACGTTTGGGATATTACTAGCATATCTTTTGCCATCAAGCTTGTCTGTATACTTTCCCTCGTTAAATAAGATTTGGTTCAGGTGATCACCTAATCAGAAGAACATTAAGTAGAATGAGGTGTACTCTGGTTGGAATTCAACTGACACTGGAATGGAATAGCTGTCAGACATGTAGAGAAGCTGATTTTTATAAAACTGTGCAGTGGTCTCTTAATTTTTGCCAGAGCTGTATACATGCTATAGAACAAACCAGAGTTCAGAATGGGAAAGGTGATAGGGAATCCACTCTTTGAAGTAGAGAGGTATGGTGTATCTTTTTATATATATATATATATATATATATATATATATATATATATATATATATATATATATATTTGTTCATTGATTTGATCACTTTTTGTGACTTTATGTCATATTGTCATCACTAGGTAAATGAATGTTTCTATAGATATTTGTCTTGTCTTCTTGCAATTGCTACATGTTTATATACATCCATAACAGGAAACAATGATTGTTTAAATGTGATTCATATTCATGACAAGTGCTATCTCCTTGGTGTAACCTGACTCATTGGTTATATGACTGTTTTTTACAAAGGTAATAATAATGCCATAATGCTCATAATCCCTTTGTAGAAGGAAATAATAGACATTTCCATGTGATTAGCTTTTGATGTTATCTGTCATTCTGCTAACATAACCTGGCTAAATCAGGTCACATCTGTGAAATTGGGCTGAAATACTACTTAAATACACTAGTAACATTCAGGTGCTATCATGAATAAAGGTGGGTAAAGTCAGAAAACAATCTGCTCCATGTTTTTCATGTAATCAGCCTATAATGGATTTTACTGCACTTGGATGTATTTTTTTACTTTTTTACTTGATTGCTATTTGGCTCATTAAAAAGGAACCCAACATCCATGAAGCCGGACTCTCTCCTCATTCAGTAATAATAATTAGATGTGTTCTAAATATATTCCTATGCTGAGATAATCTTATATGTGTGTCCCTGCTATGTACTGTGTAATGGCCGTGTCTGACTATCCAGGGACATGGTCTGATCATACCACATCTCCTGGGCCGAGGAGGAAGCATAGGAGTATACAGACATTACAGCACGGGATCATAGCTGATTCTTTCTCAGAGGTAATAAAGTTCCCTGTCTGTTTTATCATGATTGTGTGTTTTTTTTTCACATCTCCAGCACTATGAGCTTATCACATATCAAGTCAGTGACATAGGAGCTCAGCGGTACATGGAGCTCCAACCTCACAGAATTGATGTATGATGAGTTAATGCTGGAGATGTGCTTGTGATAAAATAAGCAGGGAAATGTATTGCCTCTGAAAACCTGCAGCTGCAAGCCACTTAATTCCACTTCCTCTGCCCAGGAGATGTGGTATGATCAGATCATGTTCCTGTACAGTCAGACACAGCCATTACACAGTACATAGCAGGGACACATTTGTGGAACTTGTTGTTATTCCAAATCTATTGATTAAAATGTATTTTGTTGGTGGGATAACCCCTTTAATGCCTCTGAGTTGGGTGACAATAAAACAGGCGAGATCTATACTGCAATTTCTATATTCTGGATGTTGATATTTAAAAAGAGATGCAAAGGTATTTCTCTGTATTATGGAGCAGCAGGAGGAGGCTAGAAGCCACAACAAAGTTATGTCCCGTCACAAACTCTCCTTGAGGTCTCCAACACACATCCGTTAAAAACACGCACATGCCGCGAGACACGTATTTTCCCTGCGTGTTGCATGTGGTAAGTACGTGTCTCAGGTACGTGTGGTCCACGTGTGTTCTCCATGTGCTATCCGCGATAGCACATGGAGAACCGGTAATTTGCATACTCACGTGGTCCGCGCTGCTGTCCAGGGTTCTGATCTTCGGCTCCAGCCCCGCCCACTTCCCGCTGACGCTGCTTCCGGACGAGCGGAGGGGCGGAGATTAGTGCCCGTGACAGTACGCCAACCTCCTTTACACGCTCATAACGAGCGGCGGCCGGCAGGAACATTTTGCAGCGGAAGAATCTGCGGGGCTGGTGGAGGTGAGTATGTGTTTTTTTTATTTTTAAATTAATGACACGTGTTCTTCGGCGCGTGTCACACAGAACCGCATCCACAGTACATCCGTGTGGTACAGGTGCGGGCTGTGTGACACCCGTGCTGCCGGAGAATACGTGGAAATGTCAGCGTGAGAAAATCACGGACACACGTAAGTACGGAACGGACACACGTTCTGTTCCAAAATACTTACGTGTGTCCAAACAGTAATGAAAACATAGGTCCATGTGTCTCCGTGCTGCCGGTACGTGAAAAAACTGCCAAACACGTATCGGCGGCACGGATGTGTGTCTTAGGCCTTAGTCGCGTTCACACGTCAGTGTTTTTGCATCAGTGTTTCATCAGTATTTGGATGCCAAAGTCAGGAGTGAAACTCACAGATAAAAACTATGATTGAAAGGCTGACACCTGTTCTGTGTTTTGGAGACACTCTTGGTTTTGGCATCCAAATACTGATGAAATACTGATCAAAAATACTGACGTGTGAATTAGGCCTTAATGTGTTTTGGCTTTCTTTTTGTGTGCACGTAGTAAGGAACTCAGATTAACCCTTTGCAAGCAGCTATATACTCCTCATGAAAATTACCTAATTATAAGCAGTTCCTCTTGCAGATTAACCCTTTAGAAGCATATATATTTAGACGCGGTATACAGAATAAGTTCCATCTTCACAATTTGTATCTCCTAGAGCAGAAGATCTCACCAGATGTTGTGCCCACTCCGGTAAAGCTAAAAGTCAAACCTGCATTCCTGTAATGCAGCAGGAAATAATCAGATATGACATGTCTTAGAAACCTAGTGTTACTTGTTACTGCACATTTACCTCTATTTAGTTTGCAATTTTCCTTGCATTTTGGGTACTAAAACAGTTCTGACCATAAAAAGTTTTCTTATGGGAAAAGTAATGCTTAATTTATATATAAATGAAGAAAGTAATCTCTGCTTAGTGTTTGATCACTATCATACTTAGTATTAAAAATACAATCTGATACGAGGTAATCAGTGAAAACATGGGGGGCACTAATATATTTATTTAAATGTCTAAGTAGAAATACAATTAGAAAAGCAAGTGGTAAAAAAGCTGGACCCTTATTTTCAAGCAAATAAGAATATACACGATAATGGCCAGAGATTATCTCCTCAGTTAGCAATTAGCTTCCCCGCCGATTCAGTGAATGTGTTTTTGTTCAGGTTTTGCTATTTTCTGCATGTACATGATGAGACAACTAAGGTATAATTGTGTTGGGCGTCACAGATCAAAAAAGCCATTAAGCTTCATATTTCATCTATAAAACACCTTAATTTACATTTAAAACTCTAATCTCTAATCATTTCCATTCAGCTGAGCGATGAAATGGTCAGCTTTAGTGTAAAAGGTTCAAAGGGAGAAGGCAAATTACAAAAACTAGGAAAACAAAGGAAAAAATGATTTTGTATGAGATTTCATTAATATGTCATCTAACCCCTTCATGACCAAGCAGCTAATGTTACCTAAAACAACACTTATTTCTCAGTCCACAGCACATCATCATAGCTTATTTGCATTTGGCCCTTTTCTTCGGCATATGAGATTTATAGCAAAGGTTAAAAACCAGACTGTTGAGTATAGGTGCATTTATCCTGCAAGATTATTGTGAAGGAGCACTCCTAGGAACATGTGTCCTCCAAGAGCGTGCAAGACGCTATAATATGTGGCACCTAAATACCAATACATCACAGCAGAAAAAAATAGATCTTTTCCTCTCACCCCGTATCCAAGTCAGAGTCCGTGGTCCACAGTATAATCCAATTAGTGTTGGGTGGTGCACGGATAGCTGAAAGTCTGGAGTGAAGTTGATATCCATATAGAGAGAAATGAGGTGATCCAGCATCTCATCCATGTAGCGCCCCTGAGACCATCACGGTGCTAGAAGGTTCTGCATCCCCACCAGGATGCGGGGCCTACCCCCTTAGGTACCCAGAACCCCCAAGACGGTACCACCAAAAACCCAGGTAATCCCAGTTTTCCCCAACAATCCTCCATATAATGGTGCTTAGCTGGGGTGTGACCAGGATGGCCACCTAGACGTGGAGCCACTCCAGTCTACTAGTTGACCAGGTGGGAGGGGCTGACTGTGGAGAGTAGTCAGTTGAGTAGTGACTGTGGAAGTGTGAAGGTGGGAGAGAAGTGACACCCTGACTCGGGTTAACGGAGACCTGGAACCCAGGAGAGGTGGTTGCCGGTGGAGCACTCACGGAACTACGCACTGATGGGGTACAGGACCCTAGGACAGGAAAGAGCTTCAAGCCAATCTGTTAACACCTGCACAGCAAAGGGGACCATCAAGGACCTTGCTGACCCTAAAGAATCCGTAGACTCAGTAGCAAAGGGAGAGCCGGGGACAGGACCAGAGACTCCAACCCTACAGGGTACACGCTACCATCAGGCGGACAGAGATGGATAAACCACAAACCGGGGATCCCCAGTGTTCCATACCACGGGGACCCATTTACTAGAGAACTAGATTGGCACTGGGACGAAGGGGATCTGGAGGCGAAACCTGATGGCCTCGGGCAACCAGCTAACACCTTAAGAACAGTGAGTAAACCAGTTGCACTGAATACCTGTCTGGACGCCTTCTTCCGACATCCACCGTACCATGCACCCGCTGGAGCAATACGCTACTTTCGGAGGGACTACCATACTAGCTGCCATACCATCAGCCCCAGTAGAGACACTGCAGTGGCGGCTCCCTATACTTAGCTGCAACACCACAAGTGGCGTCACAACTAATTTATTCACAAATCCCCTGTAAATAATCCCCGTTACAAAAAGGGCCCAGGGCACGAAACCGGGTAACGGCCATCATCGTGACATTCCCAATAGAGACACTGCCCAAAACCGAGTACCCCATATCCCTGGGTGCTACATCCATACGTAAAATCAATCTTTAAACCATCAAGTTTAAAATCTCCATAAACAATCCAAAACATTATCCATGTACCTGGGACAATATGTATACATCTATAAATCACAACAGTCTGATTTATTCTATTTATCTCACGGTGACTTTTGATAGTATCTCTATCTTAAGAGCATATCCTGTCCAAGAATGTATTGTGTCTGATGAAGACCCAAATATAGGGGTTGAAACATTCTCATTGTTTTTCTGGACTGCCTGTATAATAACTTCCTACCAACCATCTTTGGAGTGCCTCTTTTATTTATTGATGGGTTTGAACTCTTCTTGAGCACCCATTTTTACAAGTGTGACATAAATCTCACTAGGAACATTCACGTCATAAAAATGTTTAAGTCTAAACAAGCTGCTGATCACTGGATGACCTAGCTAAATATATCTCTATTGGTAAAATGATCTTTCAGTTTTCACAAAAGATCTTTATTGTGGGCAGCACATCATTCTTTGTAAACAGAACCCATGCTGCTGAGAACAATGGCAGTCTAAAGGGCACTTTAAATGCAGCGATATCACTATTGATATCGCTAGCGAGCGTACCCACCCCTGTCGGTTGTGCGTCACGGGCAAATTGCTGCCCGTGGTGCACAACATCGCTTACACGCGTCACACATACTTATCTGCCTAGTGACGTCGCTGTGGCCGGCGAACCGCCTCCTTTCTAAGGGGGCGGTTTGTTAGGCGTCACGGCGGCGTCACTAAGCGGCCGCCCAATAGAAGCGGAGGGGCCTCATTGCGGGCGGCCGCAAGTAAGGTGATGTTCCTCGTTCCTGCGGTGTCACACATAGTGATGTGTGCTGCCGCAGGAACGACGAACAACCTGCGTCCTGCATCAGCAACGATAATCGGGAAAGGAACGACGCATCAACGATCAACAATTAGGTAAGTAATTTTGATAGTTAACGTTCGTGCGTTTCACACGCAACAATGTCGCTAGCAAGGCCGGATGTGCGTCACGAATTCTGTGACCCCAACGACATCTCATTAGCGATGTTGTTGTGGGCAAAGCGGCCTTAAGTGTAATCTGTCTGTTTAACAGGCTATGGCTGCTTTCACATTAGTGTTTATTTGCCGGTCGGCAAAAAAACGCAAACTGCATATGACCGGATCCTTTACAAATGCGTTTTCATATCTATACATTTGCAATGGAATCGCGGTAATATGCGGTCACTTGCGGTTTCGTGCAGCATACACTGGATTCCGTAAGATGCAGTATTTTATCTTTTTTCAAAACACTATTTATAGCATTTTTGACCTCCGACAAAATACTGCATCTCACCGGATCCTTCATATTGCAGCGGTACCTGCAATGCTTTTCAATGAGCTGGATCCTGCTCTACTATAAGTCACCGCATTCTGGTAGGCAGGATCTAGTTTTCAGTACTGAGCATGCCCAAAAAGCAGTTCCTCCCCTGTGCTTTCTAGTGGAGCTGCATTAGTTGAAGAAAGAAGCCAGAAGAAAGAAGACCAGGATCGTGGAGGGGTGAGATGGAGTAATAAAGATGGAGTCTCTAAGTGCACCTGTGTATTTATTTCTAATAAAGTGTCTGTGTATTCATTTCTAATAAAATATTTTTTCTCTGTCTGATGTCTTTTTTTAACCCTTTATTGGAGATTCTTAATGGCTGGGTCAAACTTGGCCAGACATTAAGAATCTCGGGCTTAATACCAGTTGATAAAACAAAGCTGGTATTAACCCCTTATTACCCAGGGCAGCTGGAAGAGTTAGATACAGCGCCAGAAGATGGCGCTTCTATGAAAACATAATTTTCCTGGGAGGCTGCAGACTGCAATTCACAGCGGTGGTGGGGGGGGGCAGAAAGCTTGGGCTACCCTGCATTGCGGATTCAAATCCCCAGCTGCCTAGTTGTACCTGGTTGGACACAAAAATTGGGCAAAGCCCACGTTATTTTTTTTTAAAATTATTTCATGAAATTCATGAAATAATTAAAAAAAGGCTTCCCTATATTTTTGGTTCCCAGCCGGGTACAAACAGGCAGCTGGGGGTTGGGGGCAGCCCGTACCTGCCTGCTGTACCTGGCTAGCATACAAAAATAGGGCGAAGCCATGTCATTTTTTTTTTAGTTTTTGGGCAAAAAACTTTAAAAAGAAAAAAAAAAGGGCTTCCCTGGATTTTCCATTGCCAGTGAAGGTAACACCAAGCAGTGGGGTTACCCTTAGCAATAGAAAATGCAGCGGGAGCCCACACATTTTTTTTTTACCCCTAACCCTAGGATTAGGGTTATGTGTTTGGGTTTTTATTTTTTTAATGAATTAAAAAAATAAAATCAACATGGGCTTCGCCCATCGAGCACCCGAGCATTTTACTGCTCACTCATCCCTACTCCTAACCACACAGCCAGCACAACAAATAATCAGATTGGCTGACTCCAGTGTCGGCCGATTACTTGTTCTGTGTCCCCCTGCATCAATCGCAGTGTGTGCGGACTGTGAGGTCAGCTAAGTTTGACCGACACGGGAGCTGATCTGAACTCAACTGACCTCACAGCCCGCACACACTGCAATGGATGCTGCAGGACACAGAACAAGTAATCGGCTGACACTGGAGTCAGCTGATCTGATTACTTGTCTTGCTGGCTATGAGGTCAGGAGTTCAGATCAGCTGACTCCAGTGCCAGTCGAACTGAGCTAACCTCACACACTGCGATGGATGCAGGGGGACACAGAACAAGTAATCAGCCGACACTGGAGTCAGCTGATCTGAACTCAGCTGAACTTCTGAGCACACAGCCCGCACACGGTCACACGTGATTGGCAGCAGGCTGTAACTGCTGTTAACTTGCATCCACAGCATGTGCGGGCTGTGAGATTAGGAGTCATCTGACTCCCGGTTAGCTGACTCCAGTGCCGGACAATAAATTCTGTGTCCCACTGCAGAAGCATCCGGTAAAATAACAATTGTGTTTGCATGCGTTGTACATTCAATCTACAGGATCCAGTTATATGTGATTTGCATTTTTTTGCCGACCGGCAAAAAAACGCTGATGTGAAAGCAGCCTATTAAATGACTGCTTATAGCTATTTACTATCAGTTGTCATTTACTGAGCCACACCAATAATGTAAACCCTCCTTTCTTCTACATTTCTTAATGAGCCCCACCTCCATTTATTACAAATTGCAGTAATTTACATGTGAAACCAAAACCTTCCATATGCCTTAATGCCTTCACTGTCTGTTTGTAGGAAGTCTCTATGCCTCTTACTAGACCTAGGGATTCCAAGTCTTTTCAGGCAATCCAATGATACAATTTCTATCAATTATTTTCATTCTCTGCCAGGAAAAGGAACAAAAGATGTCAGTGACAGTCAGACAGCCCATCAAATACATCATACTAGAGAGTTTTTCATGAAGTTTTCTATATAATTGTGTAATAAATAATGCTGTGACATACATTGGGTTTACATAAAAATACAAGCCGGCAAATTTCCATTGCAAGCAACAAAGGATTACAGTTCACATACAAGATATTATTTCTTGCATATCTGTCTTGTTTCACTTAAATGTTTACTGTCCTTCTAGCAAAAATACAAAACCAAATACATTTCCAAGGCAATTGAAGAAAATGATAAAAAAAAATCAAGATAACCAAGGAACGTCTAGAGCTATAAATGCCAGTAGCTCTCCTAATAATGCCGTTCCTCTCTAAAAAGTTATATATTTACAGAATCATAAAAGTCAACACAAACCTTTTTCTCTTGATTTCTTAGGATACAAAAATATAATAAAAAAAATAAAATTTAAACTTTCCAAAAATGGTGGTATGAATTATATGAACAAACTGAGATCCTTCAAATCCCTCCATATTTTCTATATGACAGCATTAAAGACATGATCTCGGTTAGTTTTGTGTGATTGTGAATCTTTTGGATCTGCCTTACCACAAACAGATGAGTATGTTTATGAGCACTCGGATCGACTGAACACATCGGGTCACAGATCTTTAATGTCTTCTTATTATGTTTGAAGCAGAGTCGTTTGGTCAAGGTTAAAATCCAAGTGTTACAGATCCATAGATAGAAAAAGATTATTTTCAACTATGAATTAATATGTGAACATGGAAATATTTGCGTATTGTTACAACCAAAAATTAAATAAGGATTACCTGAGTTCACATTTTACTACTCAGATGCAAGTCAGCACCTAATAATTACACTAAGACTACATGCGCATGCTGTGTTTTTTGTCGCGTTTTTGTCACGTTTTTTGGTGCACTTTTGTTGTCAGAACTTTCTGACATTTGACTTCCCAGCAAAGTATATGAGAATTCAGATTTACTATGTGCACCTTGCAGTTTATTTGTCAGTGTTATATTTGTCAAACGTTTTTTAACAAAGAGGATTCTGCATGTTCTTCTTTTTTGTCAACATTTGTCACAAAAAAAGCATCAAAAACGCATGCTGTCAAAAATGCACCAAAAAAACGCACCTACATTACAAGCGTGTTTTTTTTTTTTACATTTTCAGGCTCTCTCTGACAAGGTGAAGTTTTGGTTACAGATTGGCTGCAGTTTTGGTTGGAGTTTTGGTTGCAGTTTTGGTTGCAGTTTATGTGCAGAAAAAACTGCAGCGTGCGCATGTAGCCTTAGTTGCTATTTCAGTTTCTTAGTGTTTTCTTGCTTGGCTTCTTTTTAGAGGAGTTATAGAAAGATAAAGCTGTTACCAGTGACTACAGCTTAGCTACAATGTCTATTGGGATTTTGAGGTAGTCTGAAACACACCCCCTGTCTCCTCATTGGTGCAGCTGCTTTTCTCTCTCCTTACAGCTATACATCAAATGCTCTGAAGTTGAGAAGTAAATTATTCCATTGGGAGTTAATTTTTTCTTATAGAAACATGGTCAAAAAGTACAAACTACTAAAAAATCAGTGAAAAAATGAAAGAATATGAGGCAATTAAAGGGGTTATCTGGCTTATTTTGACTTTTTTTATTATTACCCTATTGGGCTACATTGGGGCAGGTAAGTAGATAGTGAGCACTTACCTGCCCTGCTGTCAGCCCCTCTCCCCCAGCTCAGAGCGGTCATGTGACCGCTCCTGCCTCGATTTTTCTGCTTCTGGTCTTTTCATGTCAATATGGGCAGGACCATGTTGACATGCAAATCTGGAACAGCTTGTTGCTGCCCTGCTGGGCGGGTACAGTGCATGGAGTCACCGCCCCCTTCCCTGCCCCCTCCCACACATTACCCTGCACCCCATACTCTCCCCGCCCACGGTGTCACCGCCAGCACCGGGCCCCCTGCTTACAGTGCTTAGGATAGCAGGAGTGCCCGTGCAGTCTGTGTCCCGCTCCCTGCCAGCCCTGCGGCTGCTCGCACTGCAGTGTATCAGCAGCTTCTCACGGTGCGTGCAGCCGCGAGGATAACGAGGTTAGATGAGATCATTACCTGCTGTGATGATCTCCTCTGCCGACGTCACCACTGTCACTGCCTTCCATGCCCGCCGCATTCTCACATCACGTCTCGTGGTCGGCCCGAGACTGTCACTAGCGGTGGCGTCACAGGCTCTCGCGATACTGCTGAGAACGCGGCGGGCATAGAAGTCAGTGACGGCGCTGACGTCAGTAGAGCAGGAGATCGTCACTGCAGGTAATGATCTCATCTAACCTGACAGCAGCGCTCGTCATCTCCTGCAGTGACCTGGGCTATTGATGTTAGCTCAGGTCACTGCACTGGTCTCCCAGACAATGGGGAACAATCTGTTCTTTATTGACTGGGACATTGACTATGGTATGGATGTCGTGGGACCCCCTTATTGGATTATGCCGGACCCTGATTTTATTGTTCTTTTCAATAAATTGGTGAAAGAGGGAATGTTTTGGGGAGTGTTTTTTCAAATAAAACTTTTTTTGTTGTCTATTTTTTTTTTAATACTGACTGGGTTGGTGATGTTGGGTATCTGATAGACGTGTGACATCACTAACTCCAGGGCTTGATACCAAGTGACATTACACATCTGGCATCAACCCCGTATATTACCCCGTTTGCCACTGCACCAGTGCAATGGGATGAGTTGGGGTAAAGCGCCAGGATTGGCACATCTAATGGATGCGCCACTTCTGGGGCGGCTGTAGCCTGCTATTTTTAGGCTGGGGAGTGTCCAATAACAGTGGACCTCCCTAGTCTGAGAATAGCAGACCACAGCTGTCTGCTTTACCTTGGCTGGTGATCCAATTTGGGGGGGACCCCACGTTTTTTGTTTTAAATTATTTATATAATTTAAAATAACAGCGTGAGGTGCCCTCGGTTTTGGATTACCAGCCAAGGTGAAGCTGCCAGTTGTGGTTTGTAGGCTGCAGCCGTCTGCTTTACCCTAGCTGGCTGCAAAAGATAGGGGGGACCCCACGTCGTTTTTTTTAATTATTTATTTTTTGGCTAAATACAAGGCTAAGCACCCTTTAGTGCCACATGAAAGTCACTAAAGGGTGCCAGCTTAGAATATGCAGGGAGGTGGGACATTATATAGGTCTTTCTCATCTATCTATCTATCTATCTATCTATCCCATTCATTCATCCGCCTATCTCTCTGTCTCTATATCTATCTATCCCTTTGTTCATTCATTCACCCATTCATTCATTCATCCATCCCTCTATCTCTCTGTCTCTATATCTATCTATCCATCTCTATATCTACTCATCTATTTATCTTTCTTGCTGCTTCTGTTTTTTGCGGTCCGCAAAAAAACGGAAGGCACACGAATGACACGGATGCATCCGTGAAAAAAACAGACCTTTTTTTGCGGACTGCAAAAATGGAACAGTCATGTAAATGTAGCCTACATGTGTTCCCTATGGGGGTAGGGGTCGGTACAGAACGATGGTGGGGGGTTGGTACAGAGCGCCGTTTGTGTGTGTGTGGGGGGGGGGGGTTGCAGAGCCTGATGTGTGTGGGGGGCGCAGAGCCTGATGTGTGTGGGGGGCGCAGAGCCCGATGTGTGTGTCGGGAGCAGAGCCCGATGTGGAGCTGTTATTTTCAATGCTAGAATGATAACAAACAGGTCAGGTGCTGGGGCAGAATACTGACAGGGATTGTGTGTGCAGGGGGCAGGCAGGGGCAGGGGCTGGAGAGTGAGGGCGGGCAGGGGACGAGCCTGGACACTGAGGGTGGGCAGGGGGCGAGTCTTGACACTGAGGCCGGGCGGTGCCAGCTCTGACTAGGAGGTGTGGCACAGGAAGTGGTCAGTTTGCTGGAGCTGAATGTAAACAAGGAGCTGCAGAGAATAAAGGGATAATTCAAGAGGAACAAAAGTTAGAAAACCAAAAACAACAATGTAGGGGTGACTTATATGACAATACAGCACAGATAAACTCAAAAATGTTTGGTAAGCTAATGTCGGACAACTCCTTTAATATACACATACCAAGGGAAATCAGCTTTGTAAGTGAGAGTCTGTAGTACCAATAAGCATGGAAAGCCAATCTCCATTGACTAAGTAGGAATATGAAATGTCCCCTATTTTGCATAAATACAGATATCTTATTATTCTAATTATTTTTCCATTTACACATGTAAGTCACATACTGTACTCCCTTAATTCTATAACTACTGTTAAAATAAGTTCCTAATGTTTCCTCTGAGGAGATTTCTGTTCATTCTGCTCATTCTCACAGTCTACAAAGACATATTTTGTTTCTTCCAGCTTTTCACTACATGTTGTTTAGAATTCAGTCATGACATATTAGGTAACATATTGCCAAATGACAAATGACTCCTACTCAAGATGGGGCAGAACGTAGATTGATCATCTTATTTGAAAAACATGCTTATGTTTCAAGGTGAACAGATCAATGTATGACCTCTTTAATCAATGAAGCCCTACAGAAAATCTACTGTGACCTACTGCAAGCATTTCATATCTTTATTTACAGAGATAAATGGAGAGATGGTAGATAGCCAGACAGACAGACAGATGAATAGATAGAATACATCTTCTTTTGCCCAGGAGGACCTTTTATAGGCAAATAGACAATTCAAAAATAACTAAAGGATAGGATAACTGAAAGAGATACCAAGGATCAAACTCTGCATATGTATAATCCATATCTGCTAACAATATATCTACAAAGTGCTGCCGCCATATCAAAAGAATGACTTGGGTTATCTCACTCTTAATAGCCCAACATTATTGTTTCTTTCATTATTGATAGGGCTCAAAATTTAGAATATTTTTCAATTAATGATATATACCATTATTATACAGCTAGGCTGCAATCATTATGACGTTTCATGTATATTGTTACCATTTAAACACTAATTAAATCCTGAAGAAATAGTTTTAACAAGTTTTCACATGTCTATCTATTTCTAGTTGGAACACGTATTAGACATATTTTTCTTCCTGCTAGTAACTAAATGACAGAGTACAATTTTTTACCATTAGTAAGTATTGACTTGAAGTAGGCCAGTGGTTGGAATCCATATAAGCGATCATTAATGTGAAGCTGCCTGCTCTTGACCTGCTTACTTTGATTATGATGGAAAGCTTTGTGAAAAGATTCAGCGAGGCTCAAAACGGCTTATGATGATCAAGAATCATACAAAAATTTGAAAGTGGTAGGTGGCTTTTTGATATAAAGCCTTGCAGCTGCTAGCACGGTACATAGGTCAACATTATGACTAAGTCCTACTGAAGTCTTTCTTGTTAGATATGTATTGAATTATATCATTTCCAAGTTTTAACCACTACGCTTTCTTTCCATTTTATAAAGATAGAAGCAATCGCCATGAGCCTTCCGTATAGATCACATTGGCTTCATTTAATATTATGTCTAAGCTGATACCTGTTACTATAATTACATTTTTGGGTGACTGGTATATAAATCATTGTGGATATGGCTTTCATGTACTTCTGTAGTCTACATTAAATAAATAACTTGACTTATAATAAAGTGAATACCTTGCTTTAGATGTTTAGAATATCTTTACATATCTGTACTGGTAAAGACTAATTCCAACATACAGATGGAAAACTTGAAATATGAAAAAATGGCAATCAGGTATGGAGAGGACAGTCTGCAATTAACCCATTCAAGAAACTCCCGATGATGAATCTGGTGACTGAATTAAACTTTTTATTGTATTTCTGTACAATATTACATTTGCTATAAATGGAAATTGGAGAATTATAAAATAAGCATAAATCATAACGAAATGTGTTGTAAAATGGTCACTGGTGAAATGCTTGAGGGAAGATATGTTTTGCTGAAGATATCAGCTTCAGTGATGTGAAACCATAAAAATGCTCCAATATGTTGTCATGAGTGTGTCATACAGCCTGATGTGATCTCGGGGATTTGTGATCAGAAGACCAAAGCGTATTTTTGATTACTGATTCGCTTTAGTTCCCACACGTCGTTTACTCTTAGTTAGAGCGTAGTTAATTCCATCTTGTACTGAAGAGATCTAAGGGTATGGCTCTACTTGCGCATAGATTCCAATCCGAGAGCATCAGAGGGAATATGCTAATGACCCTCTGCTGCGAGTGTCAGACGAGGGTTATGCGACTGTGATGCAATCTTGCAATCGCATCACAGGTGCAGAGAAGAGGGGGGAGCACTTTCTCCCCATCTCCTCCACTGCCTGTATCTGCGTATATCGCACTGCACTCAATTTACATACGAGTGCAGTGCGATGTTTCACACTCTTCCATAGACTTGTATGGGGGTGCATGAGCCAAGACTCGCTGCCAAACACAGCATGCTGCGATTCATTCCACATGCCGCTAAGGCATGAGAAATCAATCGCAAATGGAAACTTTCCCATAGTTTTGCACTGGTGCGAGTGCAATCTGATGTTTTATTGGATTGCACTCGTCCGTGCAAAACGCAAATGGAACTGAACCCTAACAGGAAGTTGTAGCCTCAGCTGCAGCAACTCCCTTCTGCTATAAATATCGGCTCTTCACTCCTCCCTGTGCTGGCTTTAGCGCATGCCTATGCTGTTCAGTTTGAAGGAGGTAATGTCTGGGAAAGTTGAGGTGTCACTTCTGTTGCAGCTGAGAAGTTCCTACTGCAGCAGCTGTGGACTGATTTTTGTTGTGTTTTTCCCGACCTGTTTGTCTTTTCTTCCTTATGTTGTCTTATTGCCGTGGCAAGACTAGCGTCTTACTGGATTCCACTAGTCAGGGTGAGTTCAGGTCAAGCGAGAGCCTAGGAATGTGATGGCACACGGGGTGAAGGACCCATCTAGGGACGTTAGGGATTGCAGGGATAAGATTCAGGTAAGTGTTAGGAGGTGACCTCGCTAGTCCCTAGCGCCAGGTCCTTCCATTGTATTGCTACCATGGTGTTCCTTATTTGTTGTGCCACTTACGGGTAATTCTTGTGCACCTGGCGTGACACTTGCAGTCCCATTATGACACGTTAGATGTTGAGATGATTAATCGGCCCTGTTAATGGCCAGGCCTGTGAACAGCTGAAGAGTTGGGTGTTACAGATGTTCATATCTCCACACTAGGGTGTGGTCCAGGTGGTAAAATGAAGGTCTCTGGATTCACTCAGAGTCTCTGTAGGGAGGTGAGCAAACCTCCTAAGGCAGTGCTCATACTGAAAGAACTGAACCTTTTCCTGAGCGGGCGGACCTCACATTGGATGGACTGTTAAGAGATGTCTGTTTCCTTTATGCCAAACAGGCCGTATTGGTTTGTTTTATTTTTGCACTGGTTTATGTAGGCTTAATAAACCAGTTTAGGATTTAAACAAAAAACATTCCTGTGTCTACCTCGTTAACCAGCCAAGTGAGCCAATTGACCACAGTGTATATTGCCGTTTTTCCATATTGCAAGTTTTCAAGTAGTGACGGGAATAAGTGTATACTGGCAATGTTTTTTAAACAAAAATAGCGATTCTGTAGAAATAGGGTCAGTGCTGCTGTTTTTTGTATGAAAAACTTGACATAACACTGCATATTCATTACTAATAGAGCAATATTAAAACAGCTATGATCATCCCAAACGTTTCTAATACACTTTTTTGTAACACTGCTGATGACTTTTTCAGACTGTTCTTATTCTCGTTTTCTTGAGCTGCTTATGGGCAATTCTCCAATATCTTGTGCACTTCAAATTGTGTTCTTCATTTCTGAGCCGCTCAATTTGATTCTAGGTTACACCCTCCAATAATTATCAGTGCTAGAACTGAGCATGCTCAACCAGCAAAGAGAATTGGAACTACAAGACGTAAGGGTTTGTTTATACAAGCAGATATTCATTCAAACAATGGATGATGCAACTGTAAAGCTGGGTTTACACACTGCAACATCTCAAACGACATCGCTGTAACGTCACCGGTTTTGTGACGCAATAGCGATGTTGTTTGCGATGTTGCAGTGTGTGAATCCTATCAGCGACCCGGCCCCTGCTGTGAAGTTGTAATCGTTACAAATCGTTCAGGACCATTCCTAGGTCCTTTGTTTCCCGCTGTGCAGCATGAAGTTTCAGTGTGTGAAGACTTTGCAGCGACTTTGTTAGCAACTTCCCTTTCAAAAGGCTGCTTATCAACGTCCCCAACAACCAGCTAGGTCGCTCTGCAGGTCCGGATCGCTGTTGCGTTGTTGGCCAGGTTTGCCTGTTTGAACGCTCACCAGAGACTTAGCAGAGACTTAGGGAGGTCGCTATTGCGTCACCAAACCGGTGACGTTACAGCGATGTCCTTTGCGATGTTGCAGCGTGTAAACCCAGCTTAAGTCAGGATTAGCAAACAATGTCCAGGGGTCCAGGCTAGGTGTCGCTCCATTCCAAAACGAGGTTTGTACTTGCCTCTTCCGATGTCGCCTCTAGGGTGGAAAGACCTGAACCCCTTCTATGCAGCAACAACTATTATATTAGGTAAGTTTACCTATTAAGACTGGCCACTTGTGCTCATTCAATTTGTTACATATCTGCATCTTCTATTGGGTGTGTGCAGGAGTTTTGGTCCATAAGGCTCTTTGCAACTGCCAAAGGTCTTTTTTATATAGCTCGGCAATTGTACATTTACAACTAAAAGACTGTTTTGGCACTGCAGCCTATCTACCCATATTGTAAGCTACCTCCAAGCTGTGTGTTCCTTTTTTAGGCTATATTTTTAATAACTGACTATTTTAAATATATTTCAATAAAATTATATTTTTTATCTTTATTGGCATGATCTTTTTCCTAATGTTTTCTACTTTGTACCTTGGGTTAGGTTTATTTCTTCACTATTATAATTTGTGTAGGATATTCACACTTTGTTTTTCCAGGTGAACCCATCTTTAGTCTCATCTATGCTATGTCATTATGTTTTTATGAAATTTGCCAATACACATAACTTACATAGTTACATAGGTTGAAAAAAGACCAAGGTCCATCTAGTTCAACCTTCCTCCATTAATTATACATTTTGTCATCAAGTCATTTATAACTATAATGATATTTATAATGATTTTATATTTTACTTGGTCTGAATAAAAGTTTATCGTTATTGGAGTCACTAATAAAGTATTGTGCAAACATTTCTATTGATTCTGTACAAAGAAAATATAATCGAAATATTGAAGCAAAAAAAAACGTCTATAAAACAAATATTCATTTGTTGCAATGTCCCAACTTCTACTGAACTATTTATTGCTTTGGAACTTGAATTTCCAGTCCTCCTTATTGCCAGTCTACTCATTGAAAGAGCAGAAAAAAAAATCTCCATTTATATTATACAATTTTTGAAAGTTGAAAGAGAATTTTTTGGCTTGCATGAACCATTTCATACTTGACCAATGAGCGTCTTTGGACATGCCACACAACCCACTTACATTTCACAATGATCATCATGACCTATATGGATCGTAACTCTGAGAATCTGACGGATTATCAGCAGGTGTAAATGTAACATAATTCTATGCAGCAAGCTATAAACATTAGTAAACGGAAAAGATTTAATTACTGTATATTGAGGATACTTAATATGTAATGTATACTTTTAATAGGGGTTTGGTTTTGTATGTTCCTTTCACAGCCTTATTACAAGAGAGCATCAGCCACTCGGCACATACAGTCTGAAATCAGTGAAAGCTATATGGACCTTATACTGTACAGTTAGTAACAAATAATCTTAGATATTTTATGCCCCAAATTATAAAACCATTTCAAAAATCCCACATGACTTTTAAGCTGCCAGACCTTTCTTCTCCACAATATATGATCATTGTTCTTTATGACTCAATAGCTTAGTAACAGTTTAATTTATCTGCTGAAACCTTGCTAGAAATAGCTTTGCTCTTGGCCTAGCTAACATTTGTATCTCCCAAGGTACACTTTGACTTCTAAAAATGCTGCACCAACCTATTAAGACAATCTGTGCTTCAACTACCAAACGACTCTCTTAACTGCTATTTAACGTAGTACAGGTTTAGTAGTAAGGAAGGGAAACAAATAACCAAAAAATAATCCATGTTAAGAATCTACATAGTAAAAGTGAGGTCTAGTCTGTTAACAAATATTATAATTTTAGATGTTAACAGCACCTTGACATATATCTGACTCCAAGACATACTGTTGGCAATTTAGATTGTGAGCCCCAATGTTCATAAAGCGCTGTGAAATATGATAGTGCTATAGAAGTGAGGAAAATAAAACATGACAATAAACAAGTAGTACTGTAGTAGCATTCATTCTTTTTTACTGAAAAAGGCATCGTTATATTTTAAGTAAAAGCACTGATGCAAAATATCAGAATGGTATTTACCATAATTAATCCAAAATTAGTATATAAGGTGTTGCATAACTGCAATTCCTTAAAATAAACTTATTTTTACACTGTAAACATTTCTACTGCTTTAACCCTAGAACGCATACCTGGGGCTTCGCAGGCCTGCTAGGTTACTTGTTTTCTATTGTAGATTTCTATGGTTGCGCGTTCTAGGGTTAATTAACTTAGTGGTTCTCATCTACTGCTCAATACACAGAATAAAGGCCACTGTGAATGACAATCTGTCTTTGGCTGTAAACAACCCCATATCATCAGGCTTCCTTCACCGAACTTGACAGTTCCTTCAATTTCTCCATCTGTTAGCCCCTTTTCCCCTTGTTTCTTCCAGACACATTTCACCCATCAGAGCCTAGTCTATTGACTTTTGTCTCATTCCTCCAAATCACCTGTTTCAAATCTTCTAATGTCCACTTTTCATACTTTTTGCAAACTGGAGCCAATGCTTCTAATGACAATATGGAAGCCAAAGCTTCTTCAACTTCTTTTCTGTACAACATTCCAGACTTGTCTAAAGTTTATCGCATGGTGCTTGCATAGATGTCCGTGAGCTCACTATGACAAAACATACGAGCCACCTCCTCTACCGTGTTTATCGTGCCAGAACTGATAGACTATGTGTTGAGACAACCTGTTCACTCCAATATTGTGCCTGGACATCACCTCTTGGCTTTTGAATGGATGGATAGACTTCATATGGCATTCTTACAACTGAAATGGCACTCACATGATGTAGTTTGGCAATACTCTTGGCCAAGAGATTGCTATCAATGAACTTGATTATGCTGTTTCTCTTTTCTTAGGAAATCATCCTCATGGCCAGTGACCCTTTGCTTGGGAATCAACCTAATAATACACTGAGCTATTAGGGAATGTGAGAATAGGCTGTAATTTGTAGTATACAGGTAGAAAAAGATTTTTCTACCACCAGGAACCAAGCAGTAGTAATGCAGTGACATGACAAGAATCTGCATAACTAATCATATGCTAATAGTTGCAAGTCAAATGTATGTATGATATCCATATTTCGTCCTATATGAATTTTCTACATGACAAATTATACAAAATATAGTGGCATATTATTCTTCATTATTATAGTGTATTCTAGAAAAAGTATTGAATGGCAACTTGTAATATATTGAATCTATGAATGGTAATGGAGGTAAATCACAGCAAGAAACAATGATTATGAATTACATATTGCTTTGCTTAAGTTTAAAATTGGTATGAAACAAAAAAAATAATATGCTCATTTGCTGTAAAATTACAAAAAAATTGCTATAAAAAGTCAAGATGGTTGATAACAGGCTCACTCATGGATGTTATATCTGATGGAAATAAGAAGACTGAAACTGAAAAGAGTTTGATGGCCATGGCAACTCATGAGGGCTGTTGGCTTAGAACAACATGTTACCTTTGATAGGATAATATGACTGTACAGGTGTTTTCCTGAACATTTTTGTTAACAGCATTATAACAACATTGCCATGTCCAGGGAAAGATGTGGACTTTTTGTGTGAACCTGAATCAAAGACAGAGACACGACCTTGGAGGTGCAAGTTTGTGAATGGGTTAATGTTCTTACTTATAATTAGCAAATTCTTAATATTACATATACCTACCTATATTTTGTATCACAAATTTGGACAATAGCAAGCTACATATTCCTCTTTGGCTAAAAATACTCCTCAAATATACAAAGAAGAGAACTTATACTCTTCTGTAAAAAGTGTAGTGCGACCTCTGTATGCAGGTTTATAATACAATATTTAGACGTATGTATGTATGTAACTGTTTAATACAATGATTCAATGTATGTTGAATAGTTGTCGACTTTTAATCCCCATTTCCCTTTCTCCTTGGGAAATATCATTTTTCTTATCATTGAAGACATTATAATCAGATTACAACAATTTAATAGGATGTAATTTCAGATCAAATGATACTATTATCCAATTAAAATCATACTTTGGTTTCTGCGATTGGTCTCAGATAAATTCTGATTACAGCTATAGTACACAATATTGTCCCTAGATTATATCGAGCACTTTGTCTTTTATCATTTACTAGAAATGTTTATATTCTGCAGCATTAATGAATTAGAAACTTGGAATAATAGCAGACAACACCTAATGTCTAAACTCTATTTAATCTTTCATCTAGCACATCAATTTACAGCAATTATTATTTATTGAAATTAGGAACAATTATATATAGCTTTTACCATAATGAGATACTGTCTTCTGACTGAGGCTGACATATAGCTGGTGCAGCTGCACCAGGGCCTAGAGGGGAGGGGGGCCTCTCACAACCAGGGTCAAACTGGCCTGGTGGGACAGCAGGGGATCCTCCGGTGGGCCCCAGGTTCTCAGTGGGCCCCTGTGCTGGATATAGAAGGGGTCACCTCCGTCAACTGCGGTCATTAGAATGGGCCCATTGGCCAGCAAACTAGAGCATTGTGGGGAGAGGACCAAGGGAGGAGTCAGACTAATCAGGTCTCTCCCCATAATCCCTGGGCTGGCTTTTCAAACTAAGTTTTCCCTGAAACAGTGGAGCATTTTAGAGAAAAACAAATCTTGTTGCAGTCATGCAGCAGGGCACTGATTCATGCTCCCCCTTGCTGAGTAGCCTTTTTCCAGTTTTTGTTGTATCTTTGGATAATGATGGTCTCTGACATGCTAGTGTATACATTAGGCTGCTTTCACACTAATTTTTTTTAACATGCGTCATGAATGTTTTTTTGCTGTAAAAGCGGATCCTGCTTTTACAGCAAAAAAACGCATGCAAACGCATGTGTTATTTTGCAGGATCCTGCCACTTTAAGTTTATAGGTTTATAGGCGGGCATTGGAGTCATGTGATCGGGAGTCAGTGGAACTGAACGTGATAGACTGGGAGCCGGCTTCTGACAGCTGCAGAGGCTCGTAACCAAGGTAAACATCGGGTAACTTGCTTGGATACCCGATATTTACATTGGTTACGAGCATCCGCAGGAGCTAGGAGCCGGGCTCCCTGCTCCCTGCACACGTAACCAACGTAAACATCGGGTAACTAAGAGAAGCGCTTTGCTTGGTTACCCGATATTTATCTTGGTTACGAGTGTCCGCAGCACTCAGGCGGGGGAGAGGGAGAGGGTGAGAGAGGCAGAGAGGGAGTGGGAGAGAGACAGAGAGGGAGGAGCGAGAGGGAGGCGGAGAGAGACAGAGAGGGAGGGGGCAAGAGGGAGGTGGAGAGAGAAAGAGAGGGAGGGAGAAAGAGAGGGACTGATCACCCGAGGCTGGTTTCTGGGCATGCTCAGTAGAGCAAGCAGGATCCTGTCTATCAGCATGCCAGCGTTCACATGCGTTTGTATGTAGTATAGTCAGGATCCAGCAATTTGCAGTATTTGGACGCAGCTCTAAAAACGCTACAAGTAGCATTTTTGAAAAATGTAAAAAAACTGCAACTCGCTGGATCCTCACTATAACGCACGCAAACGCAGGTTGCAGGAATGCATGTTGACGCGAGTCCATTGCAAATGCATTGAAATGAAAACGCATTTGCACTGGATCCGTTTTTGTGTTAAAAAACGTTCATGACGGATGTTAAAAAAACGTAGTGTGAAAGCAGCCTTATTAATTGTTCCTGGCACACACGATGTGAACGTACTCAAGTGAGGTTAATTGGCTAACACAATAAAGATGTCCCCTCCAGTGTTTCTATGTAATATTTCAAACGCTTAATATTCCCTAATCATATAACCCTGATATTCGACTGCTTGTACTGTGTAATATATATCCAGTAAATAAATATCATCCCAATATTTTTGTGTAAATTGTATAAAATGTTCTAATTTTTTTCAGTACCAATTTGAATTCATCTTGGCTAGTGCCGCCATCTACACATCTTATCCAACCTGAAATGCATGACACTTGTACTGGAAACAAAAGAAAAATTTATGTCTAGCTCCAGCTTCAGACATTTGTATTTGAAGATCACCAGAGCTTACGTCTGTACAAGACAAGTCACATCTATTCTCACTCAACCTTTGAGATCAATATCACCTTTACACACTTCTTAAGATCTTCCTCACAGACTCCAATAGCAAGTGCGCCTTGTAAAACATTGCTTTTTTATTTAAGTGATGCTCATAAAATGACATCCAAAACACTGGTTTTAAATTAGGAAACAAAGGAAAAAAATGAAGATTACAGTAGGTTAGTTGACCACGCTCCAGTCCACTGACTCAGGCAGAGAAGAAAAGGCAAACTGCATGGTTTGCAGTAATTTTGAAATTTCTATTTTCCTATATGATGCATGACATTTTAAAGAACAAAACTTAAAATATATAGAACACATATATTAGCAGTGAGAACATATACATAATGGGTGGTAATTATTAGTGATGAGCGAGTATGCTTGTCACTACTCGGTACTCGCACGAGTATCACTGTACTTGGGCTACTCGGCAGGGACTGAGTAATTTCACGATACTCGTGCTGTACTCGTGGTCTTCATCCCTGCATGTTGGCGCTCTTTTGAGAGCAAGCCCTCATGCAGGGATTGGCTGGCAGACCACTGCAATGCCACAGCCCTGTTAGTTGTGGAATTGCAGTGATTGGCCGGCCCGCACAGCGTGACCGAGCCTTTATACCGGCGGGCGAGCTGTGCTCTGCACACAGCCATCTCGTATTCCCTGTTTTCCCCGCCCACAGGCGCCTATGATTGGTTGCAGTGAGACACGCCCCCACGCTGAGTGACAGGTGTCTCACTGCACCCAATCACAGCAGCCGGTGGGCGTGTGTATACTGTGCAGTGACTTTTTTTGAGCAGCGGAATCCTTAGGATTTCACTGCGCATGCTCTCTCTGGATCCCTGGACCCGTAAAAAAGATAAATATCGGGTAACCAAGGAAAGTGCTTTACCCGATATTTACCCTGGCCACGTGTGCAGGGAGCCCGACACTTCCCCGCTCGGCTCCGCCCCCTCCCGCACTCCACTCCGCATGTATATATATATATATATACACACACGCACACACACACTCACCTGTCCTCAGCGCCATGGCCCCGCTCAGCTCCACCCACTCCGCACTCCTCCCCCCGCACAGATTCTCGTCGGCTGAGCGATCAGCTGATCACCCGGCGCTGGGAGCGATCAGCTGATCACCCGGCGCTGGGAGCGATCAGCTGATCACCCGGCGGCCGGCTTCTGGGAGTGATCAGCTGATCGTTCACAATAGTCTGCCGCCGGTAAAACTGTAAAAAATAAATAAATAAATAATTAAAAAAAATGGCGTGCGGTCCCCCCCATTTTAATACCAGCCAGATAAAGCCAGATGGCTAAAGGCTGGTATTCTCAGGATGGGGAGCTCCACGTTATGGGGAGCCCCCCGCCTAACAATATCAGTCAGCAGCTGCCCAGAATTGCCGCATACATTAGATGCGACAGTTCTGGGACTTTACCCGGCTCTTCCCGATTTGCCCTGGTGCGTTGGCAAATCGGGGTAATAAGGAGTTATTGGCAGCCCATAGCTGCCAATAAGTCCTAGATTAATCATGTCAGGTGTCTCCCCGAGATACCTTCCATGATTAATCTGTAAATTACAGTAAATAAACACACACACCTGAAAAATCCTTTATTAGAAATAAAAAACACAAACCAATTCCCTCGTAACCAATTTAATAAGCCCCAAAAAGCCCTCCATGTCCGGCGTAATCCACGGACCTCCAGCGTCGCATCCAGCTCTGCTGCATGGAGGTGACAGGAGCTGCAGAATACACCACCGCTCCTGTCAGCTTCACACAGCAACTGAGGTGAGTAGTGCGATCAGCTGCTGTCAGTCAGGTAACTCACGGCCACCACTGGATCCAGTGGTGGCCGCGGTTAACCTTAGTGACAGCTCAGCTGATCGCGCTACTCACCTCAGTTGCTGCGTGGAGGTGACAGGAGCGGCTGTGTATTCTGCAGCTCCTGTCACCTCCATGCAGCAGAGCTGGATGCGACGCTGGAGGTCCGTGGATTACGCCGGACATGGAGGGCTTTTTGGGGCTTATTAAATTGGTTACGAGGGAATTGGTTTGTGTTTTTTATTTCTAATAAAGGATTTTTCGGGTGTGTGTGTTTATTTACTGTAATTTACAGATTAATCATGGAAGGTATCTCGGGGAGACGCCTGACATGATTAATCTAGGACTTTTTGGCAGCTATGGGCTGCCAATAACTCCTTATTACCCCGATTTGCCAACGCACCAGGGCAAATCGGGAAGAGCCGGGTACAGTCCCAGAACTGTCGCATCTAATGTATGCGGCAATTCTGGGCGGCTGCTGACTGATATTGTTAGGCTGGGGTCTCCCCATAATGTGGAGCTCCCCATCCTGAGAATACCAGCCTTCAGCCGTCTGGCTTTATCTGGCTGGTATTAAAATTGGAGGGACCGCACGCCGTTTTTTTTAATTATTTAATTATTTATTTCACTGCACAGTATACACACGCCCACCGGCTGCTGTGATTGGGTGCAGTGAGACACCTGTCACTCAGCGTGGGGGCGTGTCTCATTGCAACCAATCATAGGCGCCGAAAAGCAGGAAAGCAGGGAATACGAGATTGATTAATGAGCGGCCGGCTTTTTCAAAAGAGGAAAAGCCGCCGGAGTTCAGTGAACAGCTGTGCAGCGCCGCGGCAGTGATCGGGGAACGGTGAGTATGAGAGAGGGGAGAGAATGACCGACAGACTGTGAGAGGGGGACAGACAAGACAGAGAGAGAATGACAGACAGACAGAGAGACCGACCGACGGACTGAGGGAGATAGAATGAAAAAAAAAAAATGACCGACATCGCTAGTAAAAAGCACAAAACGTGCGTTTTGGACATCGGAGTGCCACACAATGTTTTTACGTAAAATCTTTCATGTAATAATCTCAAAAAGTAACATACACCAGCTCTATCTCACTATTGGGTATGTGCCCTTAACATTTCCACCATGAAAATTCATTTTGGTGTCATTTTGGAAGGTTTTCTGGTGAGTCCGTAAAAATGGCGTAAAACTCGGACAAAATTGTTCACAGCTGTGACTTATGAGTGATAAATGTTTCAAGGGGTCTTCCCCATGCTGTTGCCATGTCCTTTGAGCACTCTTCTGAGACTTTTGTGACATTTTTAGGGTTTCTACATGCTGCCGGGGGTCATTTCATAAAAATACTCGGGTCTCCCATAGGATAACATTGGGCTCGGTGCTCGGGCCAAGTACACGAGTATCTTGGGATGCTCGGCCCGAGCCTTGAGCACCCGAGCTTTTTGGTACTCGCTCATCACTAGTAATTATCATGAAAATAATTTTTTGAAGTCCGTTTTATATAAGGCTGTATTGCATTTATATACAGCAAATTTATCAGTGTGACATAATGTTTGATAAATTTGACTGCATCAATCTTCAGTCTTGGCTGAAGCATACACAGGGCCTCCATGTGGATTTTAATATGATTTAAATAAGTTGGATCTTTTTAGGAAGACATCCCTGGTTGCTGGACTGTCTGTTTTCTTTTTTTTTTAGTTTGCTGTTGCCCTATCTCAGGTCTGAGGAACATAACCGTCAAAACTTTTAAGCTGATTTGAGTTAAGTGAATTGATTTGCAAGACTCTAGTCCATCACTCAGGTCAGTTGTCTTTGGTTGATGGACAAGAGGCTCACGGATCTCTTACCTTCTAGGATCCACGGTAAGGCTTTTGACTCTCCGGGCTAGCTCAAGGACATCATTGTGGTGTAACACACAAAAGACATCCCACCAACTTGGCTAATCAAAAGCTGCACCAGGGATCCTGGAAGGTAAGAGTTTTGTTAGCTTGCCAATCATTGGCCAGAGACAACTGACCTGGATAATGGACTGGAGTCCCGCAAATCGATCTGCTCAACTCTATAGCTGACGATATCTGTTTTGTTTTATAATAAAACATTTTTCTACCTTTTACCTAATGTACTATAAAAATAGAAGTGAAGGTAAAAGAAAAATTTCAAGTGTTTTTGTAATAAAAACTTTAGTGCCTATGTTTTACCGATTAGTATTAGAGAACAATAATATTGTGTAAAGCAAGGATATTATCAGTGATCCTTAATCTCATACAAATAAGCACAGGCTGGATTTGTACATCTCATTTTAAATATACAGTTTAGGATTCTTTATCTCCCAAGATAAATCCTTTATTTAGTTTGAGAATCCAAAAGACGGGAAATAAATCTCAACAATACAGTTCATAAATGAAACCAACAACTGACATTTCATTTCAGCTTTCTTTCTATGTCGTCATCAGCCATAAAATAACTTTTAATTAAAAGTCTATTACAAGGTTAGCAAATAAAGTTTATTCTTTGAATAATATTCTACCATACACACATTCTGAATAAATTCTGTATGTTTTTTTTCAAGATCTTTAGTTATTGTTAATTGTTTACTTCCAGGGGATAAGAATCACTCCTGTCATGTCATGGATATATATGTGGTTGGATTGTTATAAGCCCCAGCTCCAATGGACATACTGTAATCAGTCTTGCACCGGTGTGTCTGTCATTCCACCAGAAAGATTCTTATCCTCTGGAAGTAATCAGCACAGTTTCCTAGTGAGAGATTTTCAAAATTGTGAAAAATAAATATAGAAAATGTATTGGAAAATTCTATAACTTGTCATTAGACAATAACCTTTATTGTCTTATAACATAATACAACTTTTTAGGTTTTGCCCACCAAAAACATCTATCATCTACTCAAAAGATGTTGATACATGTCTGATCCCTGAAGATCCTAATGTTGAGAACACACTAATCACTAAAAAGAGGTCACAAGCTACAAGTTTTGCCACATCTGGCAGCAACTTACTGTCTTATACTTAGTAGGATTAGTGCCCAGCATGCAAGTGTGTGCATGCGTATGTAAGGTGGGGGGAATAAAGAAGAACAGCTATTAGCTGAATACTTAGCAACTATCTACTATAGTCATTTTCACTCATTTCTCAGTGTGCCAATGACATCTACAATGATTGGCTGAAACCCATGCCATCAAACGGCACATGTATCCAATTATGGATGCCAATCTGGCAACCTGCCTACCAGCATTTCCAGCACTGGTTCCCAGGCCTTCTGTATGGCTGCATCATGTTAAAGCAGTGTTGCTGTATGACAGTGTATTAAGCACCATCTTTACTGATGGCGTGCTATACTGTTTAAACACTGCACACTGTAACACCAGCATCTCTGCCCTGCTCTGTTCCACCCAACAGAGAGACATCGAGAAATTCACCGCCACAGCCACACTGGTGCTCACCTCCATTGCTGCTCACCTGTTTCTGCTCCGCTCACTACTCTGTAGGGCAACCCCCATCTGTCCGGCATCTCAGGTTTCATGGCTGATGCCTTAAGGCACACGTGCATTCCTCTAATCTTCAAGGTACAGCACACACAAAGTGCCCCCAGCCTGTAGCTGGAAGGCACTGGCTATTTAAGGCATATTTTCCTTCTGGGTGGCGCTTGTTCACTATTATGGCTGGAAACACACCTATGCGTGTAAAATCGGTCCGACTAGGCTGGAAAAAACTCGGCCGATTTTAGTTCATGTTAGGACCGATTGCAACACAAGTGCAATGCTAGTTTTGAATAATTTAATGATTTGGCTAGCGTGTGCAATGCGTGTGTAATGCGTGTGTGTTCCTTTTTTTTCTCAGCAGCTGTCATCTTCCATTGAGGTCTGTTACATGGCCGCTGACAGCAGCTGCAGACAGAGCCATGTAGCAGAGCTGAATGGCCGCTGACAGCAGACACAGACAGAGCCGCACGATCAGAATGAAGTCGGATGAACATCACCCGACTTCATTGTCATCCCGCGGCTCTCTCTGTGTGGCATGGCATGATTTTTGGTCACCAGTGAAGGTCTCACCGGTGACCGCAAATCCCCTGAGTGACCGCAGTGAGCCGCGCTATCAGCGGTGCCGCCACTGAGGTTACCTGCGGCCACAGCAGAAGTCCTCCCACTGAGATCTGTGGCCGCGGGTAACCTGAGTGACATCATCGCTGATAGCGCAACTTACTTCAGTCGCTGCGGGGAGCTCACAGAGAGCGGTCGTAGTCTGTGACCGCTCTCTGTCAGCTTCTGATGTAGCAGAGCTGACAGTGTCGAGGGACCTCTGTGGATTACATCGGACATGGAAGGGTATTTGGGGACTTAAATAAAGTGGTGAAAGAGGTTGTTTTTTATGTTATTTATTTCAAATAAAGATTTTTTTGGTCTTCATTTACTTTATCTTACAGGTTAATCATGGAATGTATCTCAGGGAGACGCCTGCCATGATTAATCTAGGACTTAGTGGCAGCTATGGGCTGCTGACATTAACTCCTTATTACCTCGACTGCCAACGTACTAGGGCAATTCGGGATGGCCGGGTACAGTCCTGGGACTGTCGCATCTCATGGATGCGGCTATTCCGGCCAACTGCTGGCTGATATTGTTAGGGTGGGAGGCTCCCCATAACGTGGGGCTCCCCATCCTGAGAATACCAGCCTGCAGCTGTGTGGCTTTACCCTGGCTGATATTAAAATTGGGGGGACCGCACGCCTTTTTTTTTAATTATTTATTTATTTTTTTAACTGCGAGATATAGACCCGCCCACCGGCAGTTGTGATTGGTTGCAGTGAGACAGCTGTCACTCATCATGGTGGCGTGTCTGACTGCAACCAATCATAGGCGCCAGTGGGCGGGGAAAGCAGGGAATACGAGATTGAATAATAAGCGGCCGGCTTTTTCAAAAGAGGAGAAGCCGGAGCAGTGTGAATGCCGTGCAGCGCCGCGCCGATGATCGTGGATCAGTGAGTATGAGAGAGGGGGGGAGAAGGATAGACCGACATTGACAGAGAGAGAGAGAGATCGACAGAGAGAGAGACCGACCAACAGACCGACCAACAGAGAGAGAATAGAGACCAAGAGGGAGAGACCGACTGACATTAATCGCATGTTTCTCAAAACACTGGAAATGAGTGAGGTCTCACAATGTCTGTCAATCTCTATAATTGACCGACATTGTGAGACCTCACTCATTTCCAGTGTTTTGAGAAACATGCGATTAATGTATTTAGAAAAACGAATGTCACTAGGATGGTGTGAGTGCCGGTCCATGTGACATGCATTTTTTTCACGCACCCATAGAGTTGCATTGGAGAGACTCTGTGAGAAACTCTCCAAAGAGCAGCATGCTGAGATTTTTTTCTCAGTCCGATTTGGACTGAGAAAAAAATTGCAGATGAGAGCTGAATCATTGAATAATATGTGTCCGAGTGCAATGCGAGAATTTCTCGCATTGCACTACTGCGAGAAGCCAGCCTATTTGTTAGTCTGTCCCGTGCGTACGAGTCATATTGTCAGGTCCCAGTTCCTTTTTCTTTGTATCTGTGAACCTGCCAGTACCTTAACTTGTACCCCAGAATGTGTTCCAGTTCCCATCCAGCCTGTGTTCCTGTTTGGTCCCTATACCTCTACCCGTCTTGTCTGAGGTCCTGCCTGTACCAGCCGTCCTGTTCATACATAAACCTGATCTGATCCTGTCTGTCAACACCTGATCCAGTAGTCCGGTCTGAACTCGAGTCTGTTCCTGCACCTGTCCCATCTGTACCAGCCATCTTTTCTGCAATTGTTGCAGATCCTGAATCTGTCTGTGTGTACCAGAAGTCCTGTCTAAACCCGAACCTGTCCCCCCTGTGGCTACAATTCCGTCTCGCCTGCTGCGAGTCCTGACTTTGGCCTGTGGCTCCATCTCATCTTGCCTGCTACTGTTTGGGTGAGATACTGCAAACCTGGGGACTGCTTTTTAGTGGTACATGGTGTCTACCGGCAGTCAAGTCCAAAATCACCATCAGAGGATTTGGTGAATACCCAGTAGGCACTTAGTCACGCCCCTCCAAGGTAAGCCCGGGCTCAATGGTCCAGTGAGTCCACACTCATGTCTCAGCCGTAACGCTCACTGCTGCTCCGACTGTAGCCCTCTGCAGCACTTATTCAACAGCTCACAATCAACCTAATGAGCAACAGGCTAGGCAAACAGCAGAAGTGCATTATGATACAGCTTTGTGTCTCCTCGCGTGCATCTGGTGGGTTTTAGCCTGTGTTTGGCTATGTTCCCATGATGGGTATTTGGTGAGTTTTTAAATTTTCTGAACCTATTAGATAGATCAATTTAGTTACTTGAATTTTTTACATATGTTTTATTTTATTTTAAAGACTGCTTTTATTGTTTATTCTTGGTATGATATGTTTTAAATAAAGCTATTTTGTTTTTGAGACTTATTGGTTTTTTCCTTTGACAAAACTTTATTCAAAACTCAGGTTTTCCTGCCCTATAAGTGTGTTTCTGCAGCAGAAGTGCATTAAAAATGCATATGCGTTTTTTACTTTCATATTTTCCGCATCTAAGGCTATGTGCCCACGGGACAATGTACCCGTGGATTTTGTCGCGGAAAACCTGTCCCTATGGGACATGGGGAGTGTCTGTGTCCATGCTGTGGTATGTGCGGCTTCGTATCACACATAACTGCATGTCAATTATTCCTTTGGAAATACCTGCGGATGTCCCACCTCTCCACTATGGAGATAGAGGCCGGGACTTCCGCAGGTAAGTCGCACGAATGTCCGCAGGTTTACCGCAGATATTTCGCTGGAATCCCGCAGCAATGGATAGCTGTGGATTCCGGGAAGCAGCTGCGGTAAACCTGCGAACATACCTGCAGATATATCCACGGGTACATTGTCCCGTGGGCACATAGCCTAAGGGGCTAAAGAAGCAAAAAAGATGCAGAGCTTATTGTTCTATCTGAATCTGACCTTCTGCCATTCTTCGTTGCAAATTCTAACATTTCCATATTCCTCAGTTTATTTTTTCTTCTGAAGAAATGGGGCATGTATAATACCATGGCTTAACTTTGGTCCCATCTAAATTTTCGGCTTCAGCCCTTAGATCCATTGGCTTGATATGAGACTTCTTTGATGTGACTAGGTAATGTTAACAATGACAGATATAAGATATGGCAGTATTTAATGACAGTTTGCGAAGTTTTCACACATAATTAATGTTGTATTAACATATGTGTGGATATAATGCTCAAGGCCTTTTCTTAGAAGAAATGAGCCTCCTGAAGTAAAGAAGTAATAGGTTCATTAGTAAATGAAATGAGATTATTGTACTCGTGTTTTATTGTTGAGTAATAAGTTAAGTATACTATTTTGTGCTGCCACAGTCAAGAGTAATAAGAAAATTTATCTGCTGCGTGTCTAAATATAATGGAGTTATCAAAGAGAAGCCTTTCTTAATTGTCAGAACAGAACAACTTCAAAAGACATCCCGAAGCTTCTAGTAATATAATTCCGACAAGCTTCTTATCTACTCTGAGTTGTCGAATTAAACTATCTTGTCATGAATTCTAGTCTCCGCCATTATAAATCAAAGAGCTGACATACTTCTGATCATTGAGCTGTTACCGCTAACAACACCATAACAGGTACAAGACGGATCACATACAGCATCTACCTCTTTATTATCTAAGTAATACTGTGTCAGGCGCGGCATGTATATCATTTCACGCACATCCTGTTATTAAAACGTAACCCTTTACCTATAACAACCTTATATTTCTCTCAGTATAATGTGTTACTGCTTATCATTAAATGTGATTTAAACCATAAAATGAATTTTTATATAGTTAAAGAGTAAGTGAATGCACTGAAATTCATAATGGCAGATTAGTGTGGGAGATTAAATTCAGTCCGAATAAAATTGGTCTGAATCTAGAGTGCTCTGATTGCAGAGGTCTCTCCAGACCCCAAAGTATAATAAATGGCATAGAGGGGAAGAGTTAAAAAGCACATTATACTCACCTGTCCTATGCCTTAGCCAAATCTCCTTAGGGTGTTTTCACGCTGCATTTTGCCCCCAGTTCAGAGGTCCCATAAGGAATAATATGACTCAGATATATACGCCAATAAGGTCATTGACTATAATGATACAGACTGAGTCACCATATGCCATGTGCACCATTTTTGGGCATATATACCTATTGAAGGCAGACACCCAGACTCAGTCTACTATGTTGTTCCAGCATTTCATAGAAAATATGCTTTACAGATCTAGCTGCAGACCATAGGCAGAGATCACTACAAATATTTAAAAAAAAAAAAACAACTGACCCGCACATCCAACAAGTGTGAATAGGTGCTAGCTGAAAAAACATAGTCAATATAAGATGCATACAGCTGCACACTAAAAAGCCAACAATGTATAAGCAAACTCTGGTACTGCATTACTGCTTTATGAAAAAATGAGATTTTTAGTTTATGTATTAGCCAATGCATGTAAGCCCGGTAACCAGCGGCAAGGTAATCTCAGTAATCTGGGTACCAATTGGAAAATACATAAACTAAAAATCTCATTTTTTTCATATAGCAGTAATGCAGTACCAGAGTTCCCTTATACATTGTTGGCTTTTTAGTGTGCAGCTGTGTGCATGTTATATAGGCAGAGATCAGACTAGTCTTGGTATGCCCCCAAGCTAATTTCCATGTTAATGCAGGTGATTGACAGATCTCTACCTATGAACACATGAGGGAGAGACCTCTCAGTCACCTGCAGCAGCACTGGGAAAAGCTATTTGGGGGTAGAGCTGGCCTAGTCTTGTTTCTGCCTACGGTCCCTGGCTGGATGTTCAAAATATATTTTCTCTGAAACTTTGGAGCATTGTAGAGAATGATTCACCTGGCCACAATTGTGCAGCCAGGCTGCGATTCATGCTCACTGGCCCGCGGTTTGGGCAGCCTGAATCAGCAGACAGGTTGCCTTTAAATGATACTGTGGAAATAATATCACATTCTTATTAAGGAGACTTAAACATTCTTTCTTCTTTACTTACACAGATACTTCCACAAACCGCTGTAATCGCACAAATCTTTATTTTCAGTATAAGTCACTTAGCCCTTCCCTTTGAACAGCTTCATAGGGAATATGTGTAGCAACCTAACTCCATACTTGCATTAAACAAGAAGACCCTGCAGCCACATACAGTGCCTACAAGTAGTATTCAACCCCCTGCAGATTTAGCAGGTTTACACATTCGGAATTAACTTGGCATTGTGACATTTGGACTGTAGATCAGCCTGGAAGTGTGAAATGCACTGCAGCAAAAAAGAATGTTATTTTTTTTTTTTTTTTTAAATTGTGAAAAGTTTATTCAGAGTGTCATTTATTATTCAACCCCTCAATCCACCAGAATTCTGTTTGGTTCCCCTAAAGTATTAAGAATTATTTCAGGCACAAAGAACAATGAGCTTCACATGTTTGGATTAATTATCTCTTTTTCCAGCCTTTTCTGACTAATTAAGACCCTCCCCAAACTTGTGAACAGCACTCATACTTGGTCAACATGGGAAAGACAATGGAGCATTCCAAGGCCATCAGAGACAAGATCGTGGAGGGTCACAAGGCTCGCAAGGGGTACAAAACCCTTTCCAAGGAGTTGGGCCTACCTGTCTCCACTGTTGGGAGCATCATCCGGAAGTGGAAGGCTTATGGAACTACTGTTAGCCTTCCACGGCCTGGACAGCCTTTGAAAGTTTCCACCCGTGCCGAGGCCAGGCTTGTCCGAAGAGTTAAGGCTAACCCAAGGACAACAAGGAAGGAGCTCCGGGAAAATCTCATGGAAGTGGGGACATTGGTTTCAGTCAATACCATAAGTAACGTACTCCACCGCAATGGTCTCCGTTCCAGACGAGCCCGTAAGGTACCTTTACTTTCAAAGCGTCATGTCAAGGCTCGTCTACAGTTTGCTCATGATCACTTGGAGGACTCTGAGACAGACTGGTTCAAGGTTCTCTGGTCTGATGAGACCAAGATCGAGATCTTTGGTGCCAACCACACACGTGACGTTTGGAAACTGGATGGCACTGCATACGACCCCAAGAATACCATCCCTACAGTCAAGCATGCTGGTGGCAACATCATGCTGTGGGGCTGTTTCTCAGCCAAGGGGCCTGGCCATCTGGTCCGCATCCATGGGAAGATGGATAGCACGGCCAACCTGGAGATTTTGGCCAAGAACCTCCGCTCCTCCATCAAGGATCTTAAGATGGGTCGTCATTTCATCTTCCAACAAGACAACGACCCAAAGCACACAGCCAAGAAAACCAAGGCCTGGTTCAAGAGGGAAAAAATCATGGTGTTGCAGTGGCTTAGTCAGTCTCCTGACCTTAACCCAAATGAAAACTTGTGGAAGGAGCTCAAGATTAAAGTCCACATGAGACACCCAAAGAACCTAGATAACTTGGAGAAGATCTGCAAGGAGGAGTGGGCCAAGATAACTCCAGAGACCTGTGCCGGCCTGATCAGGTCTTATAAAAGACGATTATTAGCTGTAATTGCAAACAAGGGTTATTCCACAAAATATTAAACCTAGGGGTTGAATAATAATTGACCCACACTTTTATGTTGAAAATTTATTAAAATTTAACTGAGCAACATAACTTGTTGGTTTGTAAGATTTATGCATCTGTTAATAAATCCTGCTCTTGTTTGAAGTTTGCAGGCTCTAACTTATTTGCATCTTATCAAACCTGCTAAATCTGCAGGGGGTTGAATACTACTTTTGGGCACTGTACAAGATTTGCTGGAAAAAGGCATCTCACATATAGAGCTATCCCCTTTAAGGCTTATGTTATATGTCCAAGAATACAACTAATTGCCACTGTCACAAGCAGTGGCCCATGGCTCTGCAATGGGGCCTACATTTTTGGTCACAGCCCAAAAGAAAACATGAAATATAGGCATTCATCAAAGCTTGATAATTATACTGTAGTATATCCTCATACGTAACTGAAATAGATACACCTTTGTTTCTGAGGCACCTCAAGACACCCCCCAAGCCATTTATTTCTTTGAAGAATATTTTAAAAATGCTGGAAATTCTTTAAAAATACATATATTCTTAGCTTACAAGAGATATCGTAAAAAAAAGAATAATAAAAATATTCAGGCTATTGCTGAAGAACAGATAATTGGAAGATTAAACCACTGTAATAGAATAGCAAACTGTATAGCAGTTTTACATTTCTATATTGTAATTCTGGCTGGAAGGTTTTATTCAGTATTGTGTAAATGAATTCTTTTTATGCAATGTCAAATAGACACAGGGGACACAGCCAGTTATGGATGGTCACTCTCTCCTCTTTTTCATCAATCCAATTGTGTCTAGGATCATTTAATTTGCTTTACCAGATGGGCATCTAAATGTCCTAACATGCTACCATTTCAAACCATATGGTCACATCTGCTCATCGCTACGAATGTTTAGCTACAGATCCTATCACTTACTTTGCTGAAATTGTATTTCTTTCCAAGTTCACTTCACTTACAGGAAATTTCACAGAAAGCATGTGTGATATTTTCATTGATCACAAAAATATAAAGGACTTTACTCTCCAAATCCAAAAAACATAATGATAATGAGACGATAATGATAGTAATACACAGGAGGAGCAATGATATCACTGCATCGAGCCACCTGTACAGGGTTCATTTTACAGGTGAATAATAAACCCTCAGCTATTTCGCTTGTCGTAAGATTGGAGAAAGGAGATTATAAATTGGAATATCATATGTAGGAAAAGGCTGGAGCACTGTTACCTATTTGGGGACACAAAGGTGGGTATTTTTATTTTGTAATGGCATAAAGTTTTTTTATGATTCCTGTGGGGTAGAAAGGGGGTATCAACATTAATTCTCAATTGTCCTGGATTCAGCAAGACTGTCCCAATTTGAGGGCTCAATCCTGCTGTCCTGGAAGCCAAGGCTTTTGCTCCGTCTTCTTCTCACATCTCCGTCTCCATAGCTCCTTCTCAGGGGCGAAACCCACATGTATCTGCACATAATATAATAAAAAGAGATATTTTTTCTGGTCTCCCTAAGGTTAAAACTTGCAAACTCTTTGTCTGTTGGCAGTAGCTCTACCAATAAACCACAACCCACACTGAGGAAGAAAGGATAATTTGGTACACTTGAGAATTATTACAGGCAAGGAATACAGAATCTGATTATACAGGTACATAGAGAAAACATCTGCACATAGCAGTGTATTTCTATGTACCTGTATTTTAGAGGAGAAGAAATAATCAGATTTTTTTCTTCCTATAAAATTATTAAACATTAATAATAATAAAAAAATAGCAAAAATGTAAATTTCTTTCACAAGTGCCTCTAAAGATGCAGGCAGATAAACCTGTGAGCCACAGGCTCTGCTGATGTCACTGGGAGAATTTTGTATGCTTCAAGCTGCAGTACAGCCTCTGACTCCACAGACACATCATCCCTTTCAGGAGTTCCTGCTTCTCTTTAAATTTTTAATTACATTGGTTGCATGTTTGGATTATGTAATACACTGCACACTGCGAAGCTGAGTGACTGAATAAGATTCCACTTCTTAAGATATGGCATATAAAAGAACTTGGCCACTTTTTTGCAGTAGTAAACAAGAATGATTTATGTCCACAATCCAGGGACACATCCACATGATGTGACATTTCAGTCTAATATCTTTATCAAACACAGTAATTGTGACGTTAGAAAAGGAGACGCTTCTGCATGCTCTATCACTATATGCACATTCTTATGCAGTGCTGGCTGCATATACTTATAGAGCATGCAGAAACTACTCCTCTTCCAGTCTCAACATCTGTTATATTGGACATAGGTTAATTTAATTCATACATATATAAATAGGTGTATATACATGTATACACATTAAATTATGTGTATTAAATGTAATATATATATATATATATATATATCTATCTCTATATATATATATATATATATATATATATAAATATATATATATATATATATATATATATATATATATATATAGAGATAGATATATATATATATATATATATATATATGTATTTTGTTTTCTTTCGTAAATGTGTAACTCCTCATCTTGACTAAAGGTTTGTTAGTTTAGTCTTCAGGAAACAAAGAGTCTGTGCTGCCTAAAAGTCTATTTGTACATACTATATAGATATATATGCATCAAAGACTTCTACTCAGCAGAGACTCTTTGCTTCCTGAAGACTAAACTAAAACACCTTTATTCCAGATGAGGAGTCACAGATAATTTAACAAATAAAATGGAATGTTTTTTCCTTCAGAGCTGACATTAGCTGCCACTTGACGATCAACCTTCACCTCGGTATGTGCTTTGGGCTGAAATCCTAGTACCTGATATATTGTTCACATATTTTATCCCTCCAGTACAGTGATAGTTTGCAGCAAATAAAATTGAAATAAATTCTTGGTTAGTGTTGCTACCTTAAATTATAGCCTGTGCAGTCGATTTACCTTTCCGGAAGATAAAATGGTTGTTGGCAATTTCACCAATGGGCTAGGCAATGAGACGTAGCACACCATATACTTTTATTACTGGTACAATGACATTATTGAAGCAGTAAACAATGCACTTGCTTGTGATATCCTGGACACTTGTAATTTTATTCCATTTAGGAAACAGTAAACAATGCAGGAGTGAGAACTGTTACCTTAGGTTTGACATATTTCATTATAAATACTTTACATGTTTCTTCAGTCTAATCTTAATGGATCAATAAGGTACACTGTACATTTTTACTTGCAGAATAAAAACTTACCAAATATATGAGTTAATAAAAATTACCTCGTAGCTTTAGCCATAAAGAGTAAGTCCTCTTAAAATAAGAATTCAGAGAAGATCTTTTAAGCTGTTTCTGAATTATCTTGGCCTCACAGATGTCATTTTCCAGGAGTGACAACCATTGAAGGCAGTCCCTACAGTATCCATAAGGTCTATCATACAGCTTATCTCAGTCCTTAAAAAAAAGCTGTCAGGTCACCATTTGTGTTCATTTTAGTAAATTACTTGTATTGCTCATAATGTGACAATCTTGGAGCATATTGTTGGAGAACTCAGAGTTGTATAGTTTCTTTGCTATTCCAGGAAATTATTAGAAATGTATGAATATTTGACAACTTATTAATGCCAGTTGGGCATGTTTCCACAGTGTGATACAGAGTTCATAGACAGAGCACGAACACACCCATGTAACACAATAACTGTGCAAACCAGATGGCAATTCATTCACATTTATTGGGGTGGAAAAAGGTACTCAAGAATTGTTATTTTGCAAGACATGCAAGTATTTACTAAAATATACCAATCAGGGGTGATTAATAAATCATATAAACCTGCGTTATTGGTAGTGATGTGTGAATAGTAACTATTCGTGTTCAGATTATTCATAACAAATCCTCTGGGTATTCATCATGAATAACAAACCTATTGCAAGTCAATGGGGATCCTGTGCATTTCTCTTGTCATGACAAATTTTGGAACAGTACTTGATATTCAGTAAGCATCAAACAAACATGAATAGTTACTATTCACCCATCACTAATTATTAGGCTGGATTACATTCTGCCTCCTTTTCCCCCCTTCACTAAAGATCTGCCAACATGAAGCCAAACCACATCTACTCCTGACAACCACATCATGAACATGAAAACCTAGCTCAGGCTTGCAATAATTGCTATTCATATGTATGGCATGCTTAAATAAAACCTGTCACTTGTAAAAATCCCTGATATCCCCTGAGTCTTCACTCCATTATAGAAATACTAGCTGTAGTACCCGGGCGTTGCCCGGGATAGTAACTATCTCTCTTCGAGTTTCTGTCTGTCTCTGTCTGTCTATCTCTGTGTGTTTGTCTCTGTCTGTATCAGTTTCTCTGTCTGTCTCTGTATCAGTCTCTCTGTCTGTCTCTCTCTCTCTGTGTCTCTATCTCTGTGTCTCTCTCTTTTTCTGTCTCTGTCTGACTGTCTCTCTCTATCTGTCTGTCTCGTTCCCCATCTGTCTCCTTCCAAGGCTGTCTCTTTCCCCGTCTGTCTCTTTGCAGGTCTGTCTCTTTCCAGGGCTGTCTCTTTCCAGGGCTGTCTCTTTCCGCAGCTGTGTCTTTACAGATCTGCCTCTTTCCCCGTCTGTCTCTTTCCCTGTCTGTCTCTTTCCCCGTCTGTCTCTTTCCCCTTCTGTCTCTTTTGCCGTCTGTATCTTTCCCCATCTGTCTCTTTCCCCGTCTGTCTCTTTCCCCATCTGTCTTTTTCCAGGTCTGTCTCTTTCCAGGGCTGTCTCTTTCCAGGGCTGTCTCTTTACAGGTCTGTCTCTTTCCCCGTCTGTCTCTTTCCCTTTCTGACTCTTTCCCAGTCTGTCTCTTTGCCCAGCTGTCTCTTTGCCAGGCTGTCTCTTTGCCCGGCTATCTCTTTGCCCCGATGTCTCTTTCCAGAGCTGTCTCTTTTCAGGGCTGTCTCTTTGACCGTCTGTCTCTTTCCCCATCTGTCTCTTTCCAGGTCTGTCTCTTTGCCCGTCTGTCTCTTTGCCTGTCTGTCTCTTTCCAGGGCTGTTTCTTTGCCTGGCTGTCTCTTTGCCCGGCTGTCTCTTTCCAGGGATGTCTCTTTCCAGGGCTGTCTCTTTTCAGAGCTGTCTCTTTGCCCGGCTGTATTTTTGCCCAGCTGTCTCTTTGCCATCTGTCTCCTTCCAAGGCTGTATTTTTGCCCGGCTGTCTCTTTGCTCAGCTGTCTCTTTGCCCGTCTGTCTCTTTCCAGGGCTGTCTCTTTCCCCGTCTGTCTCTTTCACCGTCTGTCTCTTTCACTGTCTGTCTCTTTCCCCATCTGTCTCTTTCCCCGACTGTCTCTTTCCCCATCTGTCTCTTTCCCCGACTGTCTCTTTTCCTGTCTGTCTCTTTCCCCTTCTGTCTCTTTCCCAGGCTGTCTCTTTGCCCGGCTATCTCTTTGCCCGGCTGTATCTTTGCCCAGCTGTCTCTTTCCAGGGCTGTCTCTTTCACAGTCTGTCTCTTTCCAGGGCTGTCTCTTTCCCGGGCTGTCTCTTTCCAGGGCTGTCTCTTTCCAGGGCTGTCTCTTTTCAGGTCTGCCTCTTTGCCCATTTGTCTCTTTGCCCGTCTGTCTATTTGCCCGTCTGTCTCTTTCCAGGGCTGTCTCTTTGCCCAGCTGTCTCTTTGCCCGGCTGTTTCTTTGCCCATCTGTCTCTTTTCCTGTCTGTCTCTTTCCCTGTCTGTCTCTTTCCCCATCTGCCTCTTTCCCCTTCTGTCTCTTTCCCCTTCTGTCTCTTTCCCAGGCTGTCTCTTTGCCCGGCTATCTCTTTGCCCAGCTGTCTCTTTGCCCAGCTGTCTCTTTCCAGGGCTGTCTCTTTCACAGTCTGTCTCATTCCAGGGCTGTCTCTTTCCCGGGCTGTCTCTTTCCAGGGCTGTCTCTTTCCAGGGCTGTCTCTTTTCAGGGCTGTTTCTTTGCCCATTTGTCTCTTTGCCAGTCTGTCTATTTGCCCATCTGTCTCTTTCCAGGGCTGTCTCTTTGCCCAGCTGTCTCTTTGCCCGGCTGTTTCTATGCCCATCTGTCTCTTTCCCCATCTGTCTCTTTCCCTGTCTGTCTCTTTCCGCGTTTGTCTCTTTCCCCTTCTGTCTCTTTCCCAGGCTGTCTCTTTGCCCGGCTGTCTCTTTGCCCGGCTGTCTCTTTGCCTAGCTGTCTCTTTCCAGGGCTGTCTCTTTGCCCGGCTGTCTCTTAGCCCGGCTGTTTCTTTGCCCATCTGTCTCTTTCCCCGTCTGTCTCTTTCCCCATCTGCCTCTTTCCCCGTCTGTCTCTTTCCCCGTCTGTCTCTTTCCCCTTCTGTCTCTTTCCCAGGCTGTCTCTTTGCCCGGCTGTCTCTTTGCCCAGCTGTCTCTTTCCAAGGCTGTCTCTTTGCCCGGCTGTCTCTTTGCCCGGCTGTTTCTTTGCCCATCTGTCTCTTTCCCCGTCTGTCTCTTTCCCCATCTGTCTCTTTCCCCGTCTGTCTCTTTCCCAGGCTGTCTCTTTCCCAGGCTGTCTCTTTGCCCGGCTGTCTCTTTGCCCGGCTGTCTCTTTCCAGGGCTGTCTCTTTCACAGTCTATCTCTTTCCAGGGCTGTCTCTTTCCCTGGCTGTCTCTTTCCAGGGCTGTCTCTTTCCAGGGCTGTCACTTTCCAGGGCTGTCTCTTTCCAGGTCTGTCTCTTTGCCCGTGTGTCTTTTTGCCCGTCTGTCTCTTTGCCCGTCTGTCTCTTTGCCCGGCTGTCTCTTTCCAGGGCTGTCTCTTTGCCCGTCTGTCTCTTTCCAAGGCTGTCTCTTTGCCCGTCTGTCTCTTTCCAAGGCTGTCTCTTTCCAAGGCTGTCTCTTTGCCCAGCTGTCTCTTTCCAAGGCTGTTTTTTTGCCTGGCTGTCTCTTTCCAGGTCTGTCTCTTGGCCCATCTGTCTCTTTGCCCATCTGTCTCTGTCTCTATCTCTCAGTCTTTTTGCCCATCTGTCTCTGTTTGTGTCTCTGTCTGTCTTTTTCTGTCTCTCTCTCTATCCATCTCCCCATCTTATTACCTCACACATAAGCTTCTTATACTAACAGTTTATTTTGTTCCTATAACAACCACTGACAGTTGCTATTAATAGCCCGTATCTCCCAGCTCCATTCAGATTAATGGAGGCAGGATTTTGAAAACTAACTGTAAAGCATGGGGTTAACTTTTCCCATCCAACCATAGTCTATGACGTTCCCTGAGTCACATGAGGCGTCTGTGCAAAATTTCGTGATTGTAAATGCGACGCTGTGGATTCCTTTAGCAGACATACACTCACACATGCATACACACACACATACACTCAGCTTTATATATTAGATTCCCATTTGTTGCTTTTGGAGTGCAGTATGTGACATCTCTGCTTGCAGACCAAATGGGCATTTCTGCAGAGTCTTCCCTAGGGACATGCACTTTCACCCCTGCCTCACATACACTTTCAATCACAGCTCGGCAGCATCTGAGATTGCTAGACTGCTAGATCAACTGTCCAGCTGTGATAGGCAGCATCTGGAAAGGGTGAAGGTGAACATCTCCAGATCTCCAGAAGCGACTAAAGAAGTGCCCAGTTGGTCTGCAAGCAAAAATTTCACCGACTGCAGTCCAAAGGCAACAAATGTGAATAGCTCTGCAATTATATCATGCAACACAAAGTGGAAAAAATCAGCAGAATCAGGGGAAATTGATATTTTTTATAAGGAATTTAGATCAATATTTTTTGAGCAAGTGACAGATCCTCTTTAACTGTTCCAAAAGCTCTTTCGAAAAATAAACTAGGAATCTCACAAAAAAAAGCAGTTATTCAAATAAAAAAAAATTGGTTATAAAAAAGTTAAATATAATAGTAAGTTGAATTTAAAGAAAAGTTATATAATTTGGTAACTGATATTACACAGTTTATATAGCTGGACAGCGTCAAATTGTATTCTTTCCTATTCCTTTGTAGAACTACAGGAACAAGTAAAAGAAAATTTGATTTTTCTTTTTGGAATAAAAATGACACTGTCAATCACAACTGAAATTCAGGGTTAGCCCTGGGATGGGTCACTTCAAGCTGATGAGATGTTAGCCTGGCTGTCAGTCAAAACAAAATTTGGAGGTTATCCAAGCCTAAAAGTTTTCAAAAGTCAAAAAGGTTGTTGAACAAACTGAGAAAATTATACTTTATATAAAACACATTAGTAGTTAACTATGATTTTTGATTGAGTGTTTTGCCTGAAGACTCACTAAAAATAAAAATACACTAAAAATACATGTTTGATGCTTGGATCTAACTGGGCTATAAAAACATGATCATATTCAAGTTTAAAGTTTAGGGTAAAGGTACCGAATTTGTAGAATATTTTACACCAGATTCTGGTTGTGAAAAAATAATCAGAGGATACAGTAGAAGCAATGTAAATATGTTGTTAATTTCTTCTGCATACAAAAAATGCACAAAATGAAGACTGACATGAGGCACAAATTTTTTAATCACCATGCATTTCAGCCATTTCTATATAGAGTGAAATCTGCAACAAATATATGAAAAATGGACATCTGAAGCAAGATCATCCAACAAATTGAGAATACAAAAAGTTTGATTGCACATCCTACACATAGACAGGAGAGTCCACCTTTAATTGGTCCCATTGTGTCAATAAACTTTCCTGCATTTGATAGCCAGTGTACTAAGTAGCAAAATTGTAAACCAATATCTTTACAGAAAAGGACGTGTTACCCTGTAAAAATGCCCTAGCATGTTGGTCATTAGGGGCCTCACTCCTCTGCAGTCGACTGCCTGTTGTTACATTAATCCATCTCTAACAACAGAGAAGCAGAGACAGGTGATCACAGGAACTGGGGGGGACACTTTGCTTCTGCTAGTAGTGAACTGCTTGCGCCCAGCCTCTCCTGTCCCTCCTCTCCTATATCTCTGCACTGTGTACAATTTTTAGGCCATATTCACATAGGATTAGGCCCTACCTATAGTGGCTCTACTGGGGCTTACGTCTGAATTACCACAAAATGGGATTCAGATGTGTGCACAGACTGGGTCTTTGGCCATAAAGATGCAGTTGAAGTCACAGTGTGCTCTGTCATGCATCATTTTCGGCAGTATTTGACTATTGGAGGCAGGAAATTGTAGTCAACTATGTCTTGCTGCCTGCCTCAACTAGGGCTATAAGACCAAATATGATGCACAGCAGAGCAATCTGTGACTTAGTCTGCATTATTATATTTAATGGCCCTGTCGGCATATATACCCAATTCCCATTTTGCAGGGGCCCAAATGTAAGCCCCAACGGAGCCACTAAAGGTACGTCCAAAAGCTATGTGAACCCAGCCTTACAACCCATATTGTAATTAGCCAAATCCATGTCCATCACTTCTGCAAGCCATCTCTGCTTCACGATCACAATAAACTATTACATTTTGCTTTTTTTACTCATGCAGCTATAATCCACTTTTAGAAGCATCTTACAGAAAATGTCACTACTTATTCTAGCTCCTTTCTCTGGTAAGATATATAAGGATCAAATTAAAGACAAACCATATGTATTCATTGTACTGTCTCTCAGCTGGATCTCCACCTCCTCTCTGTCATGGCAGCGATACAGTACAATCTTGTGAAAACCAATACAAATATATACTTTAACACATACATTATGTTAAAATAGGAGTCTATGAGTAACAAAAGTGCTAACATTCAGAAACTAACAGAGACATCCATCACTGCAATTCAGTAAAAACATAGTACTTGTTAATTTATACAGTTTTTTTTTTCAATATGGGAGACGTGTAATGGATGGCTTACAGGTAGATGATGGATGGCATCCATCAAGGCATCCGTTACATGAATATATTTTATTTTCCATATTTCTTTTTACATCTCCCCTCACGCATCTTGGGAAATGGTTCTAATACAAAGAACATAAGTTAGTACACCTCAATCCTCATGGATTTAAGTTTGAGTCACCAATGAGTTCAAGAAGAATGCCCATGTGAAAAAGCATGAGTCTGGACTAGGCAAATAACTCAAATATTCTTAAACATATATAGCAGGAATACTAATATGCCATTGTAGTCTGACTGATAGGGGTCCAACTTCAGGAACCCAAAGCACTGTATAAACACATGTTTTAGAGTTCAGTGAATAGCAGTGGCCCAGATTAGTTCCTGACTCTGCTAACTCTGAATCAGGCTCTACTACAGTTATGGATACACTGGTGGGTCAATTGCACTGGGTTTTGCATGCAACCAAAATCATACATTGATTGCACATCTTAGTGATAAGCCATAAAGGGGTATTCCCATCTCCAATATCCTACCGGAATATGTAGTAGGTGTAATAATAATAATAATATTAGCAAACACCTAAAAATAGAAATGTAGCATAGTTCTCCTAATATATAGCCATGTCGCTTACCTCATGTGCATGGCATTGCATCTTAGGTATCCATGGTTATGTCCACTCATAAAGTGACAATTGGTCAGTTAGAAGCTCATTGTCGTAACCATGGATACCTAAGCTGCATTGCCCTGCACATGAGATAAGGGACATGGCTATATCAGGAGAACTATACTACATTTCTAAGTTGAAGTATTTGCTAATATAATTATTATTATTATAACTATTACTACTACACATTACTACATATTTACATATTGGGATAGGATCTTGAAGATTTATGTTGGGAAGAATAATATCTAAATAGAATAACTAAAGTAGAATATTGTTGCCAACTGCATGTAGAGGCTTAGTATAATGTGTGTAGGTGTAATCCAGCTCACCCTGATTAAGACTTTCAAGAAACTTCGGCACTGAAATGCCACTCCTGCCTGATGCGGCCAACAAGTAAATAACGATTAAACAGATATTTTTCTGATTAACATAATTCAAAATGTTTATTCCTACATATTATAAAAAATACCATGTATTGATTGAGACCACACTCGTCTAGTTGAAATGTTGCTGGGAGTCTGCATGTTGCATATGTGGCGCCCCTGAGGCTTCAGTCGCCACAGGGTACTGCAAATTACTTAAGGTGTGCTACTCATCCTGGATCCAGAGGAGGTCGGTACCGATTCCACCACACACCAACTCATACACACAATCAGGTTGGCCTCCCCACTGGGGACTGGCTAGGGTTGGGTCTTAAGGCACTTAACAAACATGGGGGGCTGCCACCCACTAGTGACAGGGAACTGGGGAGGAAAAGCTACCAGGGGGAGTTAGGAGCAACATAACAGTGAGGAGTTGTTCAACAGGAGAGGAAGAGAGCAGTCGGGTTTTACCAGTGGCTCTGGTGGGACGTAGGAATCAATACAGACGCCAAGGGGAGAGCTTCATTGCTCCCTCGCACAGTGCAGGGTGCAGAATCCTAGGGTGGATTGTACTTGAAGTTGTCTACCAAAATCTGCAGGCCCAGGGGATTGTATGTCCCTCTGGCCATCACAGTTCCTGGAGCACAGTGCTACATAGGGTCCGGGGTCGTGTTCTAAGGCAGACCCCAAAGCGGACCCGCGGCACCTGCACACGAGATGGGAGCAAACACTTTTAAAGAACCCAGGTCCCCAAGAACCTTCAGGCCATGGGGATCCACCTCTAGAAGCGCAAGAAGGAAGGGCCCACCATCCAGTGTACTGGTTCTGTCCTCCAACGGATCCGGGATCGGCTGGGGCCCATCACGGCGGTAACCGTCATCTCCCAGGTAAAACAGAACTGTGAGTAAAGAAACCTTGAACATACAGAGACTGTGTCTGCCTGTCCTTGCCAGCGCTGGCGCCCCGCGCTTCGGTGCTTGTCATCACTACAACCCTCATCATCCTCCCCGGGGCCCGCTCCACCTGTAGGGAGCAGAAACATCTTAGCTAATACAACCATCCACCCCGGAGGACAGCGACAGCAGCAGTGGCTATTCCCTGGCAGCGTACCACAGGTGGCGTCACGAGATAAACATCCACCATCATCCCTCCTTCTTTATTGTACACCTTAGGGCCACAAAACCAAGCAAAAGGGCCACCCGTGATATCCCCAGACCCAACATCACCAGGCCCGGCGATGAGTATTCAACCCCTTGCCCCGTGAGTGCTACACATACTCACAGGCACATGGCCACAATTTCTGGCCCTGACACTGGGGAATCTTCACAGTGTAAAGTTCATGTGATGTGAGGATTTACAAGTCTGCAGACAGACAAAGTGACACACAGAGTGACTGCACACTTGTGGAATTAAACTGGGCAACCATTCTAATGGATCCATGATTCTGGACTTATTTTTAGTCTGAATTGTGTAGGAAAGATCACAAATCACTTGGCTGTGATTAAAGACTTATAATTAGCCTGAAACGCGTAGAAAAGATGGCATATCACTTGGATATGATTAAAGAGTTATTATTAGCCTGAAACGCGTAGGAAAGATTGCATATCACTTTTGATGTGATTAAAGACTTATTATTAGCCTGAAACGAGTAGGTAAGATTGCATATCACTTGGATATGATTAAAAACTTATTATTAGCCTGAAACGCGTAGGAAGATTGCATATCACTTGGATGTGATTAAAGACTTATTATTAGCCTGAAACTCGTAGAAAAGATGGCATATCACTTGGATATGATTAAAGACTTATTATTAGCCTAAAACGCATAGGAGGATTGCATATCACTTGGATGTGATTAAAGACTTATTATTAGCCTGAAACTCGTAGAAAAGATGGCATATCACTTGGATATGATTAAAGACTTATTATTAGCCTGAAACGCGTAGGAAAGATTGCATATCACTTGGATGTACAGGAACAGTAATTTCTTATCTTTGGAATTGCCTTTTTTGAATTATTTTAATCAGAGAAATGTCTGGAATATCTTGTATCATTAACATACTGTGCCTCAGAAATGATAAAACATACCTCGTTTCCAAATGCAAACTAATCACAAAAAAAACATTCTCATTATTTACAAAGGACGTTTCCACTATTACATGGTATCTTAAAAGTTGACGGCTAAATTGAAGATGAGAAAACTTTGCATGTCACATTACTTGACACTCCATGCTTTATTATTTAAGGAGTAAGTGAGCTGTGACTGAGGTAGTACTGCATTTAGAGAATTACAGCAAAATAGCATTTATTTGTGTGTCTCTATAGATAAAATGTGACGATTCAACTAATGTGCTTTGTAGCAAAGCTTTTTCTATCTCAGCAGGAAGTGAGGAAGTAGCAAAAAGCTATAATATGAGTTCATCAAGTAATATAACCCTGATCTGCAGGGATCATGTTCTTTAGTGGTGTGATGCAATTTGGTCGGTATGTTAGTTCACTTTCAGTCTTCTCCTAAACAAAGGCCATCAATCATGTCTAACTGTGGAATTATTCCTCCAGCTCAGACCTATAGTGCACACTGGAGACCATGCTGATACTATCAAACTCATTTCATTTAGGACTTCAGGCTACATCCCTAAAGAGAACACACGCTCGCGTTATCTCTCATGCCACCCAGTTTTTCTTGTTACTGGAATGGATGGAAAAAAAAATACATAGCTACGTTTTTAACATGTAGTGGAAAAGACATTGTCTCATTTTGAATTACCGAGATAACACAGGATACATCAAGTGTGTGGTATTGGATCTTTCAAACTTTCAATATGTGGGAAACCAAATGTCACAGCACTAAATAAGTAGCATAATTGGTCTCTGGAGAATGAAAAAGTGGCCTCTGTAACAATTGATTTGTGTGATGAGGTTGAACATCTCTCTGGAAACTGTAATTCCTTTTCCGTAACTAAAATACAATGTACCAGAGGCACAACATACACTGGTGACTACACCACAATATACTCTGTGTTTACATAGCCTAGTCATGTTACAGCAATAATACGCTACTGCATTTATAATAATGACAAAAATTAGAACATGTATGCCTTGTGTGCATGCTGCGTTTTTTTGCCACGTTTTTGCACGGTTTTGGGTGCAGTTTTTGTCTCAAAACTGCATGAATTTCCTTCCCCAGCAAAGTCTATGAGAAATTATTTTGCCTGTCCGCACAGTGCAGTTTTTTTTGGTTGCGTCTTTGTGGTGACCACAAAGATTTAGCATGTCAATTCTGTTTGCATTTTTCACTGCATTTTTTCACAGCTGCTTCCAACGCCCGCCCGGCCATGGCACCGCACGGGAGCGGACATGGCACCGGACGGGAGGTGGAGGCAGCGGTGGCGGTACCGGGAGGATTCACGCTTCTGTTTACTGACAGAAGGAATCCTCTTCCTGTACATGTCACTTTACTACCCACCCCTTGCGTTTATAGCTGCGTTATAGTCATAGAAACGCACTAAAACGCAGCTATATTTGCAATTTACATTTTTCATTGCGTTTTTGAACATTTCATTGAACTCAATGGGTGGAAAATGCAGTGAAAAACGCAAAAATAATTGACATGCTGCGTTTTGTGGGCAGCACAAAAACGCAGCTAAAAAAAACGCTGTGTGCAGACAGCAAAAATGAAAACTCATATACTTTGCTGGGGAAGCAAAGTCATGCAGTTTTCTGAGCAAAAACGCACCCGAAAACTGCGCAAAAACGTGAACTTACCTTTATTGCATTGGACAAAAATGCAGCAAAAAAAAACCCCAGCAAAAAATGCACAAAAACGTGCAAAAACGTGTTTTGATGCATTTTTCCTGTAGATGCGTTTTTGTGCATTTAATGGAGGCAAAAAACGCTGCATCTTTGTGGTCAGAAAAAGATGCTGCGTGCGGACATAGCCTTATTTCTGTTTCTCAAGTAAAATGCCTCAAAGAGAGTCAGTCATCACAAAATGACTATTCAAACCAAGCACCCTTAGCACGGCGAGGCACTTCAGTGCACATTCCCAGCTACTTGTTTTGCATTCATCTTTGCCCTCTTACGTCATTGACAGCTCTGGTTTTACCACTTACAGTAAAAAATGGAGATACAGTCATATGAAAACGTTTAGGCACCCCTATTAATGTGAACCTTTTTTCTTTATAACAATTTGTGTTTTTGCAACAGTTATTTCAGTTTCATATATCTAATAACTGATGGACTGAGTAATATTTCTGGATTGAAATGAGGTTTATTGTACTAACAGAAAATGTGCAATCTGCATTTAAACAAAATTTGAGAGGTGCATAAGTATGGGCACCTCAACATAAAAGTGACATTAATATTTTATAGATCCCCCTTTTGCAAAAATAACAGCCTCTAGTCACTTCCTGTAGCTTTTAATGAGTTCCTGGATCCTGGATGAAGGTATATTTGACCATTCCTGTTTACAAAACAATTCCAGTTCAGTTAAGTTTGATGGTCGCTGAGCATGGACAGCACGCTTCAAATCATCCCAGAGATGCTAAATGATATTCAGTTCTGGGGACTGGGATGGCCATTCCAGAACATTGCAATTGTTCCTCTGCATGAATGCCTGAGTAGATTTGGAGCGGTGTTTTGGGTCATTGTCTTGCTGAAATATCCATCCCCTGCGTAACTTCAACTTCGTCACTGATTCTTGCACATCATTGTCAAGAATCTGCTGATACTGAGTTGAATCCATGCGACCCTCAACTTTAACAAGATTCCCGGTGCCGGCATTGGCCACACAGCCCCAAAGCATGATGGAACCTCCACCAAATTTTACTGTGGGTATCAAGTGCTTTTCTTGGAATATCATGTTTTTTTGCCTCCATTCATAACGCCTTTTTGTATGACCAAACAACTCAATCTTTGTTTCATCAGTCCATAGGACCTTCTTACAAAATGTAACTGGCTTGTCCAAATGTGCTTTTGCATACCTCAGGCGACTCTGTTTGTGGTGTGCTTGCAGAAACGGCTTCTTTCACATCACTCTCCCATACAGCTTCTCCTTGTGCAAAGTGCGCTGTATTGTTGACCAATGCACATTGACACCATCTGCAGCAAGATGATGCTGCAGGTCTTTGGAGGTCGTCTGTGGATTCCTTGACTGTTCTCACCATTCTTCTTCTCTGCCTTTCTGATATTTTTCTTGGCCTGACACTTCTGGGCTTAACAAGAACTGTACCTGTGTTCTTCCATTTCCTTACTATGTTCCTCACAGTGGAAAGTGACAGTTTAGATCTCTGAGACAACTTTTTGTATCCATCCCCTGAACAACTATGTTGAATAATCTTTGCTTTCAGATCATTTGAGAGTTGTTTTGAGGAGCCCATGATGCCACTCTTCATAGGAGATTCAAATAGGAGAACAACTTGCAAGTGGCCACCTTAAATACCTTTTCTCATGATTGGATACACCTGCCTATGAAGTTCAAAGCTCAATGAGGTTACAAAACCAATTTAGTGCTTTAGTAAGTCAGTAAAAAGTAGTTAGGAGTGTTCAAATCAAGAAATTGATAAGGGTGCCCATACTAAGGCACCTGTCAAATTTTGTTTAAATGCAGATTGCACATTTTCTGTTAGCACAATAAACCTCATTTCAATCCAGAAACATTACTGAGTCCATTTATTAGATATATGAAACTGAAATAGCTGTTGCAAAAACCAAAATTGTTATAAAGAAAAAAGGTTTACATTAATAGGGGTGCCCAAACATTTTCATATGACTGTAGATGGAAAAATGTGAAATGAGATGGTGCACTGAATTGTTTGGCATTGCTTGGTTTGGAGTGTTGGTTATTTTATTAGGATAGAATAATTTCAGATGGGCAATAAAAGTAAGAGACTATCTCTCTGTCTCTTTCCCTGTCTGTCTCTCTGTCTGTCTGTCTGTCTCTCTGTCTGTCTGTCTGTCTCTCTGTCTGTCTCTGTCTGTCTCTCTCTATCCGTCTCCCCACCAACATCTTATTACCTCACATATAAGCTTCTTATATTATGAATGTCTTTTGTTCCTATAGCAACCAATCACAGCTCCTACTAACAACCTATAGTTCCAGGCTCCATTTACTTTAATGGAGCCATGTTTTTTGGAGAGTAACTGTAAAGCGCGGGGTTACATTTTCCTGTCAAAACATAGTCTACAACGTTCCCTGGGTCACATGAGGTGTCTGTGCAAAATTTTGTGATTGTAAATGCAACGGTGCAGATACACATTTCGTTTCACTTTTCCCCCATCATGTAGATAGGGGCAAAATTAATTGGTAAATTGGAACGTGCGGGGTTAAAATTTCGCCTCACAACATAGTCTATGACGCTCTCGGGGTCCAGATGTGTGAGTGTACAAAATTTTGTGGCTGTAGCAGCAACGGTGCAGATGCCAATCCCGGACATACATACATACACACATTCAGCGATCGACACACATATCAGCTGATTTTTACAGCTGAGAGCAGAGTCGTTATCTGCCCGTGCCGTTTAACCCCTTAAATGGCACTGTCAATATATGACAGTGCCATTATAATGGCATCGACGGTAAACATTTACTCACCAGCTAATACCGAAAGTCATGTGACGTGATCACGTGACTTCTGGTTGTTGTCACGGTAGCACAGAGTCATGTGATGATTCCTATAGCTCACATGACTCACTTCCTGCCTCACACAGCCGACAGCTGGGTGAGAAAGCTTAGGAGCTTATCTGCAGATCTCAGCTGTGCAGCTGTGATCAGCAGATATGGCAGAGCGATCAGACAGCTAATTCATATAGCCCCCTAAGGGACCTAGAAAAATAAAAAAAGTAAAGAAAAATTTTTTAAAAAAATTAAAAAAAATAAAAAAAACCTAAAAGTTCAAATCATCCCCCTTTCGCCCCATTGAAAATTAAAGGGTTAAAAAAATATAGACACATTTGGTATTGCCGCGTTCAGAAATGCCCGATCTATCAAAATATAAAATTAATTAATCTGATCAGTAAACCGCGTACTGCCAAAAAATATCCAAACGCCAAAATTACGTTTTTTGGTCGCCACAAATTTTGTGCTAAATGCAATAACAGGCGATCAAAATGTAGCCATAGATCCTGAAAAATGAGAACGCTACAGGTCACGGAATATGGCGTAAAATGTACGCCACTTTTTTCGGACAAATTTCAGATTTTGTTTAACCCCTTATATAAAAGTAAACCTATACATGTTTGGTGTCTACGAACTCGCACCGACCTTAGGCATCACACCCAAACATCAGCAATGAGGCCTCACATGACCATATTTACTAAAAAAATAAAAAAGTTACGTCTCTCGGAAGAAGAATGGCGAGAAAAAAAACAAATAGAAAGCACAAAATCGGCCGGTCGTGAACGGGTTAATAAATATGTATATTATTCTCATATTGAATGTTTTGAATTGTAGTTCTGAGCTGATAGACTGACTTTAATTCTCAGCAGTTAAGTACGTAAATTAATATACAATATTTCAGCCAGATATATAACTCAAAGCTTCTAGGCCTCATTGCTAAATCTGTAATACCAAGAAGCTCTCCCATACATAAGCCATTTAAAATAAATTCTTTCATGGCTTCAAATTTGCCTACAGCACCAGGGGCTGGGTGTGACTGCTACCTCAACACCAGTGGCGTACCGTCAATAGAGGCAAGCCACGCCACTGCTATGGGGCCCCTGACCTGAAGGGGGTCCGGCCTGGCTGTCCGCTGTGTGTGCGCTTTCACTTTCATATTTCCCAGCACAGGCGGTCTGCCCCGGGGAGGACACCAAGCAGCTGATTAAGGCAGCTGGGGACCCGCACTGTTCGAATAGCTGCAGGCTGGCTGCAACACGTTATGCAGACACTGCACACAGTGCGACTTCTGCTGAAGAGGAGGGAGTACCCGGCAGTGTCTTCTTTCAATCAGAGAGCTGTGAGAGATGCCAGGAGGAGAACAGCCAATCAGGAAAGGGGGCAGAGCTTGTGCAGTACAGTGCGGGAGATAGAAAGATCAAAAACACAGTGCAGGAGAAGCAAAGAAGGAGCAGAGAACATAATCAGCGGAGACCAGAGAAAACATAGCAGAGCAACAAGGCAGAAGGTGCAGAATCATCACAGTAAACAGAGAGAGCAGAGCACACAAAGAAAAGTGGAGAGTAGAAGAACCAGAAAGAAATAGCAGAGGGCATGATCTGAACACAGGCAAGAGGACCCACAGGAAGTGCAGCAGAGAGGCCGAGCCACTAACATCTCCCACAGCACAGGGGCAGGTGAGTATTATAATGTACAAATGTCTGCTTGTAGCACTACAGAAAGAAACTGCCCTGTCCTGTACTGTGACATCCCTGTGTGTTACCTCTGTACTGTGACATCACTGTGTGTATTATCCCTGTACAGTGACATCCCTGTGTATTATCCTTGTCTTGGGACATCAATGTGTGTATTCTCTCTGCACTGTGACATCACTGTGTGTATTACACCTGTACTGTGACATCACTGTGTTACCCCTGTACTGTGACATCCCTGTGTGTATTACCCATGTAGTGTGACATCACAGTGTGTGTTACCACTGTACTGTGACACAACTGTGTGTATTATCCCTGTACTGTGACATCACTGTGTATTACCCCTGTACTGTGATATCACTGTGTGTTACCCCTGTACTGTGACATCACTGTGTGTTACCCCTGTACTGTGACATCCCTGTGTGTATTACCCCTGTATTGTGACATCACAGTGTGTGTTACCCCTGTACTGTGACATCGCTATGTGTGTTACCCCTGTACTGTGATATCACTATGTGTCTTATCCTGTTAGGGCCAGGTGGACGGGCAGACCCAGGAGGTGGATCCACTGGGCCGAACTCCTTGATGATGGTAAGGGGTCCGGTAGCTGGAGCACTACAGGTAGCAGGACAGTCCGTGCACAAGAGTATAATGGAGAAGTCCCTGGGACCACGGAGTCACTGATGGTAGTCCGGGTGACGGAGCTCAGGTTCGGAAGCCGAGATGATCTCAGGCGGAGTCCGGAACCGTTGGAGCGAGATGACGGGTCACCACAGGGATCAGAGATGGTACGGACTGTCAGGATGGCAGATAGGCAGCGTTCGGGGTGCGGGATTCGGCAGGACCGGATGGCAAGGCAGGATCGGCTCTAGAAGAGAGAGAGGTGAGTATCTCACAGGAACACAAGGAGACCTGACTCCTAGCTTGGGAAACACGAAGAACAGGCCCCGCCCACTTGGACACTAAACCCCTTTATACCCTGTACCTGTGTGCTTCATTTCCTGTCAGTGGACGCTGGCCCTTTAAGAAAGGGTCAATGACCGCGCGCGCGCCCTAATGCGCATGCGCGCGGCCCGGGTGCCAGAAGCCAGAGCAGGAAGCTGTGAGGAGGAAGCAGCAGAGCCGGGCTGGGGCTGAGAAGCCGACGGGCGCTGGGAGCGGGGACCAGGACGCCTGAGAAGCGCAGGCAATGGAGGCTGGAGAGCGGGGAGCGGCGGAGACCGGACCGAAGAACCGGGGAGCGAGGCAGGGGAGCCGAGGAGCGTGGCAGGTGAGCCGGGGAACAGGGCAGGGGACCCGGGGAGCGTGACATATCCCCTGTACTGTGACATCACTGTGTGTATTATCCCTGTGCTTTTACAACTGTGTTTATTATCCCTGTACTGTGACATCACTGCGTGTATTATCTCTGTACTGTGAAATCACTGTGTGTATTATTCCTGTACTGTGACATCACTGGTTGTACTATCCCTGTACTGTGACATTACTATATTATCCCTGTACTGTGACATCACTGTGTGTATTACCTCTGTACTCTGACATTACTGTATTATCCCTGTACTGTGACATCACTGTGTATTATCCGTGTACTGTGACATCACTGTGTGCATTATCTCTGTGCTGTGACATCACTGTGTATATTATCCCTGTACTGTGACATCACTGTGTGTATTATCTCTGTGCTGTGACATCACTGTGTGTATTAAACCTGTACAGTGACATCACTGTGTGTATGATCTCTGTGCTGTGACATCACTGTGTGTATTATCCCTGTACTGTGACATCACTGTGTGTATTATCCCTGTACTGTGACATCACTGTATTATCCCTTTACTGTGACATCCCTGTGTGTATTATCCCTGTACTGCGACATTACTGTATTATCCCTGTACTGTGACATCGCTGTGTGCATTATCTCTGTGCTGTGACATCACTGTGTGTACTATCCCTGTACTGTGACACCACTGTGTGTATTAGCCCTGTACTGTGACATCCCCATGTGTATAATCTCAGTACTGTGACATTACTGTTTTATCCCTGTACTGTGATATCACTGGGTGTATTATTCCTGTACTGTGACATTACTGTATTATCCCTGTACTGTGACATCACTGAGTGTACTATCCCTGTACTGTGACATTGCTGTATTATCTGTATTATCCCTGTACTGTGACATCACTCTGTGTATTACCCCTGTACTGTGACATCACTGTGTATTATTCCTGTACTGTGACATCCCTGTGTGTATTATTCCTGTACTGTGACATTACTGTATTATCCCTGTACTGTGACATCACTGTGTGTATTACTCTTGTACTGTGACATCACCGTGTGTATTACTCCTGTACTGTGACATCCCTGTGTGTATTATTCCTGTACTGTGACATCCCTGTGTGTATTATTCCTGTACTGTGACATTACTGTATTATCCCTGTACTGTGACATCACTGTGTGTATTATCCCTGTATTGTGCAGAATTTTAATATAGCTCCAAAGGCTATAAAGAGGGTCATAATCGTTACCATTGTATGGGGGAGACAGATGTGAAAATTTATATTGTGTGTGTGTGGTGAGGGGCACGAAGGAAGACATCGCTACTTTAGGCCAAGTTCACACACTGCAGATTTTGGGGGGGATTTGCAGTTTGATCCCACTGGTCTTGGTGCATTGGGCTTTGCTCAGTAACAGGATGGTGGTTATATTCAGATTCTATGTGGTGATAATATTTGGTCATGGTGTGGCGGCATTGTTTTGCAATGTATAGTAGTATTATTGGTTTTGATATGGTGGGTGCTGTTCAGTATCACTATGTAGTATGTATTATTTGCTAATTGAATGACTATTTTGTTGATGCATAAAAAGAAATGTAGATATTTAGAGATTTGTATAATTGAATTATTTTTATGGCGGCAGTAAATGTATCACTAATTACTATGAGGCACTTGGTAGAACTATTTTTTATTACTGTTTACTCTGGAGTTCTTTGGTTTGATGGCTGCGGCTCATTCCACTGTTTACAGGCAGTGCGGTGCTGAGCGAGCGTCGGGCCCTGCAGTGCACAGCGAGCGTCGGGCCCTGCGGTGCCCAGCGAGCGTCGGGCCCTGCGGTGCCCAGCGAGTGTTGGGCCCTGCGGTGCCCAGCGAGTGTCGGGCCCTGCGGTGCCCATAGAGCATCGGGCACTGTTACTTTGGCTGCTGCTGGTTTGTACTTTAAGAGGTTCTTGAAGGTATTTCAGGGTTGTTCTATTCATATCAATGGTACAATGCTGCAATACTGCTATATAGTTGTCCGATAGATGGATCTCCAGATGTGATAATGGCCTGTCCTAAGGGGTACTTCTCACATAGCGAGATGGCTGCTGAGTCACAGGTTTTGTGACGTATCAGTGACCTCATCAGCGATCTTGCTGTGTGTGACACTAAACAGCGACCCTGCCCCTGCTGTGAAATTGCTGATCGTTACACACTGTTCTGGTTCATTTTTTGCTCATTGGTCTCCCGCTGTGCAGCACACATCGGCGTTTTTGACCAACAAGCACTGACTCTGTGTAAGCAACGTACGCTGGTAACCAGGGTAAATATTGGGTAACTAAGCAAAGTGCTTTTCTTGGTTACCCGATATTTACCCTGGTTACCAGTGTACACTGCACATGTAGCCAGGGTAAATATCGGGTAACTAAGCAAAGTGCTTTGCTTAGTAACCCGATGTGTTCCATATGTAGCGGGTTATATAGCAGGATGAGGGTATATAGCAGGATGGATGGGGGTATATAGCTGGATGGATGGGGGTGTATAGCAGGATGGATGGGGGTATATAGCAGGATGGATGGGGGTATATAGCAGGGCGGATGGGGGTATATAGCCAGATGGGGGTATATAGCAGGATGGAGGTATATATAGCAGAATGGGGGCATATTCCAGGATGGCAGTATATAGCAGGATGGGAGTATAAGGCATGATGAGGGCATATACCAGGATGGGGGTATATAGCAGGATGGCGGTATATAGCAGGATGGCAGTATATAGCAGAATGGCGGTATTTAGCAGGATGGGGGCTATACCATGATGGCAGTATGTAGCAGGATGGGGGCTATACCAGGATGAGGGACATATATACAAGGATGGGGATCATATACAAGGCAGGAGGATCATTATCAGGATGGGGTACCTTAGTAGAGAATTTGGGGACATTACCCCCATAACAGTGTCAGCAGCAGATCCTCACCCCAAAAGTGTCATGACCACATTTTTTGCTTAAAATGTTATTTTCCTATTTTCCTCCTCTAAAGCAAGGCTGCATCTTATGGTCCGGTGTGTCTTATAGTCTGAAAAATACGGTACTGTACTGTAATTCGAAATTCCCTATCCCTTCCTCACTTCTCTAACTGCTTTATTTTTTATATTTTCTCTTTGATGTCGCTTCGTTTGAAAATCCCAGTGCATGCTAGGAGGCTCAAACGAGTCATCATCAAGGGCAGAGGCTGCGGTCACTGTTGCAGCCTCTGCCCCCTCCCTGAAATTAATTGTCATCAGTAACATCCATTTCAGAGGCTGGGCTCGTCCCTGCTCTATTGAGTATATGCAGTCTGTCAGTTACAACGGATGCTCGGTAGAATCTTGTAACTGTGCAAAATTCTTCACAGTGCACAATGGCAGTCCACTCCCTCACTGGCTCTGATTACAAGTGACAAGCTGACAGCAGACCGCACTGTCAGTGCACATGGTAAATAAAGAACGAGCAAGCAGAGACCAGTGCCATTCCCGCAAGTGACGTCAATTCTAAACAGAGCCGGCAAAGGAGTGCACTTTCATCGTGCACTGAGAAGAATAGTGCACAGTGACAAGATTCTACTGAGCATCTGTTGGAATTTACAGCTGACGCATGCAAAGTAAAACACGGATTAGCCCGGCCCCTGAAATCTAAGTCACTGATGATGCTTTGATTCAGCAAGAGGGCAGAGGCTGCAGATTGACCAGAGTCTCTGCCCCTTAATGACGTTTGAGTATCCCAGGGTGCATTGGGGATTTTCAAACAAAAAGTGTCAGAGAGGAAGTAGTAAAACAATAAAGCAGAGTAGTGAGGGAATTTTTCATTAACGTATATCAGCAAAAAGATTGGATTATAACAGAGATTTAGAAGTAAAGTAAAATTTCGTTTTGGACCAACTCTTTAATGAATCAGAGCCAATAAGTATAAGCCGCTTATCAGGAGCCACTGCTTTGGGCTTGCCCCTAGGCAAAAATTCACCAGCCAGCCCCTGATTCCCAGCCAGACTGAGTGTCAGACTGTCAGCGTCTGCAGCTCAGTGCCAACTGCAGTGTCCTAGAAGCTGCTTCTGCTCTGTTGCTCCTCTCTCTGGCTCAATTTTGCATGTGACCCTGGCTGACATAGCTTTACAGCCAAAGAGAGAGAGAGGGGCTTTGGAGGCAGGCAGGCGGGCGGCAGACATTGGTGGTTGTACTGCTCATGGGCAGCTCAGCACGGTGTCTGCACCCGGCAGAGACTCAAACGGGCGCATCGCACACAGTCACAAAACAGGAGCACAGCACTGCCTAGACTGGTCCTCTGAAGAAGGAGCCGGGACAGATAATAGTCTACTTACATAGTTACATAGTTACTTAGGTTGAAAAAAGACCTAGGTCCATTTAGTTCAACCTTCCTCCACCAATTCTACATTTGGTCACTAAGTCATTTATAACCAACAATGTTGTGTGTACTAAGGAAATCATCCAGCCCTTTTTTAAAAGCTGTTATAGTATCTGCCATTACTACCTCTTGTGGTAGGGCATTCCACAGTCTGACTGCTCTAACTGTAAAGAGCCCTTTCTTATTTAGATGCCGGAATCACTTTTCTTCCACTCGCAGTGTGGAAGAAAAGCGAGTCTGGTCCTTAGTATTGTCTTTGGAAGAAATAAGTCATGCGCCAGTCCTTTATATTGACCACGCATGTATTTATATAAATAAATGAGATCTCCTCTGAGACGTCTTTTTTCTTAGCTAAACATATCTAACTTTTTCAACCTGTCATCATATGGGAGGCCTTCCATTCCTTGCAATAATCTAGTTAGCCGCCTTTAAACTGACTCTAACTTCTGAATGTCCTTTTTAAAATGTGGAGCCCAAAACTGGATCCCATATTCCAGATGTGGCCTTACAAGTGATTTATAGAGGAGTAACAATACGTTGGGATCACGGGATCTAATCTCTCTTTTTATACACCCTAAAATCTTGTTTGCTTTAGCAGCTGCTTCTTGACATTGAGTGCTGCTGCTCAGCTTATTTGTAATAAGAATACCCAAGTCCTTCTGTTCTGTAGTCCCTTACTGTACTTACTGGACTGGTAAATGTATAACCTGGCTAGAATAAAGATTAATTCATAATGTGTATATACGCCCCCCCAAGTAACTTGTATGCCGGCTCCCAGTAACTTACATGTCCCCCCCAGTAACTGTATGCCCCACAGACGTGCGCTGTTTATTATGTTAATATTTTATTGTATTTTTTTATCGGGTGGGGGGGCCCCATTCAGACTTTTGCTATGGTGCCCCATGAATTCTATGTACACCCCTGCTCAATACTCCACAAAAGCTATGCTCTGATTTCCCCTTTTTATCACAGAAATATTAACATTGCTTCCAGATTAGTTAGGACTAGCAAAGTTATTAAAAGGGTTGTCCCAAGGAGCACTCTGCTCCTCAACCTCCCACTTGGCATGGGAGCTGTGAATTCCTGATGATTGGCAATATGAACCAGCAACATTATTGCACTTCTGGTCCAAACTATGAGGTGTACAAGACTGCAAGAAAAGGCAACTTTACCTCGCCATCATCAGGGAGTGTAGAGGTGCAAAAGCTGGGTAGAGTCAGTGATACAGCCAGCTACAGAGAGAAACTTGCAAAAACTGTGCTCCTTGACTAAAGTATCAGTTACCTTCTTAACCCCTTCAGCCCCCAGGCATTTTGCCTGGAACAATAAAATTTACCATATATTGTACTGGAGAACGGCAAAAAAATTCCAAGTGCGGAAAAATTGCAAAAAAAGTGTGATCGCACAATAGTTTTTGGGATATTTTATTCACCGTGTTCACTATTTGGTAAAACTGATGTGTCGGTGTGATGCCTCAGGTCGGTGCGAGTTTGTAGACACCAAACATGTATAGGTTTACTTTTATCTAAGGGGTTAAAAAAAATTCACAAGCTTGTCCAAAAAAAGTGCGCACGTTTTGCGCCATTTTCCGAAACTCGTAGCATTCTCATTTTTCGGGATCTATGACTCAGTGACTGCTTATTTTTTGCGTCTCAAGCTGACGTTTTTACCTGTACCATTTTTGCGCAGATGCTACGTTTTGCTCGCCTGTTATTGCATTTTGCGCAAAATTTGCGGCAAACAAGAAACATAATTTTGGCGTTTGGAATTTTTTTGCTGCTATGCCATTTACCAATCAAATTAATTGATTTTATATTTTGATAGATCGGGCATTTCTGAACGCGGCGATACTAAATATGTGTATATTTTTTATTTTTTTAACCCTTTAATTTTCAATGGGGTGAAAGGGTGATATGAACTTTTAGTTTTTGTTTTTTTTAATTTTTTAAAACTTTTTTTAACTTTTGTTTTTATTTCACTAGTCCCCCTAGGGGGCTATAGCGGTCAGCAATCCGATCGCTCTGCCCTATCTGCAGATCACAGCTACAGAGCTAAGATCTGCAGATATGCTGTTTTACTCTCAATGCCGGCTGTATTCTGGCATTGAGACTAAATGACTCATGTTAGCTACAGGCGTCATCACATGACCCTGTGCTACCATGGCAACCATCGGAAGTCACGTGATCATGTCACGTGACTTCCGATGGGGGTGGGGTAAGTCAGGATAATGGCGGCGCGCATATACATCTCGCTGCTAGATTTTGGCAGCGAGATGTAAGGGGTTAATAGTTGCGGATGGAAGCAATTCCACCCTCGGCTAGCAAGCACACATGTCAGCTGTTGAAAACAGCTGATATGTGCGCAGATCACCGCGGCCTGCGCACGGCAGGGGCGGGGATTAACCACACACGATCCATGACGTACCCATTACGTCATGGGTCGTTAAGGGTTTAAAAGAATCATTTTACTTGAGCTGCACAAAGAATTCCAGTTCCTTCCCTTACCTTGTTACATGTGGAGTGGTCACTCCTCCTTTGGTGACAGTTCTGGTTCAGCAGTGTCGTACTACTTCTGAACTTATGCTTCGGTGACACAATACCGTCAGTGCTGGTACTGATATCTAAATTCATATCACTATATTTGTATATTGAGATAATAGGGCCTTTGAAAAAGCACAAACATGGCTCAAGTGAAAACTCCATGGTGAAGGTTTGTGAAATTATTTAGCAGGACTGATAAAAGGTCAGGAGCTGACAGGGTATGGTAAGGAGGTAACCAGCTAACTACTCTACAGAACTCAATGAGTTGGAGAGAAGTGGCTTAAAGCCACTTAATTCTTCAGCTTGGAATGTAACTATTGCACATACTGAACCAGACTTGGGGTGATCTTCTTTTCAACAAGTTGTACATTATGTAAGATAAAAACTCTCGCACAGGAGTCTAACAGAACAAAGGAAAAAAACAAGTCAATAGAAAAATCTGCTTATTTTCAAGCAATGTAACGCTACCAATTTCATAACATGAGCATACCCCTTTAACAGCCTCCTTTAACAGTGCAATAGACAGAATACACAGTTCCATAAACAGCATCTGCCATTCAGACAACTGGGTTTCAGACAAACAAGTAGAAATATGATATTTCTTGAAGTCCTATATGATTATTATTTAAGATATTTTTTTAGTTGATTCTTGGACTAAATGATTAAATGAGATAAAAAAAATATTGTGCAGTTAAACCAATTTCCGAAAGGTTGCCGGAACTGCTGACAGTGTTTGCTGGCAAATTTTGTGACGCGCATTAGATATCTCATTTAAATATTATATGCACCTTTTACGAATCTAGAATTTAAAATTGTAATGTTTTCCACCTCATATAGTTTAATAAATTAGATTGGAAAGTTTCCAAATCTTATGTTAGGAGTACTTTCAATTTAATTACAACATTGACAGGTTCTCATTAAGCAGAATGCACAGAGGCACAAAATCTTGGGTTCAGTATTAAAGTGTCATTCATTTTATTGCAGAACAAAACTTGACTCATAAAGTGAGACTGAAGCTGCCAATATACCCTAGATCGCGGTTGGCCAAATACTCCTTAGCTTTTTCTCCCTCCCGACTGCCTCTTACAACTGTATGCTGTTAGTAAAGAATTCTTGTGATTTCATTTGGGAAAGCAGACTAATCCAGGGTGAGACACCTGCCAGTGACATGTTTCCTGGAGAAATGAAAGGATCGGGTGTTGTAATTCAATATGGCCAACCCTTCCCTCCCCAACATCATCTGTCTGGGGACAGCCGGGTACTCCTCATTATGCTTGTCACTATATGCCCAAAATGCACTTTATCCCAAGTAAATGAACCAATTAGTGTTAGTTCTGAAAGCTAACAAAATACTAAAATATTACTAGGACTTAAAAATGTTCTTAAAAAACTGACAACAAAACACATCAAAGTGTTTTTGTTTACTGTCTGTATCCGGGCGATTTAGGAAGAATCCTGTTCAGTGACTTAATACATTCCAATCATAATGTAATACAACAGATAATACTATTTTTAAAAAATAGCTGACGTACATCTCTAACCAGTGGCATATGTTCCTAAATAAAAGTACTAAACTGCCCTGTAGGCATTCCCCAACCCAAGCACCTTTGTTCTGTACTAATGCTGGGGTGGAATTTCCTGTATTGTACCAAATAATTACATGCATACCACAATTCTCTTTTACTTGTTGGCTTTTTTTAATTTGTTAATACGAAAAGTTAGAAAAGGGTAACAAAATAAAGATAAAATATATGTATATAATGAAAGTATGTCATAATAGAAAAGTAGAAACTACAGATCTAAAAAAAATCTAATGAGAAAACATATTAAACTTCTATTGCCTGATATACTCACCCTCCCCACTCCATTCCCCCCTTCCTTATATTTCCCTGTCTAGTATTGTATTGTTTGTCTTGTCATATTCCCTGTTTTTATTGTATCAGTGGATAATAAGATATGTATCCTGATTTTTGGTTTACAGTTATTGCTCACATGCTTTTGGGATATATCCATGCATCCATGTATTTTTTCCGTGTCTGTTTAAAAAAATTAATAAAACATTCTGTTATAAAAAAAAGTAACTTCTATTGGCACAAAATTATAAAAAAAAATGTTTTACTAGTTCAAGACCAGGCTATTCACCCTGCTTCTACATACACTTTGTGCTTCCTATATGGTCATAAACACCCTGTTGGGGGGGTATTTAAATATTGAAATGTTTTTATTTTCATATTATTTCCCTTGTAACTGGGGCTGCTAGAAGGCACAGACGGTAATACATTTTCTGTGCTTTCTCTATGGGGATTTCCCCAATCTGTCAATTACATGATCATGTGTAGCTGCGTTCCGGTGGCGATTTAAAACTTGTTTGAAAAAAATTAAGCCGGAAATACAGTTTAGTTTTTAAAATAAATGAATAATAGAGAAAGCAAAATAAGTACCCCAGGCAAATACCTTCTCTGCATACATTTCCATAGTGTTAAGAGTAAACCTTTCTCAGCTCATAGGGATTATTTCATTAATAATTGATCTTCTATTCATTTAACAATATGCATAGTAATGAGCTCATTTGTTATTTATGTGGATGTCATATCAATGTGCAGAGGTGTTAAGATGCAATTTAGTATTTAGAAGTTGATATAAAAAGTATTCTATCCCATGTAGAATGATAGAAAGCTACTTTATAATCTATTATAATGATGGCACCGATTATAATAATAGTGACGATAATTATACTAATGATCATTAAAATTACAGGTTTCCTGCTGCCATGTTGCATTTTAACAGAAAAAATATATTTCTGAAGTAAAAAATCTTACAGTTTTCTTATCATTAATAATCTGCTCCTTTTGCACCAATACAGAGTGCAATGAACAAAGAATTTGTAGTCAGTGATATATAGAAAACTGTTCAGCATGAAATCTTTAATGATATACGCATTATAAGCAACAAAACCATTGCTTCCCAGGGAAAACTCAGGCATTTTGTGATCATTGATTCACTAATCCTATTTTATGTGGGCTGATTTACAACACATACACACATTACTCAAAAAATTAAAAGAACTCTTGAATCACACCATTACCCCAAAGTTCAAGCTAACATTTTGAAATCACAGGAGGCTCCAATTTCTATCCAATTATCATCATAGTAACTGAAGATGTAACATAGGAGTGTATTTGACTACCATGTGCCTGAATGCACTTCCAACTAGACATACGCCTTATGAAAAGGCAGATGATATCCTTGGGTATCTGGGGGAACCTGTATCAGGTAGTTCCTGGACAGTGTCGGTGGTAATGGATGCATTAATACATAATGTTTCAGAGGCTCTCTATTGGATTCAGAGCTGTGGAACATGAAGGCAAGTCAATGGTATTAATGTCTTGATTATCGAGGAACAATGTGCCACATGAGGCTGGGCATTGTTCTGCAACAGGAAGAAACCACTACAGATTATAAAGGCCCTCATGCCACCCTGAAGAATGCTGTCTTTAACAAAGTAGTAAGAAACATAGCCTGCTGAAGGTGATTTTGTAGGGCTCTGACAGTGTCACTTTTGGGTTTCTTCACACAAAGGAGTAGAAACCTGACATGCTGCTGGATTGATGTTCTTCTAAACAATCGAGGATTTCAAGATGTTCTGTTTAAGTACTTTTAAAGAAGCACAAAATATAAGAAATGGCCAACATGAAAGACAATTGACACAGTAGCCAGCAAAAGGGACTTAGTACAGGACACACATTTAAACATCATGCTTACTTTTCCTGTGAGTGCAAGTTGTGTATCGCCCTTCGGCCCTTCCCCGTCAGTTCATCGATCACTTTGCCATTTGGCTTCCACAGTTTCTAGCCTGTGACATTTTCACTCTCATCATGAGGGTTATTAACAACCCTATATTGATGATTCCCTCTTCCCAGCTTCATCTATTATTTCTAACCGCTTCTCTTGGCCTTTCACAACTTACTGACTCTCTTACACATGAAGATGGAAATTCGAAGGAACTGGTTTTCTCCCGATTCTGCAAAGTGCATGTTTTTACTAACTTCCCTCTCCTGCTATCTGATCACAACCTTCTTTCATTCTCTGTAAAGAACTGTCAACCCACTCAGGATGCCCCCACTTATCACATTCATAGGAATATGCGTGCCATTAATATTCAGAAGAAACTTATGACAAATTTGAAGTCATCATTGGCCCCAATCTCTTATGTCCTGACTCTGCTCTGAAAAATTAAAATGAAATAATGCAAAATGCCCTGGATGAAGCTGCTCCTCCTACACACAGAGCAACTCAGCTCAGGCGATGTCAATCCTGGCAAACGCTACAAACACATTTTTCAAGTGGTGCTCCAGATACGTTGAACATCTGTGGAGAAAATGTAATCTGGTTGGAGAGTTCATCCATTATAAGTTTATGCTCAAAACATACATCTCTACTCTTAACCTCTCCATACACGCTTACTTCAACACCTCACTAGCCAACAATCCTAAACGACTCTTTGACACTTTTCATTACCTCCTTGGTCCAGGAGTAAGAGGCCCTAACCACCAACCTCAGTGTGGATAATTTGGACAATTGTTTGAAAGAAAAAAATTGACCATATCCGACAGGAAATTTTCTCCCAGTCTCCTAATATCACGCATTCTCGTCCCTCCTGCACGTCATCTAGTTTATTTTCTGTTCTTGAACTGGTTACAAAAGAAGAAGTTACCAGGCTCCTTGCATCTTTTTGCCCTACTACCTGCACCAGTGACCCTATTCCATCACATCTCCTTAAGTCCCTATCCCTGGTTGTCACCACTCACATAACTAAAATATTTAACCTCTATCTTTCATCTGGTGTCTTTTCCGCCTCCTTCAAACACGCCAATATACACTGTTAAAAAAAACAATCCCTGCACCAAAACTGTGCTGCGAACTACAGACTTGTTTTTAATCTCCCCTTCATCTCTAAACTTCTGGAACGCTTGGTCCAGTCCGGTCTAATCCACTACCTATCTGCTCTACTCATTTCCCTTTACAATCCAGTTTCCAGTTTCCGCTCCCTACTGAAACTGTTCTTACCAAAGTCTCTAATGATCAGCTAACAGCTAAATCTAATGGTCACTACTCTCTGCTGATTCTCCTGGATCTCTCTGCTGTATTTGACACTGTGGATCACTAGCTGCTCCTCACCATGCTCAAGGACACCGTTCTCTCTTGTTCTCCTCCTATCTCTTTGACCACTCCTTCACTGTATCTTTTCCCAGCTCCTCTTCATTTCCTCTTCCCTTCTCTGTCGGGCTTCCTCAGAGTTCAGTCCTAGGCCCACTCCTCTTTTCTCTATACACTGCCCCTATTGGACAAAACATCAGTAGATTTGGTTTCGAATACAATCTGTATGCTGATCACACCCAATTATACACATCGTCTCTTGACATTACCTTGCATTTTTAAAAAATGCCAGCCAGCGATTGTTTGTGTGATGTTTACAACATCATATCCTCCTTCTATCTAAAACTGAATCTGTTAAAAAGTAAACTTATCATATTTCAGATCTCTCCTTCACTCCCTACATCCAATCACTCACTTGCTCATGTCTCTTCCACCTCAAAAACATTTCTATAATTCAAGCTTTTCTTAACGTTGACTCTTCAAAAACTGCTATTGTCGTTCTTATTCATTCTTGTCTGGACTATTGCAACTCTCTACTAATCTGTCTGCATCTAACTAAACTGTACCCTCTCCAATCCATCCTGAATGCAGCAGCCATGATCATCTGCCTTGAATGCAGAACAGTGTATTGTATGCCAGGTGCTTGTGTTTAGCATTTGGCAAATCGGATAGATAGATTACTGGGTGGGGCTGGGAAAAACCCATGGTACACACATGGTGCACATTGGTACCAATGAAAAACTTAGATGGAGGTGAAAGGTTCATAAAAATGATTACAGGGAGCTAGAACAGAAGATGAGTTCCAGTACCTCCAAGGTATTTTTTTTCAGAAATACTATTGGTGCCACAAGTGTCACTAGAAAAACAGCAGGAAGGAAGGGTTTGGGTTCATGGAGAACTTGGCTGACTTCTCTGTCAGCTACAGGCTCTACAGTAGGGACGGGCTGCAATCCAATGGGTAGGCTGCAGCTGTGCTAGGGGAAAAATGGCCAGACGGATGGAGGAGCTTTTAAACTAGGATCTGAGGGGAGGGAGGGTAGTTGTGCAAAAAAGGGAATAGATAAAGTAAACAGAGAGAGTGAAACCATATGGGTCAAGGAGGGTTTTTGGGGACTGGGACATGCAAGGAAAGTAGGGAGGCTAGGAGAAAGAAATGCGTTAATACTATTAAATGTCTGCTGGCCAATGCAACAAGTCTTGCAAACAAAATGAATGAGTTGAAGACTTTTATGTCAACCAAGGATTAAGATGTGGTGGGCATTATGAAAACTTGGCTGGATGAGAGCCATGACTGGATGATAAACGTACAGGGTTACACTACATTCAGAAAGGACAGGAAAGACAAAAAAGGTGGAGGAGTGTGTATATTTATCAAATCTAAGTTAAGACCTGTGCTCAATGAAGACATTGTGGGGAGCTGCAACACTGTAGAGTCAGTATGAGTAAATGTACATGAGAAGGGCAATAATGGGAAGCTGCTAATTGGAGTTTGCTATAAGCTTCCTAACATATATCTGAACAAGTGAAGGATGAAATGCTGCAACAAATTGCAAGGGCGCAAATATTAATGATCGGGCCCTTATTAAGGAGAATTTCAGATCTAAAAGTCTCGGAGCACTTGAGCAGCAGCGGCCACAATATGGTAAGCTTCAAAGGAATATTCAATAGAATATTTCAAAGGGGAAATGCTAAAACCTGGAATTTTAGGAAAGCTAATTTAAACAAATTAAGGGAAGAGCTTAATTGTGTAGATTAGGACAATGTTATGGTAACTGGGGATACCGAACATAAATGGGGCAAGGTTAAGGATATACTACTAGAGTATATACTAGTTTATACCTTCTGGTAATAAAATGTCCAGGAATAAAATGAAACCACTATGAAAAAATAAGACAGTACAAAGTATAATAAAACAAAAACAAAGGCCATTCAAAATCCTGAAGGTTGAGAATACAGAAATAGAATTTCAGGAGTATAAAGATCCCCAAATTCATTCACTTGCACGTTCTTGTCAATTCCACCTCAAAAACATCTTGAGAATTTGACCTTTTCTTACCGTTGACTCTGCAAAAACTCTTACTGTCGCTCTCATTCATTCTTGCCTGGATTATTGTAATTCTTTACTAATTGGTCTCCCTGTTACTAAACTCTCCCCTCTTCAATCCATACTGAATGCCGCAGCCAGGATCATTTTCCTCTGCAACCGCTTCACTGATGCCTCTGCTCGCCAGTCATTGCACTGGTTGCCTATCCACTACAGAATCCAACATAAACTTATCACTCTCACTCACAAAGCTCTCCATGGTTCTGCACCACCCTACATCTTCTCCCTCATCTCTGTCTATCACCCCACCCGTGCCCTCCGCTCTGCTAATGACCTAAGACTGACATCCTCAAAAATTCGAACCTCTCACTCCCGTCTTCAAGATTTCTCACGAGCTGCGCCTATGCTCTGGAACACACTACCAAGAGCAATGCAATTAATTACCAACATCCACACCTTTAAGCGGGCCCTAAAAACTCATTTCTTTAGACTAGCCTATCACCTTACTGCCCTGATCTAATCTAGTCCCTTTCTGCCCTTCCCAAAAATTTACTTCCAATTCTTGTCCCCTGTACCTGTATAAATTCTGGCCAATGACGGGTTCATGCTGCTGCTTTTGAATACCCTATTAAATCGATGGCTGGACCATATATAACAAGCTCCCCCCCCTTCCCATTCACCTTTTGTGCCTCCCCTATTTCCTCATAGACTGTAAGCTTACGAGCAGGGCCCTCACTCCTCCTGGTATCTTAATTTTGTTATTTTGTATTGTCTCATATTGTCTGAACATGTCCCCTCTGAATTGTAAAGCGCTGCAGAATATGTTGGCGCTATAGAAATAAAACTTATTATTATAAGAGGAAATGTAAAAAATAAATCAGAACTTCCGGTTCCGGCGCTGTGATGTGAGGATGCAGGAGACAGAGCTCAGCACCATACCCAGCCACAGACCGACTTTGAAGGTCCCACAGCCGCTGGAAGAAGCGGGGAACGAGCGTCAGACAGCGGGGGACACTGGTACATGGAGCGGTACCTCCTCAGGAGCGGTAGCAGGCAGGTCACGGAGCGGCAGAGGGGAGGAGCGCAGAACGGGATCCCAAGATGGCGGCTAGCATGGGGCATGGAGGTCTGCAAGAAGGTGAGCGCTGTATGATGGAGGAGGAGAGCGAGGCGCAGAGCGATAATCCGGCAGCACGGGAGCCCCACCAGATTACAAGCCTGCAAATAGATTACACGCGCCTTGCTGGGGAAGTGGCAGCTTACCTGGCAGATAAGATAAAACCATCCCTGGAGGACATGGTCCGGGCGGCGCTCTCCCCCATACAGGAGCAGATTATACAGCAGGGAACCAGACTGTCAGAAATCGAGCAAAGACTCTCTGACACAGAAGATGAGATGGCAACGCTGAAGGGACAATTGAAGGAAGTGATAGCAGGGTCCCAGGCTATGAAAGACAAAATGGAGGATTTTGAAAATCACTCCAGAAGGAGTAACTTAAGAATTGTAGGTCAGCCAGAATCTATAACCGTGAAACAGCTGGACAGTATATGTGAATCAGAACTCCCTAAAGTCCTGGGCCTGACACACAGATGCAGGATAGAAAGAGCACACAGGGTGGGCCCTATAAGAGATCAATCAGACCAATGGAAGGCAGCAGACAGGGAGGATGGCACAGGGGAACTTGGATCAAACAGCCCACGCCAAGTAATAGTAAAATACTTGGAATATAAAGCCAAAGAGGAGCTTCTGCGAGCGTTCAGGGGACGGAGAACACCACTATTGATACATGGACATAAAGTGCTAATTTTTGGAGACTATTCAGTGGAGGTTACTCGCAAACGGAAGGCCTTTAGTAAAATCTGCACTGAACTGTACCGTAAAAATATAAAATTCCAATTGCTATACCCAGCAATGCTGAGGGTGGCACAACAAGATGGATCCCTGTTTATAACCAAAGATTTGAAGGAGGCGGAGAGGTGGATGGGAGGCCTTGATAAAGGGGAGTGCCCGAGGAGAACAGGAGAAAAGAGGAATGGAGTGCCTGGAGGGAGAGAGGAGGAGGTTCGAGCAACGAGACAGAGTGACTGGATGGATGGAGGGAGGGAGAGGAGAGATGGACACTCGAAGAGCCCCAAAGCTCAAAGACCATTGACACACAAGTCTACACAGCAGAAGAAAGGGGACACTTAAATGAAAGTTAAGGAAGATCTGACATCATTTACTGAAAAGAATGACATTTTGGGGGGGGTGATGGAGCCTAGAGGTGTTATCACGATTGCCTTGATTTGGGAACGGGACTTACCGCAGTCTTCCCTCTTGCCTCGGCCGCGCCCCCCCTCCCCCTTTCTCTTTTTTTTTTGTCTTCTCTTCTTTTTTCCTTTCCTTTCTCTCTCTCTATGCCATCTCTTTCTACATAGCTACCCTATTACTTCCCAAGCGTTGAGGTGGGGTCTTGGTTCTGCTTTTCCTTTTCCTTCTTTCCTTCTTGATATCCTTTCTATAGTCCGGCGCATACTCCTCTAATAAGGTTGATTTTTTGGCAAATATCATACATAGATAATAGGAGAGGAGATATTGAATGTTGAAAAGAGTGTTAATTAAGAGGGCTGTATACTAACATGATTGTTAAAGGATCAAGAGATAACACATGGGAATCTACAATTGGCTGGGGAAGGGCTGCGGAGGAGAGAGCATCACAGAAAAACTGGCAGTATTATGGAAAATGACTAAAGTTGGGGGGCAGGTTAAAGGGTTTATAGTTGTTAAATGGGTTGGGGTGAATGGGTGGGTTCAGGTAAAACACCGTTACAGGCAAGAAAAAAATCTGGAGGAGACGTCAAGAAACGCACACGAGAGAACACATAGCGACGTAAAATTCATGAGGAGTTGGGAAAATGGTTAACATTGTAACATGGAACGTGAAAGGTTTAAAATCTCCACATAAGCGCATGATGATCTTACGACACCTTAAAAGACTGAAGGTAGATATCGAATTACTGCAAGAGACACATCTACAACAAAAGGGACTTTTTCCGTATGCAAAAACTATGGGTGGGAGCGGTAGTCGGGTCAGGATCCCCAGGAAGGAAGGCAGGGGTAATGATCTTATTAAACAAACACTTTAATCACAAAATAGTATCCCAAGATAGTGACAAAGACGGAAGATATATACACTAGACTAAGTAGCCCGCAGGGAGAGTTCAGTATACACAATGTTTATGCACCCAATAATGAGCAAAACTCTTCAATTTCATCACAAGCAAATTGGGAATGGATGTAGAACCAAATAAGATAGTGGGGGAGATTTTAATGCAGTATTCTCAAAAGAGGTAGATAGGAGATATGGCAAGGACCAAGGTAGGCAGAACAGGAAGGCAAGGGGCTTGATGGCCAAACTGTTGGAAGACACAAACCTACAAGATAGTTGGAGAATACAACATCCATATGACCGTGAATTTACACATTACTCACACCCCCACGACTCATGGTCAAGGATTTACTTTATATTGGTCGACCAAAACCTTTGGCACAGGGTCAAAGATGCAGACATTGAGAATATGGTCAAATCGGACCACAGCCCGGTGATCTTAGACATAAATGATACAATTCAGAGAGGGCCAGACTATCTGTGGCGATTTCCATCATTCTTACTCAAAGATAAAGATTTTGTTAAAACATTGAGGGAATGGTGGGAGGAATACAGCAGAACAAACAATGGACATAAGGAAGAGGTAATGTTATTCTGGGAAACAGCGAAAGCAGTATTAAGGGGGAGATTGATGGGGCATGTAGCCAAAATCAAGAAGCAGACGCAAAAACAATACCAAGACGCAAGCGCTATACTCAGAGAGAAATACACAAGATACCTAGAAAACAAATCCCAGAGAGCAAAGGAAGAATGGAAGGAAGCAAAACAAGAATTTGACTTATGGGCAAGGAAAAGAGAAGAACTAGTTCGGTCACAACAAGAGGTTGACCTACACAGATTTGGAAACAAGGCGGGAAAATTGCTGGCCAACTTAGCAAAGGGAAGACGACCAACAACATTGATAGCCAATATGACAAGACAAGACGGGACCAAATCTACAAACCCACAGGAGATTAATCGGATCTTGGGGGAATACTATGCTAAATTATATAGCAAAGGGGATGTGAACGGAGGTGGAGGGAAGGATTGGTTAAAGAAACTAGGGCTTACACAAATCACAACAGACAAACTGACCAGACTAAACACAGATATCATAGTAGAGGAAGTGCAAACAGCAATAGGAGAACTGAGTATACACAAAGCACCGGGTCCTGACGGGTTCAATAGGGAATTCTATAAAGCGCTGAAAGAGCAAATAGCACCGACGCTGCCACATATGTTTAATAACATTTTGGGGGGGTACGGGACTGTCTAGCCATCTCAATACTGCGTATATCAAACTTTTACCCAAGGGAGACAAAAATCTGGATAACCCAACAAATTATAGACCAATCTCACTAATTAACCAAGACCTTAAGTTGGTGGCCAAATTGATGGCCAATATATTGGCAGCAATATTACCAAGGTTAATCTCTCCTGCCCAAGCAGGTTTTGTAAAGGGGAGAGCAGCGGTGACGAACGTAAAAAAGGCCATGTTAGTAATGGACGCCATTAGACATAGAGATCTTCAAGGAGGGGAGTTACCAGCCATGATCACATTAGATGCTGAAAAAGCATTTGATAACGTGCAGTGGTCATGGCTGGAAACGGTAATGGACAGTATGGGCATCAGGGGAGCATTCAGGACATTAATGGGAGTATTATATGCAAACCCTCAGGCTAGGGTGACGACACCCGGGTTCTTGTCACGGCCATTCTCATTGACTAAGGGGACGAGGCAGGGATGCCCGTTGTCCCCGCTCTTGCTTAATTTAGCCATTGAACCATTATCGAGATTGATCAATGGAGGAGAATGTTTTGAAGGCATAAGCATTGGAACGGAAAAAATACATTCAGCCCTATTTGCGGACGATATTATACTATTTATGAATATGAATAGACCACAGAATGATCTCTCGAAAGCAAAACGTCAGATAGAGAGATTTGGGGCCATGGCAGGTTTTAAACTGAACAAGGCGAATGTGAAATATTGTTTCTGAATGAACAAGTCATGTCATCTCTGAAAACTTTTGGGATAAGGGATAACATGTGTGGGATACCCATAGCAAGAACTCACCTTAAATATCTGGGAATACAGATGGGACGACAGCCTGCCTCGATTTGTGAATTAAACTATAAACCATTGATAAAGAAAATAGAGTGGGAATTAAAGATGTGGGAGGGGCTGCCGCTATCTCTGTTAGGTAGAAACCACCTCTTAAAAATGATGAGTTTCTCGAAACTGTTGTATCCGATGCAGACTATTCCTATATTATTGTAGCATGCAGACGTACATAGATTGAATAAGGCGATTTCGGCTTTCCTATGGAGGGGAAAAGAAGGGAATTTTGTTACTTACCGTAAATTCCTTTTCTTCTAGCTCTTATTGGGAGACCCAGACGATTGGGGGTATAGCTACTGCCCTCCGGAGGCCACACAAAGCACTACACTAAAAAGTGCAAGGCCCCTCCCCTTCTGGCTATACCCCCCCGTGGTATCACGGGTACTCCAGTTTTAGTGCCAAAGCAAGAAGGAGGAAGCCAATAACTGGTTTAAACAAATTAACTCCGAGAAACATCGGAGAACCGAAAAAACCGTTCAACATGAACAACATGTGTACCCGCAAACAACAAAAAAATCCCGAAGGACAACAGGGCGGGTGCTGGGTCTCCCAATAAGAGCTAGAAGAAAAGGAATTTACGGTAAGTAACAAAATTCCCTTCTTCTTCAGCGCTCTATTGGGAGACCCAGACGATTGGGACGTCCAAAAGCTGTCCCTGGGTGGGTAAAGAAATACCTCATGTTAGAGCTGCAAAAAAACAGCCCTCCCCTACGGGGATGTCACTGCCGCCTGCAGGACTCTTCTACCTAAGCTGGCATCCGCCGAAGCATAGGTATGCACCTGATAATGCTTGGTGAAAGTGTGCAGACTCGACCAGGTAGCTGCCTGGCACACCTGTTGAGCCGAAGCCTGGTGTCGTAATGCCCAGGACGCACCCACGGCTCTGGTTGAGTGGGCTTTTAGCCCTGAAGGAACCGGAAGCCCCGCAGAGCGGTAGGCCTCTAGAATTGGTTCTTTGATCCATCGAGCCAGGGTGGCTTTAGAAGCCTGCAATCCCTTGCGCGGACCAGCGACAAGGACAAAAAGAGCATCGGAACGGCGCATGGGCGCCGTTCGGGAAATGTAGATTCTGAGTGCTCTCACCAGATCTAGCAAACGTAAGTCCTTTTCATACCGGTGAACCGGATGAGGGTAAAAGGAAGGCAAGGATATATCCTGATTAAGATGAAACGAGGATACGACCTTAGGGAGAAACTCCGGAATGGGGCGCAGCACTACCTTGTCCTGGTGGAACACCAGGAAAGGAGCCTTGGATGACAAAGCTGCCAGCTCAGACACTCGCCGAAGCGATGTGATCGCGACAAGAAACGCCACTTTCTGTGACAGGCGAGAAAAGGAAACGTCCTTTAGAGGCTCGAAGGGCGGCTTTTGCAGAGCAACAAGTACTCTGTTCAGATCCCATGGATCTAACGGCCGCTTGTACGGGGGCACAATATGACAGACCCCCTGTAGGAACGTGCGCACCTTAGGAAGACGTGCTAGACGCTTCTGAAAAAACACCGACAGTGCCGAGACTTGCCCTTTAAGGGAGCTGAGCGACAAGCCCTTTTCCAACCCCGATTGCAGGAAGGAAAGAAAGGTGGGCAATGCAAATGGCCAAGGGGATACTCTCTGTGCAGAGCACCAAGATAAGAAAATCTTCCACGTTCTGTGGTAGATCTTAGCAGACGTTGACTTCCTAGCTTGTCTCATTGTGGCTACGACTCCTTGAGATAATCCTGCAGACGCTAGGATCCAGGACTCAATGGCCACACAGTCAGGTTCAGGGCCGCAGAATTCTGATGGAAAAACGGCCCTTGGGACAGTAAGTCTGGTCGGTCTGGCAGTGACCACGGTCGACCGACCGTGAGATGCCACAGATCCGGATACCACGATCTCCTCGGCCAGTCTGGGGCGACGAGTATGACGCGGCTGCAATCGGATCTGATCTTGCGTAACACTCTGGGCAAGAGTGCCAGAGGTGGAAAGACGTATGGGAGCCGGAACTGCGACCAATCTTGAACCAATGCGTCTGCCGCCAGAGCTCTTTGATCGCGCGACCTCGCCATGAATGCCGGGACCTTGTTGTTGTGCCGGGACGCCATTAGGTCGACGTCCGGCACTCCCCATCGGCGACAGATTTCCTGAAACACGTCCGGGTGAAGGGACCATTCCCCTGCGTCCATGCCCTGGCGACTGAGGAAGTCTGCTTCCCAGTTTTCTACGCCGGGGATGTGAACTGCGGATATGGTGGAGGCCGTGGCTTCCACCCACATCAGAATCCGCCGGACTTCCTGGAAGGCTTGCCGACTGCGTGTCCCCCCTTGGTGGTTGATGTATGCCACCGCTGTGGAGTTGTCCGACTGAATTCGGATCTGCCTTCCTTCCAGCCACTGCTGGAAGGCTAGTAGGGCAAGATACACTGCTCTGATTTCCAGAACATTGATCTGAAGGGTGGACTCCTGCGGAGTCCACGTCCCCTGAGCCCTGTGGTGGAGAAACACTGCTCCCCACCCTGACAGACTCGCATCTGTCGTGACCACTGCCCAGGATGGGGGCAGGAAGGATCTTCCCTGAGACAATGAGGTGGGAAGGAGCCACCATTGTAGAGAGTCCTTGGCCGTCTGGGAAAGAGAGACTTTCCTGTCCAGGGACGTTGACTTCCCGTCCCATTGGCGGAGAATGTCCCATTGAAGTGGACGCAGATGAAACTGCGCAAAGGGAACTGCTTCCATGGCTGCCACCATCTTCCCGAGGAAGTGCATGAGGCGCCGTAAGGGGTGCGACTGGCCCTGAAGGAGGGATTGCACCCCTGTCTGTAGTGACCGCTGCTTGTTCAGCGGAAGCTTCACTCTCGCTGCTCGAGTATGGAACTCCATGCCAAGATACGTTAGTGACTGTGTCGGAGACAGATTCGACTTTGGAAAGTTGATGATCCATCCGAACGTCTGTAGAGTCTGCAGTGTAGCATGTAGACTGAGTTGGCATGCCTCTAGAGAGGGTGCCTTGACAAGTAGATCGTCTAGGTAAGGGATCACCGAGTGTCCCTGAGAGTGCAAGACCGCTACCACTGCCGCCATGACCTTGGTGAAAACCCGTGGGGCTGTCGCCAGACCGAATGGCAGAGCTACGAACTGAAGATGTTCGTTTCCTATCACAAAACGTAGAAAACGTTGATGTTCTGTAGCAATTGGCACGTGGAGATAAGCATCCTTGATGTCTATTGAGGCAAGGAAGTCTCCTTGAGACATTGAGGCCACGACAGAGCGGAGGGTTTCCATCCGGAACCGCCTGGCGTGCACATGTTTGTTGAGCAGCTTTAGATCCAGAACAGGACGGAACGAGCCGTCCTTTTTTGGAACCACAAAGAGATTGGAGTAAAACCCTCTCCCTTGTTCCTGAGGCGGTACAGGAACCACTACTCCTTCCGCTCTTAGGGAGTCCACCGCCTGCAGCAGGGCATCTGCTCGGTCTGGATGTGGGGAGGTTCTGAAGAACCGAGCTGGAGGACGAGAACTGAACTCGATTCTGTACCCGCGAGACAAAATGTCTGTCACCCACCGGTCTTTGACCTGTGACATCCAAATGACGGAAAAGCGGGAGAGCCTGCCCCCGACCGGAGATGCGGAGGGGGGGAGCTGGAAGTCATGAGGTAGCCGCTTTGGAAGCGGTTCCTCCATTTGCTTTCTTGGGGCGCGCGTGAGCCCGCCAGGAATCTGAGCTTCTTTGCGTCCTCTGAGTCCCTTTGGACGAGGAGCATTGTGTCTTGCCCGAACCTCGAAAGGACTGAAAACTTCTGCTGCCATCTTTTCTGCTGAGGTTTGCTTGATCTGGGCTGGGGCAAAGAAGAGTCTTTACCCTTGGACTGTTTAATGATGTCAGCCAATGGCTCGCCAAACAGTCTATCTCTAGATAAAGGCAGGCTGGTTAAACATTTTTTGGAACCAGCATCTGCTTTCCAGTCCTTTAACCACAAGGCTCTGCGCAAAACTACCGAATTGGCGGACGCCATTGAGGTGCGGCTGGTAGATTCTAGGACCGCATTGATAGCGTAAGACGCAAACGCGGACATCTGCGAGGTAAGGGACGCCACTTGCGGCACCGCTGGATGTAAGATAGCATCCACTTTTGCTAACCCTGCTGAAATAGCTTGGAGTGCCCATACGGCTGCGAATGCTGGAGCAAACGACGCGCCGATAGCTTCATAGACAGATTTTAACCAGAGGTCCATCTGTCTGTCATTGGCATCCTTAAGTGAAGCGCCATCCTCCACTGCAACTATGGATCTAGCTGCAAGTTTGGAAATCGGGGGGTCAACTTTTGGACACTGGGTCCAGCGCTTGACCACATCAGGGGGGAAAGGAAAACGTGTATCCTTAGAACGTTTAGAGAAACGCCTTTCTGGATGAGCGTCGTGTTTCTGGATTGACTCTCTGAAGTCAGAGTGATCCAAGAAAGCACTTAATTTACGCTTGGGATAGAGAAAACAAAACTTCTCCTGCTCTGCAGCTGCCTCCTCTGCTGAAGGAGCTGGGGGAGAAATATCTAACAGTCTATTGATGGCTGAGATAAGATCGTTTACCATGGCGTCCCCATCCGGGGTATCCAGATTGAGAGGGGTTCCAGGATAAGACTCCTGATCACTCTCATCAGACGCATCACAGAGCGACTGATTGCGCTGAGACCCTGAGCAGTGTGATGACGTTGAGGGTCTTTCCCAGCGAGCTCGCTTAGGGTGGCTGGGGCTATCATCTGAGTCATAATACTCAGCCTGTGAAGCCGGGGACCCCCTTGCAGTCTGGACTAATTCCAACTGAGGGGGATTAGAGGACAGAGACCTCGCCGTGTCCATAGACTGAGCCCCAGGCATGGATTGCAAAGTTTCAAGGATTTTTGCCATAGTCACAGACATATTATCAGCAAAAACTGCAAAGTCTGTCCCTGACACCGGGGCAGGACTTACAGGCGTCTCAGCCTGGGTCACTATCTCTCCTAACTCCGGCTGGCGAAGCAGCACCGGATCTGAGCATTGCACACAATGGGGGTCCTTGGAGCCTGCTGGTAGAGCAGCCCCACATGCCGCACACGCAGTGTACACAGCCCTAGCCTTGGCAGCCTTGCGTTTTGTGGATGACATGTTGCTGCCTCCTCAGAGCGATCTGGGTATACAGCCAGGAAGCGACCTCACAGTGCAAGCAATAAGGAAATATATATATGTCCAGTGACACAGTACACTAATACACACTGAGGCACTAGAGGGGCCAGCTGAAAAGCCGCTTACCGCCCGCTTAAGAGCGGGTGTGTGATCTCCAAAGCCCCCTAGTCCAGGTCTCCCAGAGCCTTGCGTCCTTCCTCCAGCCAGACATGCATGTAATGGCTGCCGGCGTCCTGAGAGAGGAGGGGGGGCGGGCCCTGGGCGTTCCTGACTAAGAGCGGGAAGCCTGCTTCCCTCTGTGCCTAGTGAGAGGGCTGGAGCATGTAAATCAGGCTCCAGCCCTCGTCGCTGCCGTGAAACAGCGTCTCTCCCCTACCCTGATTGACAGGGTGGGGGCGGGAACGAATCGGAGCTGCCGGCGTCCTAGGCCGCAAAAGCCGGGGACTAGATTTATAAACGCCACCGCCGTAAAAGCGCGGTCGGCGTGTCCCCGGCGAACTAAAAGTCACAGCAGCGCCGCCGGTCCAGCGGGGGTCGGCGCTGCGTTCCCACAACACAGAAAAAAGTCCCCCAGTAAACTGTAGGAACACTAGCTCTAGCGTTACGGTCCCCGGCGCACTACAACACCCAGCCAGCCCGGAGTGTGTCTGTGCCTGCCGGGGACACAGAGTACCTGTATGATGCAGGGCCTTGTCCCTGATGGTACTCCTGCTCGGCATCCACCAGGTGCTATGGGTCTGTGGATGGAGCCCGGCGTCAGAGCTTAGAGGCCGGCAGGATCCCACTTCCACAGAGCCCTACAAGGGGATGTGGAAGGAAAACAGCATGTGGGGCTCCAGCCCCTGTACCAGCAATAGGTACCTCAACCTTACAACACCATCCACGGGTGAGAAGGGAGCATGCTGGGAACCCTATATGGGCCCTCTTTTCTTCCATCCGAAATAGTCAGCAGCTACTGCTGACTAAAATCTGTGGAGCTATGCATGGAATGTCTGACCTCCTTCGCACAAAGCTTGAAAACTGGAGTACCCGTGATACCACGGGGGGTATAGCCAGAAGGGGAGGGGCCTTGCACTTTTTAGTGTAGTGCTTTGTGTGGCCTCCGGAGGGCAGTAGCTATACCCCCAATCGTCTGGGTCTCCCAATAGAGCGCTGAAGAAAGACCAAGAATTAGGGCGGAAAAATTAATGCTACCACTGGAAAAGGGAGGAATCAAGCTACCAAATATTAGAGGTTACGACCTCGCATGCCTAATGAGACATATAATAGACTGGCTGAGGAAGACAAATAGCTATTCTGACATAAAAATAGAAAGTGAGTTCTGCAGACCTTGGGACTAGGTGGCAATACTCCATACGTCACTAGCCAATATTCTGAGGAACATTAAACACTCCCTGGTATGTAGAGATACGATAATGGCATGGAAAGCAGTGAGGAAAAAATTTAGCCTACCCTGGCGAATTTCCAAGTACCTAAATATCTGGAACTTCCCGGAATTCCCAGCAGGGAGAGAAAATAAGCTATTTTTAGAATGGAAAAATAAAGAGATTGGAGGGGTGAAAGATCTGCTTCATGAAACGGAACATAGATGGTTATCATACCAGGAAATAGTGACAAGGTACAGGTTATCTCCATTCCAAATCATATAATACAAACAGGTAGAAAAGGGAATAATGGGGTTACTGAGGGATGTCAGAAAGGAGCAGGTAATGAATGAAATGGACCAGTTTATCATGAGGGAGAAACAGGAAATTACTATCTCCACACTATACAAAGATCTGAGAGCAGTATTGGTTCCATTGCACTCTGACCAGGTCTTGGGAGCATGGGCACGACAACTGGAAGACACGGAACAGGGGATAAGATATTACAAGGATGGATGAGGATGAGGAAGGAGGTGATAAATGAGGGATGGAGGGACACACAATACCGGTTAATACATAGGGCAATATATGGCTTTAACACCCCAAATAAGCAAAAGGTGGATAAACTAGATCACTGCCCCAAATGTCAAAGGCCAAAAACGGATCTATATCATGGGATATGGCAGTGCCCAGAAAGCCAGAAATTTTGGGGAAGGATACGGACACTCAAAATGAATATTTGGGAAGTGGAAGTGGAAATGGACCCATTGTTATGGATCTTCCATTATGGGAACAAAAAAAAGGAAGAAAGAGGAGATAAGCAGGGGATCATAATACCAAGACTGTTTCATAGTGTAGCTAAGATAGGCATAAAGGCTTTACTGCGCAAATGGCTCGAGGGTAACATTCCATCGGAAGAAGAGGTGTTGGGTCAGATTAAATTGTTGCTCAAAATTGAGCAGCTAGAAGCAGAAAGAAACAAAGATGAACTAATGGGTACATTTTTTAAAAAATGGAGGAGATTTATAGTACAACAATGTGGGGAGGCAGAAATACAAAAAATAATATCCCCTTTTACTAATACGGAATGGTATCTAATGGAAGAAATGCAGGGTACGCTGGGTAAGCTGAGACTATGTACACAACGGAGACATGACAGTAGGGTGTGATGATTCTCTCAAAAAAGTGGGGCTTCTTTCAGGTGATAAAATATAGAGGAGTTATATGTTTTCGCGTGACTTGACCGAGGTGTTTATGTACTAAACTGTTTGGGAGGGGTACTTTGGGAATTTATGGGTAAACCGGAAAGGTGAATTATTCTTTGTTATATTATTTGACCTTATGTAATGAATATGAAAACTGAAATAAAAATTTGTGTTTAAAAAAAAAATAAAACTAAACTACCAAAATTACCTATTGAAATACAATTCACAACAGACATTAAAATAAATACCAAAAAATGTTTTAAATACATCAATGTGAAAAGGAAAACAAAAGATGGTACCGGTCCCTTAAAAGATTAAAATGAAAAACGAACATATAAAAGGATAATTATGGAGGAGAAAGAAAAGGCTGAGATATTAAACAGGCAATTTTCATCCAAGTTCACCATGGAGCTGACATTGCAATGTAAAGAGCTGCAAAACCTGCACTCATGTAGAGACCAAAGACCAGATACAGATTTCTAACACACAGAAGGACTATAAAATTCCTGGGACATTCACATGTTCCTCTTCCAACGTGATGTACTAAATCCTGTGCACTATATGTCCTATTGGGGGCCTCTATGTTGGAGAAACAGGACAGAGACTGAGAGCAAGGATGAGATCTCACCGCCACACAATTACAGACAAAAAAATCCATTTACCTGTGGCCAAACATTTCTGCGCTTCAGGACACAACATAAACCATATGAAAGTTGTCATATTAAAAGGCAACTTCAGATCACAGAGCCATCGCAGAGTCTGGGAATACAAATTTATCACAATGTTTAACTCTGTGGACACAGGACTCAATCTGTCAGGAGGATTCATGGCCCATTACAAAATCTGAGGAGTCATTCCAGAGACTCACCAGACCTCTAATCCTACATGGATATTGGGACAATAAAACTCTCACACCACTAATCAAAGCTAATTAAGGATTCACTTTCTAACCTCAGTGTTTGTTTATTTAAATGTATTTTATTATGCCATCCCTCTGCTCTGTTTGTGCATATATTTGTGTTTCTTCAGATATTTTGTCATACCATGCCTGATGAAGGGACCTGAGATGTCTCGAAAGCTTGCCTTGTAACATCACTTTATTTTATTTTAGTTAGACATTAAAAGGTATCACAAGATTACAATTTTGTTCCTCTCACTGAGAACATTCAATAATTTTTCAACTGGCTAACACGGTACCAAAACCTTTTCCCTTGTAACATATTATTATTGCACATGATTCATTATGCAATTTATTTATATGTATGTTTGTCCTTTTTAACTTTATTAGTAAAAGTTAAGTTTTATTGCTTACCCTGCTAAATATATGCCTACACAAACAGGAGAACAGGGAGTATAATATGCAAAAATTTATTAGTGAAATAAGCTAATCAATTTTCAGTCATAATGACAATATTTTTCTTTTTTCTATTTATCCTTGGTACCAATATTGTCATTGTGACTGAAAATTGATTAACTTATTTCACTAATAAATTTTTGCATGTTATACTCCCTATTCTCCTGTTTGTGTTGCTAATATGGAGTTTATGCATATATTCCCTTAGCCCATATAGATATGGTCCTATTAGGATCAATAATGATGGTACCATTGGGATTTTGGTTGATAAATATATACCTAGCCTTAGATGATCTACATAGTGCTTATTGCAGCAATAAGTAGTTGGCAGAGAGAGATAGCTTCCTCTGAAAGCCCCATCAGCCCCCCATTCACAGGGTGTCCATTGGGTGATCCATGCAATCAGAACCTAACAATGGCCCCATGCTCTGTCATCTTAGTAAAGCTATTGTTGAGCCTGCATGGTAAACACTATAAAAAAGGAGAAAACAATGCCGGATTTGCTACTTACAGTTCAACCTGCCCTTCAAAATATAGACTAAAGGTCCAGTCACACTAAGCAACTTACCAGCGATCCCAACAACGATAGGGATCGCTGGTAAGTTGCTAGGAGGTTGCTGGTGAGATGTCACACTGCGACACTCCAGCGATCCCACCAGCAACCTGACCTGGCAGGGATCGCTGGAGCGTCGCTACACGAGTTGCTGGTGAGCTCACCAGCAACCAGTGACCAGCCCCCAGCGCCGCGTGGAAGATGCTGCGCTTGGTAACTAAGGTAAATATCGGGTAACCAACCCGATATTTACCTTGGTTACCAGTGCACGGAGCTACACGTGCAGAGAACAGGGAGCAGCGCACACTGAGCGCTGGCTCCCTGCTCTCCTAGTTACAGCACACATCGGGTTAATTACCCGATGTGTGCTGCAGCTACATGTGCACATAGCAGGGAGCAGCGCACACCGCTTAGCTCTGGCTCCTTGCTCTCCTACTTACAGCACACATCGGGTTAATTACCCGATGTGTGCTGCAGCTACATGTGCACAGAGCAGGGAGCAGCGCACACTGCTTAGCGCTGGCTCCCTGCTCTCCTGGCTACAGCACACATCGGGTTAATTAACCCGATGTGTCCTGCAGCTACATGTGCACAGAGCAGGAGCCGGCACTGACAGTGAGAGCGGCGGAGGCTGGTAACAAAGGTAAATATCGGGTAACCAAGGAGAGGGCTTCTTGGTTACCCGATGTTTACATTGGTTACCAGCCTCCGCAGAAGCCGGCTCCTGCTGCCTGCACATTTAGTTGTTGCTGTCTCGCTGTCACACACAGCGATCTGTGCTTCACAGCAGGACAGCAACAACTAAAAAATGGCCCAGGACATTCAGCAACAACCAACGACCTCACAGCAGGGGCCAGGTTGTTGCTGGATGTCACACACAGCAACATCGCTAGCAACGTCACAAAAGTTGTTCGTTAGCAGCGATGTTGCTAGCGATGTTGCTTAGTGTGACGGGGCCTTAAAGGCCCAGTCACACACAACAACTTACCACCGATTCCGAAAACGATGCAACCTGATAGGGATCGCAGGTAAGTCGCTGGGATGTTGCAGGTGAGATGTCACACAGTCAGATCTTACCAGCGATGCAGGAACAATACAGGTCGCCGTAGCGACCTGTATAACGATCTCAGCAGTCACTGTGACCCTGTCACACAGCGTCAAACACAGCGATGTATCCTGCCCAGCAGGACATCGCCTTTGAAGAAAATGGCCTGGACCATTCTGCAACGACTAGAGATCTCACAGCAGGGGCCTGATCGCTGGTAGGTGTCACACATAACAAGATCGCTAACGGGATCGCTACTGCGTCACGGAAACCGTGACTGAGCTGCGATCTTGCTAGCGATCACGTTATGTGTGATGGTACCTTTAGAAGCAGTGAAAAATGTATATGTCTCCAAACTTGTATTGATAAACCCCATCACAAACCTACGTTGAAGGAGATAAAAGTTACGGCTCTCAGAATATGGTAACAAAAACAAAAGATTTTTTTATAGTGCTTTTATCGTGCAAAGGTAAGGGTGCACTAACCGCTCACTGGTGGGGTGCAGATGACTTATGGTGACGGCCAGGGGTCTGCTGAAGGCCCGTGCCTGTCATGATAGTACCATGATTTGTTCTAAATACAGCAATACTGTGGTTTGCTGTACATGGTACAAGCAATTGGATGATCACAGGTTCAAGTTCCCTAAAGAGACTTACAAATAAAGTGAAAAGTATATAAAAAAGGTTTTCAAAATATATTAAAAAATAAAAAAACCATAAAAATTTGAATCACCTTCCCTTCCCATTTAAAATAAAAAAAATAAATAGAAGGTAATACAGTATGTGGTATTGCTATGTCCATCAAAGGCAGATCTATGAAAAGATAAAATTAATTAACCTCATCGGTTAACCCTGTAAAGTGAAAACAATTGAAATACCAGAATTGTAGTTTTTTGGTCACCACAACTAAAAAAATGTACTAAGAAGTCATCAAAGCATTGTAGCTACCCCAAATCAGCATCAATAAAAACACCATGGTGTCTTGTAAAAACAAGCCCTCACATAGTGCCATGAACCGCAAAGTGGAAAGGTCCTGGAAAATGCCAACACAAGCAAGTTTTTAAATTTTTTTACAAACTTCAATTTTTTTTCCTACCAGTTAAATAAAACAAACTATGCAAGCTTACTATTGTAATTGTACTAACCTAAAAAATCATATTTCCAGGGTATTGTTACTGCACAATAAACGCCATAAAGACAAAATAAAAAAAAACAAATGCAGAATTGTGTTGTGTTTTTTATTTTTTTGTAATTTTATTCCCTTTTTTCTATTTTACAGTACATATTACATGCTAAAATGAATGGTGTCATCCAAATCTACAACTTGTCCCGCAAAAACCAAGCTGTCACAGCTATGTGGGTGGAAATACAAAAAACTTATGACTCTTGGAAGAAAGAGTGGAAAAAAGCGAAAGCGCAGAAACAAAAACATGCCCTGTCCTTAAGGGGTTAACATGTGAAAAATGTCCATATATTCTGAACAGTGGACTTTTTGGGTGAAACATTTCTTTATTTGCTTATTATTCTGCTGATCGATATCAGGTGCGAGCTTTGTGATGTCCCACCGGTAGCTGGAGCATTCTGTTCTCAGGTTTCTACTATGAGCATATGTAATGTGCATCCTATCATTCTCAGCTAATAAAATATTTACTTTTTAATTTTCAGTTTCCATTTTTCTGGTAGCCGTCATATAAGTGTTGTCAAATTTATAGCAGGTCAGAGCAAGGACTGACTTTCTGAAATGTACTACAGAAAATACTGTTTTATTTCCATGCTACTTAGCTTTGGTAATGATGCAGAAAGCTGATCTTATTTGCATGGAAATTCTTGCAATAGAAGAAGTGCTACATTATCTAGTAAAAAGATGTTTTTCTGACAAGAACACGGCAGCCAAATAAACAGACTCCTGAAGTTTTTGTTTTTCTAGAGATCATTATTGTGCTGCAGTTTAGAGTATGCAGACATTTCATCACAATATGTGACAATAACAGCATTGCTCCTAATAATAACAACTTTGAATGATAGTCCACGATACTGAAGATTCTTGTAGTTTGCTAAAACTCCTGTTTAGAAATGTGTATACGCTACATGCAAATCTATTGTCATTGCTAAAAATTGCTGTGTTACTAACAGTTTCTAACTGTTTCATCATAATGCTATAATAAGGTATAATAAACTCTAAATACTATCACTTAGAGATGCACTTAGATGCCACTCTAAAGAATACATTTCTGAATTAATCACAAATAGATAACATATTGTTGAAATACTTTTAAAGGGAATCTGTTCAGGTTTTTGTTTTCCATATGAGAGCAGCATGATGTAAGGGCAGGAAACCTGATTCCAGCCATGTATTACCTGCGGGGTTACTTGCTGTAATTTTGGTAAAATCATTGTTCTTTCTGCTGTAGATCTACCAGTTTTCTGAACGATGATCTCTGTATAACCCCAATCACACCGCTGATTGGCAGCGTTCTGTGTACACTGCATAGGCAGAAAGCTACCAATTAGTGTTGGGGGTGGGGTTAAAATGGAGAATTACCTAGCAGCAGATTTACAAGTCCTCAGCTACTGCTGATAAAACACTGATTTTATTGAGACTACAGCAACCAGCCCAGTAAGTGACACCACTTAAATCAAGGAATCAGGGTCCCAATCTCTACATTATGCTACTCTCAAAACCTGATGATGGATTTCCTTTAATGCCTGTTTACTCTACCTTAAGACAGCTTTCAGAGTGCTGTAATATGGTTATGTGTCTTTTTATTCATATTAAGAAAGCAGCACTACACACTACTGTCATAAACCAGGACTTGAAATTACAGTATCATGGAAGCATAGGAGACCCCAATATAGAGATATACCTTGACGAGGTCTTGGGGCTCAGTTACATTGATCAATGCGATTGCTAAATATCTCCTTTTTCCTAATATTCATGGCAGGTATGCAATTCATTATTCACATGTTCAAATTAGCAAGTAGCATTTTTCATTGTATATTCCAATATTTTTCCATATGCTTGAGGCATTATACCATTATCTAAGTTTGATGAGCAGCCTTATCCTTGTATAGTATGTATTTTTTGGCTTGCACTCATAATATATATATATATATTAGTGCTCACTTCAGTTATCCTATTCAGTTTCTATAATACTGGCACAAATATGTACGTACAGTGGAACCTTAGTTTCCGAGCATAATTCGTTCTGGTAGTGTGCTCGTAAACCAAGTTTCTCGTATAGCAAAGTAAATTTTTCTATAGGAAATAATTAAAAGTCTGACAATTCGTTCCACAACTTGTAGCAATGTCCTATCCTGGTCCCCTATTGTGCCATTGTACACACTGTACATGTACACACACACATACAAAACAAAGACATTATTCTCACCTGTCCTGTGTTCCCTCGGCTGCCTCTTCCCTGGTTCTTGCAGTCCGCAGGCATGTGGACCCGGTAACTATCGCGGCCGATGCAGGGGCTGCTGCTGTCAGCGCTTCAGCAGCTGACATCATAAGCATGAGCCGCTTGCCTCTGATTGGCGAGTGCGCTGACGTCATATGCATGAGCAGCTTGCCTCTGATTGACCGGTGTGCTGACATCATACGCATGAGCCGCTTGCCTCTGATTGGCCAGTGCGCTGACGTCATATGCATGAGCCGCTTGCCTCTGATTGACCAGTGCACTGACGTCATTCGCATGAGCCGCTTGCCTCTGATTCGCCAGCGCGCTGCCTTTGGGAGGCAGAGAGAGCTCAGCGCCGGCTGACATGAAGCAAAGACAGCAGCAGCCCCTGCACTGGCTGCGATTGTTACCAGATCCACTTGCCTGCGGACCACAAGAAGTAGCCAGAGCAGGTCAGAGCACGATGAAAGTACGGAATCAAAAGTGTGTGCGGTATTTGCTCGTATAGCAAATCATTGCTTGTAAACCGAGTTACAAATTTGCAAGAAGCTTTGCTTGTCTTGCAAATTACTCGCACACCGGGTTACTCATAATCCGAGGTTGCACTGTATATTATGGCCATCTGAAAGTGGCCGTAATCAGGACTGGATGTAGTAACTGGCACATACACAAACCAGGGTTATTTTGATTACCATGGATGACAGAACTAGATGTGCCACTCCATGATGTGTCATCCAACTTTGTTCCTAGCTTTGATTTGCTGAAGAACAAAAAAAAAGTAAAGCTACTGACTCTGAATTTACCACAATATATAGGAAAGTTTCTTATTGCAACTTTTAATGTTCTCAGATAAGAAATCTGGTCTGGACAAAGTGGTGTTGTCCTTACATTAGCTTCAGACGACCATATAAAAAAATTGTACAATTTTCATTAAGAAAAAAATTATTGATATTTCATCTACATTTTTATTTGTGCATCATCCATATGGCTTTCATTTTAGCCCATTTATGACCTAGGACGTACCTGTTATGTCCCTTTATTGCAGGCTCGTAGGACGTATCTTAGTAACATCTGTCCTTTTATTGCGGGACATGTGCAGCTAACAGCCATGGATGGATCTCTGATCCACCTGAACCTGTTAACTAGAGTGCGCTGTCAAACTCTGACAGCACAATCTAACATGCTCCAGTGGGGATTGCACCATTCCCCGCCACCATCGGCGACTCCATGACACAATCTCAGGGCGCCAATGTGTTGTTATAACAGCCGGGGATCACGAGATGACCCGTGTCACTGTCACGACTCACTTCCGGTGAATGCAGAGCACCAGCATTCACAGATCAGCAGCATCGTTCTGATCAGCAGAAGAAAACAGACAGTGCAGGATTAAAGTCCCCTAAGGAGATTAGTAAAATCAATAAAAAGTTTTCAAAAAAAGTTTTAAAAATATGAAAACATAAAAAAATCCCCCCCCGCATTTGCTCCATTGAACATTAAACAATAATAATAAAAGAACATATTTGGTATTGCCGTGTACAGAAATGCCCAAACTATGAAAATATAAAATCAATTACTCTGATCGGTAAAGGGTGCAAGTAAAAAAAATTAAAATGCCTGAATTACGTTTATTTGGTCGGCACAAAATTATATTAAAATGTAATAAAAGGCGATCAAAACATCGCGTCTACCCAAAATTGAAATATGGTATAAATAAAAAATGTTAGCTCAAGACTAGAGTTGAGCGCGGTTCGAGGTTCGAGGTTCTCCAGTTCTAGGCTCGAGTGATTTTGGGGGCTGTTTGAGATCGAACTAGAACTCGAGCTTTTTGCAAAAGCTCGATAGTTCTAGATACGTTCGAGAACGGTTCTAGCAGCAAAAAGCAGGGCTTTTTACAGCTACAGTGTGCAGGAGCCATCGCTGGCAGCCTGCCAGAAGCTGGTAACCAAGATAAACATTGGGTATCCAACCAAAGCGCTTTGGTTAGCAACCCGATGTTTATCCTAGTTACGTGCAGGAAGCCGACACTTCCCCGCTCAGCTCGCTCCGCCCCCTCCTGCCCGCGGCATGTATTGTACACACGTACACACACACACACACACACACACACTCAGCACACATGGTCCCGCTCGGCTTACCTGCGGTGATGAAGTCCCGCCATCCCGACCTCAGCGCTGTCACTGTCCTCCATGGTTGCCGCTTGTCACATCACCTTCTCTCGCTTCCGACCCGAGACTGACTAGCGGTGACGTCACGGGCCTCTCGCGATACTTGGTGTGAAGGCGCCGGTCATTGAACTCAGTGACAGGGGCTGTCAGTGTGCTGGAGATCAGCGCAGGTAATGTACCTCGCTGACAGCAGCACTTGTCATCCCCTGCAGTGACCTTGGCTGACCCATTGATGTTAGCTCAGGTCAGTGCACTGCTCTCCCAGCCAATGGGGAACATCCTGCTCTTCATTGACTGGGACAGTGTGGATCGTCATGGCAACCCCTTGGATTACACCAGACCTGGATTTGTTTTTCATTCTAATAAATTGGTTAAAGAGGGAATGTTTTGGGGAGTGTTTTTTCAAATAAAAATGTGTTTGTCGGCTATTTTTTTTAATTACTGACTGGGTTGGTGATGTCGGGTATCGGATAGACGCCTGACCTCACCAACCCCAGGGCTTGATGCCAGGTGACATTACACATCTGGTATTAACCCCATATATTACCCCGTTTGCCACCGCACCAGGGCGCGGGATGAGCTGGGGCGAAGCACCAGGATTGGCGCATCTAATGGATGCGCCACTTCTGGGGTGGCTGCGGCCTGCTATTTTTAGGCTGGGGAGAGTCCAATAACCATGGACCTCCCTAGTCTGAGAATATCAGGCCCCAGCTGTCTGCTTTACCTTGGCTGGTGATCCAATTTTGGGGGACCACTACGTGGTTTTTTTTTTAATTATTTATTTAATTTAAAATAACAGCGTGGGGTGCCCTCAGTTTTGGATTACCAGCCAAGGTGAGGTTGCCATCTGTGGTCTGCAGGCTGCAGCCATCTGCTTTACCCTAGCTGGCTACAAAACTAGGGGGAACCCTACGTCATTTTTTTTTTCATTTTTTTGGCTAAATACAAAGCTAAGCACCCCTTAGTGCCACATGAAAGGCACCAAAGGGTGCTCCACTTATTCTCCACTTTTTCTCCACTTTTTCTCCACTTTTTCTCCATTTTTTTCTCCACTTTTTCTCCACTTTTTTCTCCACTTTTTCTCCACTTATTCTCCACTTATTCTCCACTTTTTCTCCACTTTTTCTCCACTTTTTCTCCATTTTTTTCTCCACTTTTTCTCAATTTTTTTCTCCACTTTTTCTACACTTTTTCTACATTTTTTCTCCATTTTTTTCTCCACTTTTTCTCCACTTTTTCTCCATTTTTATCTCCACTTTTTCTCCACTTATTCTCCACTTTTTCTCCACTTTTTCTCCACTTTTTCTCCATTTTTTTCTCCACTTTTTCTCAATTTTTTTCTCCACTTTTTCTCCACTTTTTCTCCACTTTTTCTCCACTTTTTCTCCACTTTTTCTCCACTTTTTCTCCATTTTTTTCTCCACTTTTTCTCCACTTTTTCTCCACTTTTTCTCCACTTTTTCTCCATTTTTTCTCCACTTTTTCTCCACTTTTTCTCCACTCTTTCTCCATTTTTTCTCCATTTTTTTCTCCACTTTTTCTCTGCTTTTTCTCTGCTTTTTCCCCACTTTTTCTCCATTTTTTTCTCCACTTTTTCTCCGCTTTTTCCCCACTTCTCCATTTTTTCTCCACTTTTTCTCCACTTTTTCTCCACTTTTTCTCCATTTTTTTCTCCACTTATTCTCCACTTTTTCTCCACTTATTCTCCACTTTTTCTCCACTTATTCTCCATTTTTTTCTCCACTTTTTCTCCACTTTTTCTCCATTTTTTTCTCCATTTTTTCTCCATTTATTCTCCACTTTTTCTCCACTTTTTCTCCACTTTTTCTCCACTTTTTCTCCATTTTTTTCTCCACTTTTTCTCCACTTTTTTCTCCACTTTTTCTCCACTTTTTCTCCACTTTTTCTCCATTTTTTTCTCCACTTTTTCTCCACTTTTTTCTCCACTTTTTCTCCACTTTTTCTTTACTTATTCTCCACTTTTTCTCCACTTTTTCTCCATTTTTTTCTCCACTTTTTCTCCACTTTTTCTCCACTTTTTCTCCATTTTTTTCTCCACTTTTTCTCCACTTTTTCTCCATTTTTTTCTCCACTTTTTCTCCACTTTTTTCTCCACTTTTTCTCCACTTATTCTCCACTTTTTCTCCACTTTTTCTCCACTTTTTCTCCACTTTTTCTCCACTTTTTTCTCCACTTTTTCTCCACTTTTTCTCCATTTTTTTCTCCACTTTTTCTCCACTTTTTCTCCACTTTTTCTCCATTTTTTCTCCACTTTTTCTCCACTTTTTCTCCACTCTTTCTCCATTTTTTCTCCATTTTTTTCTCCGCTTTTTCTCCGCTTTTTCTCCGCTTTTTCCCCACTTTTTCTCCATTTGTTTCTCCACTTTTTCTCCACTCTTTCTCCATTTTTTCTCCATTTTTTTCTCCGCTTTTTCTCCGCTTTTTCTCCGCTTTTTCCCCACTTTTTCTCCATTTTTTTCTCCACTTTTTCTCCGCTTTTTCCCCACTTCTTCTCCATTTTTTCTCCACTTTTTCTCCACTTTTTCTCCACTTTTTCTCCATTTTTTTCTCCACTTATTCTCCACTTATTCTCCACTTTTTCTCCACTTATTCTCCACTTTTTCTCCACTTTTTCTCCATTTTTTTCTCCACTTTTTCTCCACTTTTTCTCCACTTTTTCTCCACTTATTCTCCACTTTTTCTCCACTTTTTCTCCACTTTTTCTCCACTTTTTCCCAATTTTTTTCTCCACTTTTTCTCCACTTTTTCTCCACTTTTTCTCCACTTATTCTCCACTTTTTCTCCACTTATTCACCACTTTTTCTCCACTTTTTCTCCATTTTTTTCTCCACTTTTTCTCCACTTTTTCTCCATTTTTGTCTCCACTTTTTCTCCACTTATTCTCCACTTTTTCTCCACTTTTTCTCCACTTACTCTCCACTTTTTCTCCACTTTTTCTCCACTTTTTCTCCATTTTTTTCTCCACTTTTTCTCCACTTTTTTCTCCACTTTTTCTCCACTTTTTCTTTACTTATTCTCCACTTTTTCTCCACTTTTTCTCCATTTTTTTCTCCACTTTTTCCTCCACTTTTTCTCCACTTTTTCTCCATTTTTTTCTCCACTTTTTCTCCACTTTTTCTCCATTTTTTTCTCCACTTTTTCTCCACTTTTTTCTCCACTTTTTCTCCACTTATTCTCCACTTTTTCTCCACTTTTTCTCCATTTTTTTCTCCACTTTTCCTCCACTTTTTCTCCACTTTTTCTCCATTTTTTCTCCACTTTTTCTCCACTTTTTCTCCACTCTTTCTCCATTTTTTCTCCATTTTTTTCTCCGCTTTTTCTCCGCTTTTTCTCCGCTTTTTCCCCACTTTTTCTCCATTTTTTTCTCCACTTTTTCTCCGCTTTTTCCCCACTTCTTCTCCATTTTTTCTCCACTTTTTCTCCACTTTTTCTCCACTTTTTCTCCATTTTTTCTCCACTTATTCTCCACTTTTTCTCCACTTATTCTCCACTTTTTCTCCACTTTTTCTCCATTTTTTTCTCCACTTTTTCTCCACTTTTTCTCCATTTTTTTCTCCACTTTTTCTCCACTTTTTCTCCACTTTTTCTCCACTTTTTCTCCATTTTTTTCTCCTCTTTTTCTCCACTTTTTTCTCCACTTTTTCTCCACTTTTTCTTTACTTATTCTCCACTTTTTCTCCACTTTTTCTCCATTTTTTTCTCCACTTTTTCTCCACTTTTTCTCCATTTTTTTCTCCACTTTTTCTCCACTTTTTCTCCATTTTTTTCTCCACTTTTTCTCCACTTTTTTCTCCACTTTTTCTCCACTTTTTCTCCATTTTTTTCTCCACTTTTTCTCCACTTTTTTCTCCACTTTTTCTCCACTTATTCTCCACTTTTTCTCCACTTTTTCTCCACTTTTTCTCCACTTTTTCTCCACTTTTTTCTCCACTTTTTCTCCACTTTTTTCTCCACTTTTTCTCCATTTTTTTCTCCATTTTTTTCTCCACTTTTTCTCCACTTTTTCTCCATTTTTTTCTCCACTTTTTCTCCACTTTTTCTCCACTTTTTCTCCACTTTTTCTCCATTTTTTTCTCCTCTTTTTCTCCACTTTTTTCTCCACTTTTTCTCCACTTTTTCTTTACTTATTCTCCACTTTTTCTCCATTTTTTTCTCCACTTTTTCTCCACTTTTTCTCCATTTTTTTCTCCACTTTTTCTCCACTTTTTCTCCATTTTTTTCTCCACTTTTTCTCCACTTTTTTCTCCACTTTTTCTCCACTTTTTCTCCATTTTTTTCTCCACTTTTTCTCCACTTTTTTCTCCACTTTTTCTCCACTTATTCTCCACTTTTTCTCCACTTTTTCTCCACTTTTTCTCCACTTTTTCTCCACTTTTTTCTCCACTTTTTCTCCACATTTTTCTCCACTTTTTCTCCACTTTTTCTCCACTTTTTCTCCATTTTTTCTCCACTTTTTCTCCACTCTTTCTCCATTTTTTCTCCATTTTTTTCTCCGCTTTTTCTCCGCTTTTTCTCCGCTTTTTCCCCACTTCTTCTCCATTTTTTCTCCACTTTTTCTCCACTTTTTCTCCATTTTTTTCTCCACTTATTCTCCACTTTTTCTACACTTTTTCTCCACTTTTTCTCCACTTTTCTCCACTTTTTCTCCATTTTTTTCTCCACTTTTTCTCCACTTTTTCTCCACTTTTTCTCCACTTTTTCTCCATTTTTTCTACACTTTTTCTCCACTTTTTCTCCACTTTTTCTCCCTTTTTTCTCCACTTTTTCTCCACTTTTTCTCCATTTTTTTCTCCATTTTTTCTACACTTTTTCTCCACTTTTTTCTCCACTTTTTCTCCATTTTTTTCTCCACTTTTTCTCCACTTTTTCTCCACTTTTTCTCCACTTTTTCTCCATTTTTTCTCCACTTTTTCTCCACTTTTTCTCCATTTTTTTCTCCATTTTTTCTACACTTTTTCTCCACTTTTTCTCCACTTTTTCTCCCTTTTTTCTCCACTTTTTCTCCACTTTTTCCCCACTTCTTCTCCATTTTTTCTCCACTTTTTCTCCACTTTTTCTCCACTTTTTCTCCATTTTTTTCTCCACTTATTCTCCACTTTTTCTCCACTTATTCTCCACTTTTTCTCCACTTTTTCTCCATTTTTTTCTCCACTTTTTCTCCACTTTTTCTCCGCTTTTTCCCCACTTCTTCTCCATTTTTTCTCCACTTTTTCTCCACTTTTTCTCCACTTTTTCTCCATTTTTTTCTCCACTTATTCTCCACTTTTTCTCCACTTTTTCTCCATTTTTTTCTCCACTTTTTCTCCACTTTTTCTCCACTTTTTCTCCACTTATTCTCCACTTTTTCTCCACTTTTTCTCCACTTTTTCTCCACTTTTTCCCAATTTTTTTCTCCACTTTTTCTCCACTTTTTCTCCACTTTTTCTCCACTTATTCTCCACTTTTTCTCCACTTATTCTCCACTTTTTCTCCACTTTTTCTCCATTTTTTTCTCCACTTTTTCTCCACTTTTTCTCCATTTTTGTCTCCACTTTTTCTCCACTTATTCTCCACTTTTTCTCCACTTTTTCTCCACTTATTCTCCACTTTTTCTCCACTTTTTCTCCACTTTTTCTCCATTTTTTTCTCCACTTTTTCTCCACTTTTTTCTCCACTTTTTCTCCACTTTTTCTTTACTTATTCTCCACTTTTTCTCCACTTTTTCTCCATTTTTTTCTCCACTTTTTCTCCACTTTTTCTCCATTTTTATCTCCACTTTTTCTCCACTTTTTCTCCATTTTTTTTCTCCACTTTTTTTCCACTTTTTTCTCCACTTTTTCTCCACTTATTCTCCACTTTTTCTCCACTTTTTCTCCATTTTTTTCTCCACTTTTTCTCCACTTTTTCTCCACTTTTTCTCCACTTTTTCTCCATTTTTTCTCCACTTTTTCTCCACTTTTTCTCCACTCTTTCTCCATTTTTTCTCCATTTTTTTCTCCGCTTTTTCTCCGCTTTTTCTCCGCTTTTTCCCCACTTTTTCTCCATTTTTTTCTCCACTTTTTCTCCGCTTTTTCCCCACTTCTTCTCCATTTTTTCTCCACTTTTTCTCCACTTTTTCTCCACTTATTCTCCACTTTTTCTCCACTTTTTCTCCATCTTTTTCTCCACTTTTTCTCCACTTTTTCTCCATTTTTTTCTCCACTTTTTCTCCACTTTTTCTCCACTTTTTCTCCATTTTTTTCTCCTCTTTTTCTCCACTTTTTTCTCCACTTTTTCTCCACTTTTTCTTTACTTATTCTCCACTTTTTCTCCACTTTTTCTCCATTTTTTCTCCACTTTTTCTCCACTTTTTCTCCATTTTTTTCTCCACTTTTTCTCCACTTTTTCTCCATTTTTTTCTCCACTTTTTCTCCACTTTTTTCTCCACTTTTTCTCCACTTTTTCTCCATTTTTTTCTCCACTTTTTCTCCACTTTTTTCTCCACTTTTTCTCCACTTATTCTCCACTTTTTCACCACTTTTTCTCCACTTTTTCTCCACTTTTTCTCCACTTTTTTCTCCACTTTTTCTCCACTTTTTTCTCCACTTTTTCTCCACTTTTTCTCCATTTTTTTCTCCACTTTTTCTCCACTTTTTCTCCACTTTTTCTCCACTTTTTCTCCATTTTTTCTCCACTTTTTCTCCACTCTTTCTCCATTTTTTCTCCATTTTTTTCTCCGCTTTTTCTCCGCTTTTTCTCCGCTTTTTCCCCACTTCTCCATTTTTTCTCCACTTTTTCTCCATTTTTTTCTCCACTTATTCTCCACTTTTTCTCCACTTTTTCTCCACTTTTTCTCCACTTTTCTCCACTTTTTCTCCATTTTTTTCTCCACTTTTTCTCCACTTTTTCTCCACTTTTTCTCCACTTTTTCTCCATTTTTTCTCCACTTTTTCTCCACTTTTTCTCCATTTTTTTCTCCATTTTTTCTACACTTTTTCTCCACTTTTTCTCCACTTTTTCTCCCTTTTTTCTCCACTTTTTCTCCACTTTTTCTCCATTTTTTTCTCCATTTTTTCTACACTTTTTCTCCACTTTTTCTCCGTTCTTTTTCTATGGTCGGTCTACCCATTAGCTCTGCCATGCATACTGTAGCTCTACACCTACTGCACATGTTACTTTATGATTGACATCTCTTTCGTACCAGAGCTGTCTAAGCCTACTCTGACCCCATATTTGTCATTACTATATTGTCCTTGTACTGTATTATGACATTTGTATCATGTGTTTCATTTCTTGCTGTGTTGCAATTTTTTTGCTGCATCCCAATTGTACCTCTACATTGTTCGAGTTTATGTTATTGTTCTCTCACTCTTATGTGATACTGATTATTGTCATTTTTCATGATTACATGCAGATAAGTCCAATCTGACGAAGGCTCAGGCCGAAACGTCATTTGTAACTTGTTTTGGACAAAAACACATATGCTTATGAAAATTTTTTTTTTCTTAATAAGGACCAATAAAGAGTGATTTTGCATTACTATCCGTTGTGACTTACTGACTTAGTCTGGGAGATTTAGAGTGCCGAGGTTACTCACTAATTTTATCTATTATTACCTCTGAGCACGTATATACCAGTGAGCAGAGCTTCCTCTACAGTAGTTCTCCTGATTAGGCATGCCCTTACCTCATGAGCAGGGCATTGCAGCTTTGGTAGCAACCATTACGACATGGACTCTGCTGCTGTGGACCCGAGAAGAGTGAGTGCAGATTCATTGCACCCACACTCCTCACATGAAGGGTCCGCACTCCTAGAAAATGGGAGATACGTTCCCTGAGTGTCTCCCCCCATATTCTAGACGGTCCAGAGTCATCGTGGGACCCCTTTATTTTTTTTCTTACAATAAATTGGTGAAAGAGGAAATGTTTTGGGGACTGTTTTTTCAAATAAATTTCTTTTGTCGATTTTTTTTGTTAGTACTGACAGTTTATGATGTTGGGTATCTAATAGATGCCATGACATCACAAACTGCTGGGCTTGATCTCAGGTTACTTTACAGCTAGTATCAACCCGATTTATTACCCTGTTTACCACTGCACCAGGGCATGGGATGAGCTGGGGTGAAGCGCCAGGATTGGCGCATCTAGTGGATGCACCACGTCTGGGGTGCCTGCGGCCTGCTATTTTTAGGCTGTGAAGGCCCAATAACTATGGACCTTCCCACCCTGAGAATACCAGACCACAGCTGTCCGCTTTACCTTGGCTGGTGATCCAATTTGGGGGGGACCCTACTTTTATTGTGTAATTATTAATATTTATAAAATAATTATAAAAAAGAGCCTGAGGGGACCTCCACATTGGATCCCCAACCACGGTAAAGCTGCCAGCTGTGGTTTTCAGGCTACAGCCGTCTGCTTTACCCTAGCTGGCTATCAAAAATGGGGGGACCCAACGTCATTTTTTTTTTTAACTATTTTTTAAATAGAAAAAATTAATGGGCTTCCCTGTATTTTGATTGCCAACCAAGGTAACGGCAGGCAGATGGGGGTGGCAACCCATAGCTGTCTGCTTTACCTGCGCTGAGAATCAAAAATACCGCGGAGCGCTACGTCATTTTTTTAAAGATTTATTTTTACAGCACTGTGATGTCCAGCAATCAAAATACAGGGAAGCCCATTTTGTTTTTAGTTATTTAAATAAATAATTAAAAAAAATATATATGGGCTCCCGCTGCATTTTTTGTATTGCTAGCTAAGGGTAATCCAAGCAGCTACTGGCTGCTAACCCCCACTGCTTGGTGTTACCTTCACTGGCAATGGAAAATCCAGGGAAGCATTTTTTATTTTTTTTGCCAAAAAACTACAAAAAGAGGACGTGAGCTTCGCCATATTTTTGTATGCTAGCCAGGTATAGCAGGCAGGTGCTGGAAGAGTTGGATACAGTGCCAGAAGATGGCGCTTCTATGAAAATGCCATTTTCTGAGGCAGCTGCAGACTGCAATTCGCAGCAGTGGGGCCAAGAAAGCTCAGGCCAACCTGTGCTGCGGATTCCAATCCCCAGCTGCCTAGTTGTACCTGGCTGGACACAAAAATGGGGCGAAGCATACGTCATTTGTTTTCTAATTATTTCATGAAATTCATGAAATAATAAAAAACGTCTTCCCTTTATTTTTGGTTCCCAGCCGGGTACAAATAGGCAACTGGGGGTTGGGGGCAGCCGTACCTGCCTGCTGTACCTGGCTAGCATACAAAAATATGGCGAAGCCCACATAATTTTTTCAGGGGGCAAAAAACTTCTGCATACAGTCCTGGATGGAGTATTCTGAGCCTTGTAGTTCTGCAGCTGCTGTCTGTCTGTATGGAGAAGAGCAGACAGCAGCTGCAGAACTACAAGGCTCAGCATACTCCATCCAGGACTGTATGCAGAATTTTTTTGCCCACCAAAAAAATGACGTGGGCTTCGCCATATTTTTGTATGCTAGCCAGGTACAGCAGGCAGCCACGGGCTGCCTCCAACCCCCAGTTGCCTATTTGTACCCGGCTGGGAACCAAAAATATAGGGAAGCCCGTTTTTTTTAATTATTTCACTTATTTCATGAAATAATTAAAAAACAAATGACGTGGGCTTCGCCCCATTTTTGTGTCCAGCCGGGTACAACTAGGCAGCTGGGGATTGGAATCCGCAGCACAGGTTAGCCCGAGGTTTCTGGGCGCCTCTGCTGCGGATTTCAGTCCGCAGCCATCCCAGAAAATGGCGCTCTCATAGAAGCGCCATCATCTGGCGCTGTATCCAACTCTTCCAACAGCCCTGGAGCCGGGTGGCTTGTTGGGTAATCATGAGTTAATACTGGCTTTGTTTTACTAGCCAGTATTAAGCCAGAGATTCTTAATGTCAGGCACGTTTGACCCGGCCATTAAGAATCTCCAATAAAGGGTTAAAAAAAAACACCACACAGAGAAAAAATACTTTAATAGAAATAAATAGACAGACACATTAGAGACTCCATCTTTATTACCCCCTGTCAGCCCTCCACGATCCTGCTCTTCTTTCTTTCTAGTGTAGTAGTAGTGACGATTGTAGTGAGGATGAGGTTCCCCAGCTCATCACTTGATGAGCTGGGGAACCTCATCCTCACTACAATCCTCACTAGTGTAGTAGTAGTGACGATTGTAGTGAGGATGAGGTTCACCAGCTCATCACTTGGGGCTGGGGAACCTCATCCTCACTACAATCCTCACTAGTGTAGTAGTAGTGACGATTGTAGTGAGGATGAGGTTCACCAGCTCATCACTTGGGGCTGGGGAACCTCATCCTCACTACAATCCTCACTACAATCGGGAAGCAGCGTGCAGCCTTCACTCCGTGAGTGATCAGTGCTGTCTGTCAGCGGTAACAGCGGTAACGCTGACAGACGCGTTACCATAGCAACGGTGCTCTCGGAGCCGCGGTTAGCGGTGACGTCACCGCTAACTGCGTTGCTATGGCAACGGTGATCTCCGTTAATGACCGGCTGTGTCAGCCGGTCCCTAACGGAACGGGGAGTCGACCGTGTGCTAGAGCATGTCGCCGGTACACGGCGATACACATATGTGCACCGTGTACCGGAGAGATGCACTCGCAGGTCCTACATGTCGCATCATAGTCATGTGACCAGTCTGTAGCCAATGAGATAATAGCCACGTGACTGGTCACATGGCTACTTTGACGTCACGATAGGTCCTGCATCTCTGCTGGCAGTGCCGTCACCGGGAGGATTCAGCGATCATCGGATGGAATAGCGGCAGGAGACAGAGTGCAGAAGGGATCGCGAGGACCGGTAAGTGTTATGGCAATGTTTATTAACTGTTTGTGTACATTTATAATGCATTTTTATGTGTTTGTGATTGCCTCCCATTATAGCCTATAGGTTCGAGTTTGGTTCGTCGAACGTTCGACGAACCGAACTCGAACGGGACCCCCGTTCGGCGAACCGACCTCGAGCCGAACCGCGACCGGTTCACTCATCTCTACTCAAGACACAAAAAAAATAAGCCATCACTGAGCCCCAGATCCCAAAAAAAGAGAATACTACGGGTCTCGGAAAATGGAAACAAAAGCGCAATTTTTTCACCACTTAGATAAATAGAAAACAATACATGTTTGGTATCTACAAACTCGTACTGACCTGGTAAAAAATCGTGCAATTGCACTTTTTTTAAAATTTCACCGTACTTGGAATTCTTTTCCCATTTTTCAGTACAACATAGAGCAGAATGAATTATATCATTCAAAACTACAACTCATCCCACAAAAAGCAAGCCCTCATATGGTTATATTGGCAGAAAAATAAAAAGTTATGACTCTTGGAAGAAGGGAAGGAAAAACCCTCAAACGAAAAAAGGAAAATTGCCGGGGGCTGAAGGGGTTAAAACATCAGCAGTGAGTAAAATTTACAAGGACAAAAACAGTTTTCAAGATTAAGAATTGTAAAAATCAGATGCAATATGGTTGATCTTTATGGGATCCGATTTGTTTTGCCTCATCCAAAATATGAAATTTCAGTCCGTGTGAAAAACCGTCATATGAATAGCCTAACTGAATAGGATTGATCATAGTGCTGTCCATGTAATGTTAATTTTTTTCAACGGAGAACACTCAGACCAAAAATCCAGTCATGTGAACATAACCTTAAAAAGGTGGCCATCTGATCTCTAGCCTAGAGCAGATAAAGAATATAGTGGGAAGCATTTGTATGGGAAATGATATGAAATAATGTATTATTATTATTCAGAATCTAATATATTCGCACCGAATATCTATGAAATAATATAGTTATGGAAATATTCCATTGTGATATGGCATGGTATGGGGAGGAATACCTTTCCTATGTACTTATCTTAGAAAAATGTAGTCTGTCCATAAGATCTATATACTGTAATGTTTATTCAATAGTTGTATTATCTGTATCTACTAATGTTCTGCAGAATGAAAGAACATAAAAAATGATCCAGTTTTGCTGAATATTTCTAACAAGTGTTCAATTTTAACAAAGAAAGTGACAATAACATCCATTTTCTGCAAATTCATATACAGTTCAACAGAAGCATTAAACTAAAAATTGCAATAGTCTATGGCATTTACATGAAAAAATCTAATAACTCTAGCTGCCTACAAAATGTTATTCTTGATATTGCCAATAGGTTGGAAATGGAATAGAATAGGGCAAAGCTGATATCATTTTTAATGCTTTTGAAAGCTTCTTTGAAGTTGGAAGAAAAAAATCTCTCAACACTGTCAGGAAAAAAAAATCATGAGAACATCTGAAATTTAAAATAGGTGTATTTATTACCAACTTACAAAACAAATATGGTCATAATTAAAAATGGAATGCAAATGATTACTAAATCTTTTGTTGCCTAAAATAACAATTGTAAAGCATCCTTTCTTGAAACATATAGTGTTATGCCATTTTTTTGTAATTGGAAAAATATGACAATTGTCAAAGAGGCATGTCCCTTTCCACTTTGAGATTGTTCAATCAGTGGTGACTGGGTAGGATCACATCCATTTGCCCTAGCTACACTGTGTGCAGAATTATTAGGCAAACTGTATTTTAGAGGATTTTTTTTATTATTGATCAATAACTATGTTCTCAATCAACCCAAAAGACTCATAAATATCAAAGCTTAATATTTTTGGAAGTTGAGGTTTTTTTAGATTTGGCTATCTTAGGAGGATATCTGTTTGTGCAGGTTAAATATTACTGTGCAGAATTATTAGGAAACTTAATAAAAACCAAATATATTCCCATCTCACTTGTTTATTTTCACCAGGTAAACCAATATAACTGCACAAAATTTAGAAATAAACATTTCTGACATGCAAAAACAAAACCCCCAAAAAATGAATGACCAATATAGCCACCTTTCTTTATGATGACACTCAACAGCCTACCATCCATAGATTGTCAGTTGCTTGATCTGTTTACGATCAACATTGCGTGCAGCAGCCACCACAGCCTTCCAGACACTGTTCCGAGAGGTGTACTGTTTTCCCTCCTTGTACATCTCACCTTTTATGAGGGACCACAGGTTTTCTGTGGAGTTCAGATCAGGTGAACAAGCCATGTCATTATTTTTTCATCTTTTAGACCTTTACTAGCCAGGCACGCTGTGGAGTATTTGGATGCATGTGATTGAGCATTGTCCAGCATGAAAATCATGTTTTTCTTGAACGATACTGACTTCTTCCTGTACCACTGCTTGAAGAAGTTGTCTTCAAGAAACTGGCAGTAGGTCTGGGAGTTGACCTTCACTCCATCCTCAACCCGAAAAGGACCCACATGTTCATCTTTGATGATACCAGCCTATACCAGTATCTCACCTCCACCTTGCTGGCATCTGAGTCGGAGTGGAGCTCCCTGCCCTTTACTGATCCAGCCTCTGGCTTATCCATCTGGCCCATCAAAAGTCACTCTCATTTCATCAGTCCATAAAACCTTTGAAAAATCAGTCTTAAGATATTTCTTGGCCCAGACTTGACATTTTATCTTATGTTTCTTGTTCAAAGGTGGTCATTTTTCAGCTTTCATTACATTGGCCATGTCCCTGAGTATGGCACACCTTGTGCTTTTTGATACTCCAGTAACATTGTAGCTTTGAAATATGGCCAAACTGGTGGCAAATGACATCTTGGCAGCTTTACGCTTGATTTTCCTCAATTCAAGGGCAGTTATTTTGTGCCTTTTTTGCCCAACACGCTTCTTGCGACCCTGTTGGCTATTTGCCATGAAACGCTTGATTGTTTGGTGATCACGCTTCAAAAGTTTGGCAATTTAAAAAGACTGCTGCATCCCTCTGCAAGACGTCTCACAATTTTGGACTTTTCAGAGCCCGTCAAATCTCTCTTCTGACCCATTTTGCCAAAGGAAAGGAAGTTGCCTAATAATTAAGCACACCTTATATAGGGTGTTGATGTCATTACACCGCACCCCTCCTCATTACAGAGATGCACATCACCTGATTTACTTAACTGGTAGTTGGCTCTCAAGCCTATCCAGCTTAGAGTAGGACATGTATAAAAATTATCATGTGTTCAAAATACTCATTTGCCTATTAATTCTACACACATTGTAGTATGGCAACATCCAGTTGTCAATTCAGTGATTCATTCTAAGATGCTCCATAAATGGGAAATACAAGTATTTTCTTTACTAGACAACAGATTGGGTCACATTTACCAATGGGGTACTACAATGGTCAGTATTGGGCTTTTTTCTTTTTAATATGTTATCAAAACCTTTTTGCTCTGTAATGTTATGAACACAGGGGATGTTTAATGTTGATAAATGTAAAGACAAAACTTTGGCCAATTAAACAAATCTACAATTATTTATTAAATAGCAAAATGTGGGGAAAACTGCAGCTGAGAAAAACGTAGGATATATCAATATGCTAGCTGGGCTTTTGGAACATTGCAAACTTTTGTAAGCCCATAGCCAAACTACTTTCTTTCACAGTAAAGTGGTCATAGGCCAGCACATGTGGGTGGAGTTTGGCAGAGCAACCAGCAATAGTGTATGTACATAATTTTATGGATATTGAGGCACATTAAATTGAGCCAAGAATTGTCCTCATTTTAAACAACTAACTACTAAGACCAACATTAGAATAAATAAATTATCAGAACTTTTGATATTTTCATTTGTTATAGATTTATTTTTATAGAATCCAACATTTTATTTTCAACAGTAATTTAGTTTGTGCAACTTTTGCATTAACGTTGTTTTCTCTTTTTCAGAACCACTTCCATAAGGGAATAACCTTGTAATTCTGAACCCCACTATGGAAAATAACCAGCAGCAGACTTTCAGAAAATAGTTTTCATGTTTTGTACAATCGTGCTGAATATAGAAAAACTGCTGCAAAGCTTCAGCACCAATGTAAAAAACAGTTCTAATACATTAGGTTACTAATGGACCATTCACTAGAAAGACACTGCTCTCAGCCCCCTTTATAAAGCAAACATTTTTGAGTTTCATGGTAGCAATCAAATGTCAGCTCCTTTTACCAATAAAAGTTGACAAATAAATAGAAGCAATGTGGAGTTATTTTACTGATGAGATAATAAATAAAATGTTATAGAATATACTTGTTTCTATTTTTTGGAGCAGTTCTCCATTTTTTGTAACAAATATAAAATGTCAAAATTGTGTAAATTCAGATAATTGAAATAACACAGTTAGGTATCTTGTCAGCCGCACCACGGGAGATGTAGTCTAGTGACATCTGGCAACGCTTGCTGTACCTAATGTTGGGTGATACGTATTGTACCAGCAGAAGAGTCTTTTGTCTATTGAATACTATTTCATAAATCCGTCTGAAGCGCTATTGTATAGTGTCCTGTCTCACTGAGGCTATGTTTTAATGGCGGAGACTCTGGACAATGGTCTGTCTCGGATGATAACACAGCTGTTTGTATACTACTTACCAAATACGTGAATTGTAACTCTAGTTTACTATTCGACAATTACTTCATGCAACTTAAATAGGATCATGCTGGACTATGTGATGACTGGCTAACAAGGAAATGTGCTACACTTTTATGGAGGAAGAAGAATACCTTCCTTTAGAAAGCGCACTTATAAAACGTAGCTGTATACAAATTAGTATTGACAGATAGTTTTAACCATTTTCTGACAATTAGTAAATTCTTCATATAGCCCATAATACACAAATGTAGACAAAAAGAAAAAGTGTTTGTATTGGCCATTAGATTTTACGATAGCAGAAAAGAACATGAAAGCTGAGCTGATTGGTTGCTACAGTTTATGAAAGCTGAGCTATGATTGATTGCAAATCTCCCCATATGTGTCTGTTCTATGTAGTGAAAATGAGGATCAACATACTGAAATTGCATTCTAAAGAACCACTTATTGGTACAAGTGCCAATAGTCATATTATGTTTTAAATGACAAATCTTTAATTTTCTAAGATGTATAGATGGTGACTTATACTTCACAAATATCATGAACAAACCCTCCTAGGAAGACTTTTTTCATGATAATCGTGCAGTCTAAACAGGCTGATAATTACTTAATGAATGAGAAAAACACTTGTTCGTCAGGTGAAATGATTTATTACTTTGGCTTTGTTCTCAGTAAGACATCCTTCTGTGTTTCCACACCTGTGCTGCTTAAAAAAATGTAAGCCTATGAAAACTATTACAGATTGTTCAGTGAGTATCATTTAGTTCGTTTGTCCTGTGTAATCAAACTGTTACACAATTGGTGACCCACAAATAAGTAGTTGATGGGTGGACGATTAGTGTCACCAGTCTCTCATGACCCTGTCACACAGTGTCAAACACAGCGATGTGTCCTGCCCAGCAGGACATCGCCTTTGAAGAAAATGGCCTAGACCATTCTGCAACGATTAGCGATCTCACAGCAGGGGCCTGATCGCTGGTAAGTGTCACACATAACAAGATCGCTAACGGGATCGCTACTGTGTCACAGAAACCGTGACTCAGCTGCGATCTCGCTAGCGATCTCGTTATGTGTGACGGTACCTTTAGTGTAAATGGGCTTTAAAGGTGTTGTTCCTCTTTAGGGACATTTTCTTTAACTAAATGCATGTAATTAGGACTGAAAATCATTTTTGCAATTGGGTTTTAAAAATGTTGCACCTTCTATAGCCTCTGTGTTGTACTGTCTACTCCTTGCTGTAGAATGAGATAACTGAGCATCCTCCATCAGCCTGCTATAACCAGCAATCTGTACTTCTTATCTTTCTCAGCTGATATATGAGCACAGACCACATCAAAGTTGTATGTGCAGGCAACAAAGAACCTGTAAAACCCAAACAATCTAAAAATTTTAATAAAACCCAGTTGCAAAAATGATTTTTAGCCCTAAATACATATGTTTAAGTAAAAAATAAATTAGGTGGACAACCCTCTTTAAGGCTGGGCTTACATTTAGTTAGCCTTCCTTAATATTTCTGATTATATCTAGATGCAGTGATTGTTTAAATGACAGTATTCACTCCTATTGTAATTGAAATAGGATCATGGGGTGTAAAATAAGGAATATCAGATGCAGTCGGAATTTATTTGCACAATGTTCTTTCCTTATGTCTTCAACAAGCATAATTGAAGAATGTGTAGTACTTTATCTTTTCTGGTGCTTATGTTGTATTTATGTTCCATTTGCTAGTGGTTATTTCTAATTTAGGGCAATTATAGACATCCTTGCAGAGATAATGTCCTTATACAATCCATATAATAATTTTCTGGATTAGGAATTATTCCAGCCTTGAAGAACGGCAGGCCTGTACTTTTACAATATAAAATAATGCTGCACTTATTGGAATTTGTACAAGCCATCCTTTGCAATTCCCTGCTGTATGCGGCCTGGTGGATGAATTGGCATGTGTTCTATTACTTGTTCTTCATGTTTTTTGTAAGGCACTATTTGCTGACTAGCTCCCCCGTGGTTCAATATCACTTGTTCCTAAGAATGTCTATAGTCTGTTGTATTGGTGCAGCATCTGCCTTGTCTCTACTCATTATGAGCGCTTTGGGTAGCCGATAGAATGTTAAAATACAACCAACAGATGTACATGGAGAGCTACAGTAAATTCATAATAAGAGGATAAAAGAAAGATGTTGTGTTTCTTAAACTTGTATGTATCATGCCTGCAAGTGCTAAATCAAAAATCCAGCAAAGGCTTTACCATTTTAGTGATTTTTTTGGGGATGCATGTATGCATTAATGAGTGATGAGACATTAGAATAAAGTATCAATATCTTAGCATATAAAATATTTCTTCTCATGATGTTTCCTTGATCGTGATCTTCAATATGTCTGACATACAGCGGCAGTTTGTCTGATCCACCATATATTTTTAGTACATTAAAAAAAAGCTTCTAAAAAGCAGGTTCACAGTACACCTGCAATGCTCCGCTTTTATGAAACGTTAGTCTGTTTAAGATCAGTGACTTTAGGCAAGGTTACAGAGCACTATTAAAGAAAAAAGCAAAAAGTATAAAAGGCTTTCAGTATCCTGAATGTGTTCAACTTGTAAAGAACTCTAAGAAAGTAGAACCATTAAAGCAACCAACTTCCGCTATATTTCTGGCACCCTTCCCCATAAGAAAACTATGCAGTTGAAATTAATTTAAAGCATCTTCAAGACTTAGATTGGAATTCATCAGACAACTTATTTTTTTAAATTTGGAATGAAAAAGAAAGGAAGCACTGTAGCCAATGAAAACTTCCGATGTGTCTCTATGACATCTAAACTGTGCCAAAATATTATTTGTAATATCCCATAATAAGGCTAGAAGGGCTCACACTAAAGTTAAAAGTTAATAATTTAAGAAATAACAGTCACTCAATATGGAAAACTGCAAAAAGATTTCTTAACGCGGTGTGATTTGATGATGCTATGACTCGGATAGTTAGGAAACAAAGGAGAGAAAGAATATACAAGTGGCAAATATTTTAGTTAGCTATCTGAGCAATTGCACTTTCCTAAAGACATATATATTAGACTAGAGTCATTCAAACCCACTGATTTCAGCTGTTGAGACAACTATCTAATGTGTATAAGTGTTTCTTCCTCTCCCTGACTGATAATGTCTGGATAGATTGTATAGAATAATTAGGCTTATTATATGACAACATCCAATCCTTTGGTTTCTGCACGAGATAAATTGCCATTCGTTGTGTCTGGCAGTGACGTACTTTACTCTCCCAAATGAAAGCCTAAATGTAAACCTGTTCACTCTTAAGGTCCAGTCACACTAAGCAACTTACCAGCGATCCCAACAACGATAGGGATCGCTGGTAAGTTGCTAGGAGGTTGCTGGTGAGATGTCACACTGCGACGCTCCAGCGATCCCACCAGCAACCTGACCTGGCAGGGATCGCTGGAGCGTGGCTACACGAGTTGCTGGTGAGCTCACCAGCAACCAGTGACCAGCCCCCAGCGCCGCATGGAAGATGCTGCGCTTGGTAACTAAGGTAAATATCGGGTAACCAACCCGATATTTACCTTGGTTACCAGCGCACGCAGCTACACGTGCAGAGAACAGGGAGCAGCGCACACTGAGCGCTGGCTCCCTGCTCTGCTAGTTACAGCACACATCGGGTTAATTACCCGATGTGTGCTGCAGCTACATGTGCACAGAGCAGGGAGCAGCGCACACCGCTTAGCGCTGGCTCCCTGCTCTCCTAGCTACAGCACACATCGGGTTAATTAACCCGATGTGTCCTGCAGCTACATGTGCACAGAGCAGGAGCCGGCACTGACAGTGAGAGCGGCGGAGGCTGGTAACAAAGGTAAATATCGGGTAACCAAGGACAGGGCTTCTTGGTTACCCAATGTTTACATTGGTTACCAGCCTCCGCAGAAGCCGGCTCCTGCTGCCTGCACATTTAGTTGTTGCTGTCTCGCTGTCACACACAGCGATCTGTGCTTCACAGCGGGAGAGCAATAACTAAAAAATGGCCCAGGACATTCAGCAACAACCAGCGACCTCACAGCAGGGGCCAGGTTGTTGCTGGATGTCACACACAGCAACATCGCTAGCAACGTCACAAAAGTTGTTCGTTAGCAGCGATGTTGCTAGCGATGTTGCTTAGTGTGACGGGGCCTTAAGCCGAGTCTGCATGTGTATAGGGAAGTCAAAACAGATAGCTTTTAGCTGAACGAGCCATTAAGTAATCTAATATGTATAAGCACTTTAAAGAAAACCTTTCACTGGGGACTGTTCAATTTAAATTGAGACCCTCTTCCAATTGCCACTGATCCACCCATTCAGGAAGAGGTTTTTTTTCCTGTGCTCATCCATTAAAAAGTTATGCCCTAGGTAGTCAAAGATGCAATCAGTCCCTTCAACAAACTGGGCCCATGCCCCAGAGCTTCTATAGGGTGTGTACTTTTTTTCCTCAATGACAAAAGTTCTGTGGTTTATGCCCAGTTGGTTGAAGGGACAAATTGCATGTTTATTACTGGGGGCATAAATTTGGAATGGATAAGCACAGGAAAAAACCTGTTCTTGAATGAGTGGGTCAGTGGCAATAGGAATAGGTTCTCAATTTAAATTGAACAGTCCCCAGTGAAAAGTTTTCTTTAAAGTGCTTCAGTTCAACTGATAAAATCCAGTGATAGTGTCACAAGTGTGTCATGGCCTGATGTGATCTCAGGGGTATCTGTGATCAGAAGGTCATGGCGTATTGTGGATCACAGATCCGCTTTAGTGCTTTCTTATCATTTACCTTTAGTTGGAGCGTATTTCATTCCATCCAGTACTGAAGGGGTTAAGGTTATTTTCAATCCTGCAGTGATTTAATAGGTAGTTGTAACCTCAGCTGCAGCCACTCCCTTTTGCTATAAATATCTGCTCTTCACTCCTCCCTATATTAGCTAGAGCTCACACTTATACTGTCCACTTAGAAAGAATCAGTCTCCGGAGGAAGCTGAGGTGTTGCTACAGTTGCAGCTGAGAAGCTGTGAAGTTTTATTTGTTGTGTCTTTCTTCCCTGTTTGTCTTTCCTACCTCGTGTTGTCTTATGTCTGTAGTCTCGCTGGCCTGCACTATTCAGGGCGAAGTTCAGGGCCAGCGAGGGCATAATTTCATGATTAGCATAAGGGGGAAGGACCTGTCTAAGGACGTTAGGTAGTGCAGGGATTAGCCTCAGGTGAGTGTTTGTGGGTGACCCAGCTCTGCTCTCTCTAGTGCCAGGGCCCAGTCTTGTATCGTGTTCCCAGTGTACCCTATATGTTGTGACACTCGCCGAGAGTCCCCTTAGAGGGACCCCGGTAGTCAATGCAACCAAAAGATCCTCTTTAAGTTTAAGCAGCAGACACATATCAAGGGGGCCTGAATTTGAAATAGGAAGACTTGCTTCGGACTAGGAATAAAGATTGTGGACACAGGGATCTGGTCAGTCATCTAGAGATACCATGATTGAAATTTTGGTTTCGAGCAACCTATTTTGGTATATGCAAAATAAAGTGAATTATCTTTGGATGACTGAAGCATGGAGGAGGAGGTGTGGGTGGTGATTTGGAGGTAAGTTTTTGCTAGCAATTTAGATAGGAAGAAAGGCATACTGAAAAGACGTTTTACACATTATCAGTGTATATGATAGCTATGAGACATATAACTTACTGATCAAGATGGTACAAATGCTGAGACTTCGCACTTAATTGCATTTCTTTCCATGCTACGTGCCAGCACTTGCCCCTCGCTAAAGCACAAAGTACTATAACCTGCCACTGATACTTAGTGTTACTCAGTCCTATTATGTGATTGCATTGCAAGCAAAGTCAAGCTATTACTTACAGAGGAAAAAGTTGCTAATGACTGAGAAGTCTCGTTATATGCTACATTGGTGTCAACATAGACTGAAGAACACTGATGGAGAGATGACTACTTTTCCCCTGATTAATTAATGATAGATGTTCCGGAATATGAGGTGCATGCTACTTAATTTGGTGCATTTTACCACTGGCATGCACAATTTCTGGGGTTAGTAACGCTGCAACTTTTCATATTTTATGGGGGGTGGGCAATGCTATACCTCATTCCACCCCAGCCTCTCTCCAGTTTCCCTCATTTTGGTGGAGTTAGTAAAACTGGGGTGAAATACCAAAAGTCATACAAAGGTAAGCTTACATAAACATCTTGATGAATTGGGTCCTTAATGTACATTGACCAATGCCAAAGGAGACACACATAGTAGGATGAGAAGGGTTTTTCAGGCAGCTCCTAAACTATCTTAGTACAATGTGGCACAAATTCAAGGGGAAGCATGTGAACCACCTATATAATCTATAGATTGAAAAGATTTCAAAATAATAATGTTTATGATTTATCGCCCTATACTGTCATGCAACATTACGTTGCCTTGAAAGGTCTGGCTTGACAAGCACAGTTACATTATAACAATCAAAGAGATTTTATTGCTGGAATGTATTATATAAGGCAGATGGGTATATTAACTTGCAAGTATTATATAACTCTCTTTAAATAACATTTCTTATAACTGACAAGGTAACAAACGTTACAGAACTTCTTTTTTTAACTCCCACTAGTTGCCTAGCAACTCTTGATGAAAAGTGCCTATTAACCACTGTGATGCTAGAAAAGAATTCATAAATATGGGCTAAAATAGTCTTTTGAACAATCTTTATATACTCCTAGAAACTTCATGTCTTTCCTTGTTCTTAAGGTGCTTCTTCAGTGATATGAAGAGCTATGAATGACTAGGGCTAGTGCTTGGAAGTGTAGCAACAACTTCGGTCTAAGGCCCTGTGCACACACTGCATTTTTACCTGCGTTGTTTTTTGTGCATTTTTGCTGCAGAAATTTTTTGAGAAAATGGTTGTTATCTTTCTGCAGACATTCACCAGCATAACCTATGGAAAAAAAATAGTTGTGTGCACTGCGTTTTTTTCTCAAGAAAATTCTTTCTGCAGATTTTCTTGAGAAAAAGAATGAGCATGTCACTTCTTTTCTGCAGGTACCTGTGTTATTCACTCCATTGACTGTAAAGTAATCATGAAATACTGCAGGGAATAACGCAGGTAGCAAGTTATGTGCGTTTCATTGCGTTTTCCTGCGTTATTCCCGCATTATTTCACGTTTTTCATGACATAATGTTCATCACTAGCCTGCGTACTGAAGGGAAGTGATGTCATTATGACAGGAAGAGGAAGCGGAGCAGAGAGTAAACCACACATATCACAATCACACTCACACACAGACATATAGAATACACACACAGACACATACATACAGAATACACATAAAAATCAAACGTACATATTAAAAATAAAAAAACTAAAAAGAAAATGTGTGTGCTGCCGTATTTTTACCATCCAGCCAAGGTAAGCACACAGCAGCGGCCCGGTATTCTCAGGCTGGGGAGGGTGAAGGCCATGGTTAATGCCCCCCTCCCCCGCAGCTAAGAATATCAGCCCGCCACTACCCCGAGATGGACTTTCTTAAGAAATTTCTTGAGAAAAATCCTTTTTCTAGTGCACACACAGCCTTAAGTAGCAACTTTCTCAAAGCATGGCCTTGCGTCATACACAAAACCTTCATTTTCAGAAAATTACATTTTAGTAAAGAAGCATTATACATTTATGTTAAGTTAGAAGGTGTGAGAAGTCCCATTTCCCAATATAACATAGACACCTCACCATTACACAGACATTTGTGGTCCTGCTGCAGCATACTGGAAAGCTTACAAAAACGTTCCTTTGTTGAGCCGTTTTCTCTACACTTCACTTAACCCCTACACAACCATTTACAGTATTAATCATTAATAAGATATTCAGATTTTCTGGAATATGCCAGGCTGACAAGAATATACGGAGAAGGGTACATTCATTGTAGTCTTGATATAGATGTAAAGTAAATGACAATAAAACTACTATTATAGCAGCACAGTGCATTGCACTATAAGCCAGACAACACATGAAATTAGAATGTGTCCGCTGTAGCTCCATGTCTCCTATAATAACCAGATAATGGGGACACTATGACACTTGCCAAACCACAATGACTTTCAAATTAATGACTGATCTACTGCTATTTCAGTGCTAAGAATTGTGTCTAAACTTCCAGAAATTTGCAAAAAAAATACCAAGTTGGTAAATTTGATCAATTTTATAGCTAAAGGGGTTTTGCAAGGTATCTTCAACAATATGAAGTGGACCAAACTTTAAAAATGTAGCATTAAAGCTGTGTCCATAAGGCTGGGACTACGCAGCAACTTTTAAGCCACAAGAAAAATTAAATATGCAATTATTACTGTATGCAGCTGCTGCATCACAATTTAGTGCAGGTGAATGGGCTTGCATTGTGACCCACAAGGTACTGTGACCATCAAAAGAAAAAAAATCCTACCGGTTCTGACTTTTTGCGACTTGCTTCTTGCAGTTGAAGTACATTGTGGATCACTATGTGACTCCATTTACTTGCATTATGCTCCAACATAGCAGTGACATACAAGGATTATTGGCTGCGCCACCTGTGTCACGTACAAACCTGCCATGTAGCTCAAACTTAAGGAGGTTATACGGGACATTTGTATTTTTTTCTAATGGGATTTACCGGCAGGTAGTTGTTAACTATTTGCCTGTTCTGACCTGCGGCAATAACTTTAGACTCACAGAAGTCATGGTCCACTACTGCTGGCTATTCTCTTGTTAAGCAGCAGAGAGCCAGCTGTCAATCAGCATGATGCCATTATGACGCTGGCAGTGACGTCCCATCAACAAAGCAGAGCAGAAGAGCAAGAGTTGCTTTGTTGACCTGAGGCCAAAGGAAGCAGGAGAATGGCTGGCAGGATAGTGGAGAGATATAATTGCAGGACAGGATAGGTAGGTAGTTCTTAGGCCTATAGAAAAAAAAATAGTGCCAGATACCTCTTTTACAGCTTTCCAGCAAGAATGTATTGCTATGCTCACCATCAAAATATTGGACATACCATGAATATAAAATGCCTAAAAGAACTTCAAACAATACATTTAGATGCATATATTCCTGACATGATAATGCTGAACTGCTTAGAACAAGAGAATAAGTGTTGGCATTGGACTATTGGAGCAGACGCAGCGTAACCACTGGGTCCTCACCTCCACACAGTAGGATGTTGAAGGGTTGTTGATATAGAGTGCTCCTTTATACTAGCACTTAAATGTATTCTGTCATTTTTACTAGTTTGATTTTCCAGTTAGACCCAGAAAACAGAAAAACTTCATTTTCAGGTGGAAAAGGTTGTTATTCATACATTTTTTTTTTTTAGAAACCATGTAGAGATTAAGGAGCTTTACGTACAAAAATAAGTAATAGTACCTTCTATTTGGCATTGTTATGATATTGCCGGTATTTTTATAACTGCATACATAAGGTACTTCAGAGTCCGCTCTAAATAAAGCAACAGAGTTTCAAACCTAAGTCTACAAAGACTGCACAAGATTAGTTTTAGACTTTAACAGCCTCAGCACTGAAGTGGTTTGTAGATCACTTCACAGTCTTATGTGAAGATGAAAGAAACAAGAAAATCCAAACATGTATTTTTCCATGGGCTGAATCTGTTTCTGGCTGTTTTTAAAATAAGATGTAAGTAAGGGCACAATCTCTTTCCAGGAGTACATAACAATTAAAGGGAACCAATCATCAGGATTTTCGGGTATAAGCTGCAGCCATTGCAGTACTGGCACTATCATGCACAGTGTGTACATACCATTGGGGTGCAGCTCGGGTGTTTAGGCAGTGAAATTCATCTTTATAAAGTTTTTAAATTTCGTGCACTTTTTGATTGACGTGTGCACCTCTCTGTTAATGTCCGGGCGGGTTATGCAGGAGTTCCCCGCCCCCCCACCAGCCTGTTCCTCCCTCTCTCCTGATGTCCGGGCGGGTTATGCACGTGTTCCCCGCCCCCCCCTCGCTGCCTGTTCCTCCCTCCCTCCCTCTGGCTGTATGTAAATATCTAATCTTCAGAAACATGGCGCCGGAGTGGGCCTCTGCGCATAGCGCTTATCTCCGGCGCCATGTTTCTGAAGCCCCCGCATTACACAACTTGGTGTCTGAGAGGGCGGCGCCACAGCGATGTCACACCGGCTGGTGTGTTGGCCCGGTGTCCTGGGGCGGCACGATACAGGAGCAGCAGGTAATCGCGTCCTCCGGTCAGCTGTTCTGTCCTGTTGTGATCGCGCTCGCTCCTGCGGTCACAACGGGATCTGAAGGAGCGAGGGCGCATGCGCCGCCCTCTAACACCAAGCTGTGTGATGCGGGCGTCAGAAACATGGCGCCGGAGATAAGCGCTATGCGCAGAGGCCCACTCCGGCGCCATGTTTCTGAAGATTAGATATTTACATACAGCCAGAGGGAGGGAGGGAGGAACAGGCAGCGCGGGGGGGCGGGGAACACGTGCATAACCCGCCCAGACATCAGGAGAGAGGGAGGAACAGGCTGGTGGGAGGGGGCGGGGAACTCCTGCATAACCCGCCCGGACATTAACAGAGAGGTGCACACGTCAATCAAAAAGTGCACGAAATTTCAAACTTTATAAAGATGAATTTCACTGCCTAAACACCCGAGCTGCACCCCAATGGTATGTACACACTGTGCATGATAGTGCCAGTACTGCACTGGCTGCAGCTTATACACGAAAATCCTGATGATTGGTTCCCTTTAAGGCTAGGCTCACATCTGCATCAGAGGTTGTATGAAAAGTCACAAATAAGTGATGTAATAAATAGTGCAGCGAGCAGTGCTATATCTGCTAGAAAAAGATGGACACCATGACAGAATCCTGATGATTTCTTTATAGATAATGGATGTGGCTGCTCCAGCACTGCTGTCATTTTCGTTTTTCATTTCCAATAATGGAACATAAAACTTGAATGTGAACATACTTTAAATATGACTTAAGTTCCTAAACGTGAGTATATGTTAGACCTTAATCAGACAGCAGCGATTTCTTACGTGTGCAAAAAAAACAAACAACCTAAAAAACTAATCCGAATGTCAGCAGCGTTTTTCATCCCGTTTTCAGCAGTGTTTGGTCTATGTAAGTTTTTATCATCAGTGTTTCATCAGTTATTCTGACAGATGGATGAATAAATAAATCAAAAACCTTCTCCCAAAAAAATATTAAAAACTGAGAGTGTTTGATTCCTTCTATTGACTAACTGAAAAGATGGCAACAAATAGCAAGCTTTCCATTCTATTCAGGTCAACAGCTTGCTATTGTTGCCTTCTTTTCAGTTAGCCAATAGAAGGAATCAAGCCAATGAAATGTATCAACCATTGAGGATTTCAAATATTTTTTTTATCTACTAGTTAACATGGCTCAAAAGTATATTTTTTCTGTAGCAAAATGTCTGCTATACATTCCAACATTAATCACCTACTGGTGCCACCCATGTGCTGTCTATTATTTTCATGGACTAACAGTCACATGGACTAAAGGGGGCTTTACATGCTGCGACATCGCTAATGATATATCGTCGGGGTCACGGTGTTTGTGACGCACATCCAGCATGATTAGCGACATTGCAGCGTGTGACAGCTAGGAGCGACGATCAACGATCACAAAAACGGCAAAAATCCTTGATCGTTGACACGTCGCTCCTTTTCATAATATCGTTGGTAGTGCATGCCACTGGTTGTTCGTCGTTCCTGCGGCACCACACAACGCTGTGTTCCTGTGTCAGGAACGACGAACATCATCCTACCTGCGTCCACTGGAAAAGAAGGAAGGAAGGAGGTGGGCGGCATGATCCGGCCGCTCATCTCCTCCCCTCCTCTTCTATTGGACGGCCATTTTGTGACACCGCTGTGATATCACTATGACGCCGAAAGCACCTCCCCCTTGAAGGAAGGAATGTTCGGAAGGAACAGCGACGTCGCTGAACAGTTATGTGTGTGTGATGCTGCCGTGGTGATATTGTTCGCTACAGCAGCGATCACCACATGTCGCACATACGACGGGGGCGGGTGCTATCGCTCGCAACATCGCTAGCAATCGCTAGCGATGTCACAGCATGTAAAGCCCTCTTAACAGACTATATGATTTCTTTGCAGACACATGGTCCCTAAAAAAACAATATCTGAACAGCCCCAAAGAGTATCATTGGTACATGTTCTGTCCATGAAAACCACAAATCAAGAACCACAGAACAAGTACATGAAAAACAAAAGTCTGAATGAGGCCTTAATGCTCAAATGAACAACTTTCATGTGAAGACTAGGTTGTACAGTGCCTTGCGAAAGTATTCGGCCCCTTTGAAATTTTCAACCTTTTCCCACATTTCAGGCTTTAAACATAAAGATAAAAAAAAATTATTTTATGGTGAACAATCAACAACAAGGGGGACACAATTGTGAAATTGAATGAAATTTCTTGCTTATTTTAAACTTTAATAAAAAATAATAAACTGAAAATTAGGGCATGCAATACTATTCGGCTCCTTTAAGTTAATACTTTGTAGCGCCACCTTTTGCTTCAATTACAGCTGCAAGTCACTTGGGATATGTCTCTATCAGATTTGCACATTGAGAGACTGAAATTCTTGCCCGTTTTTCTTTTGCAAACAGCTCAAGCTCAGTGAGGTTGGATGGAGAGCGTTTGTGAACAGCAGTTTTCAGCTCTTTCCACAGATTCTCGATTGTATTCAAGTCTGGACTTTGACTTGGCCATTCTAACACCTGGATATGTTTATTTGTGAACCATTCCATTGTAGATTTTGTTTTATGTTTGGGATCATTGTCTTGTTGGAAGACAAGTCTCTGTCTCAGTTTCAGGTCTTTTGCAGACTCCAACAGGTTTTCTTCAAGAATGGTCCTATATTTGGCTCCATCCATCTTCCCATCAATTTCAACCATCTTCCCTGTCCCTGCTGAAGAAAAGTAGGCCCAAACCATGATGGTGCCACCACCATGTTTGATAGTGGGGATGGTGTGTTCAGGGTGATGAGCTGTGTTGCTTTTACGCCAAACATATCGTTTGGCATTGTGCCCAAAAAGTTTGACTTTGGTTTCCTCTGACCAGAGCATCTTCTTCCACTTGTTAGGTGTGTCTCCCAGGTGGCTTGTGGCAAACTTTAAACAACACTTTTTATGGATATCTTTGAGAAATAGCTTTCTTCTTGCCACCCTTCTATAAAGGCCAGCTTTGTGCAGTGTACGACTGATTGTTGTCCTGTGGATAGACTCTCCCACCTCAGCTGTAGATCTTTGCAGTTCATATAGAGTGATCATGCGCCTCTTGGCTGCATCTCTGATCAGTCTTCTCCTTGTTTGAGATGACATTTTTGAGGACGGCTGGGTCTTGGTAGAGTTGCAGTGGTATGATACTTCTTCCATTTCAATATTTCAATATGATCGCTTGCACAGTGCTTCTTGGGATGTTTAAAGTTGTGGAAATCTTTTTGTAACCAAATCTGGCTTTAAACTTCTCCACAACAGTATCATGGACCTGCCTGTTGTGTTCCTTGGTCTTCATGATGCTCTCTGTGCTTTAAACAGAACACTGAGACTATCACAGAGCAGGTGCATTTATACAGAGACTTGATTACACACAGGTGGCTTATATTTATCAGCATCAGTCATTTAGGACAACATTGGATCATTCAGAGGTCTTCAATGAACTTCTGGAGAGAGTTTGCTGCACTGAAAGCAAAGGGGCCGAATAATATTGCACGTCCCAAATTCCAGTTTAATCTTTTTTTTATAAAAGTTTAAAATAAGCAATAAATTTCATTCAACTTCACAATTGTGTCCCACTTGTTGTTGATTCTTCACCATAACATTAAAATTTTTATCTTTATGTTTGAAGCCTGAAATGTGGAAAAAGGTTGAAAAATTCAAGAGAGCCAAATACTTTTGCAAGGCACTGTAAGACTGGTTTCACACATACATGTTTCATGCTCAGTGCACTGATTAACCGCAGGTCTACTGATCCAGAATCAAAAGACTCAGGTATATATGTGGTGGTTGAGTTCGAGTAAGGAGACCTGTGGCTAGTCCAGGAATCAAGGAACAACGGCAGGCCATGAAAAATGGATAACAGCCTAAATATGATTTCCCATTGTAATCCCTTTAGTACAAGGTAATTTTTCATTTTTGCACGATCAATTTTTCCTCCTCTTCTTCCAAGAACAATAACCCTTTTACTTTCCCATCAAGATAGCCATATAAGAGCTTGTTTTTTGTAGAACGAGTTGTAATTTTGAATAACCAAATTAAATTTAGCATAAAACGTAAAGAAAAAGAGGAAAAATCTAAGTGGGATCAAATGGTGAAAGAAATGTAATTCTGCCATGGTTTTTTAGGTTTTGTTTTATGGCTTTGATTGTATGATAAAAATTATTCATAAACTTGATTCTACAGGTCAGCATCATCAAAGCAAAGCCAAAGTTGCAGTTGTATTTTTAAGTAGAGAAAAAAACTAAGAAGTTTGTAAAGAAAAATACAATTTGTGTCAGCATATTGCATGATTTATAATTCTTTTATTTTTCCACTAGAAGGTGGCCCGATTCTACGCATCGGGTATTCTAGAATTTACGTATTGTGTAGTTCATGTATGATTTTTGTTATATATATAGATGTTGTTGTGTGTAGTTACCAAGTGTTTGTGTAGGGCGCTGTACATGTTCTGGGTGTTGTCTGGGTGTGGCGGGGGGTGAGAGCGGTGTTGTTTGTGTGTTGCGTTGTGTGTGTTGCGTGTGTTGCGTTGTTTGTGGAGCGCTGTGTGTCTGTAGCATTGTGTGTGTGTTGCGTGGTTTGTGTGTGTTTTGGGGGGAGGTATGTTTTGTGCAGTGTGTGTGTTGCGCGGTATGTGCGTATATTTATGTATGCCGCGGTGTTTGTGTGTTGGGTGTTGTGTGTGTGCAGCGTTGTCTGTGTGTGTGGGTGTCTGTGTAGGGCGGTGTTTGTGTTTCCCAGTGTGTGTGTGTTGTGCAGTGCGCGTGTGTGTGTTGGGGGGAGGTGTGCACCTCCCATCGTGCTCCATCCTCCATGCTGCGCACCCCCCATCGTGCTCCATCCCCCAAGCTGCGCACCCCCCATCGTGCTCCATCCCCTAAGCTGCGCACCCCCCATCGTGCTCCATCCCCCATGCTGCGCATTCCCCATCGTGCTCCATCCCCCATGCTGCGCATTCCCCATCGTGCTCCATCTCCCATGCTGCGCACTCCCAAACGTGCTCCATCCGCCATGCTGCGCACTCCCAAACGTGCTCCATCCGCCATGCTGCGCACTCCCTATCGTGCTTCATCCCCCATGCTGCGCACCCCCCATAGTGCTCCATCCCCCATGCTGGCCGCAGCATCAGCCTCTGTGCCCGCAGCATCAGCCTCTGTGCCCGCAGCATCAGCCTCTGTGCCCGCAGCATCAGCCTCTGTGCCCGCAGCATCAGCCTCTCTGCCCGCAGCATCAGCCTCTGTGCCCGCAGCATCAGCCTCTGTGCCCGCAGCATCAGCCTCTCTGCCCGTAGCATCAGCCTCTCTGCCCGCAGCATCAGCCTCTGTGCCCGCAGCATCAGCCTCTGTGCCCGCAGCATCAGCCTCTCTGCCCGCAGCATCAGCCTCTGTGCCCGCAGCATCAGCCTCTGTGCCCGCAGCATCAGCCTCTGTGCCCGCAGCATCAGCCTCTCTGCCCGCAGCATCAGCCTCTCTCCTCACAGCCTACCCCAGCCTCAGCCTCCCCCAACATCAGCCTCTCTTCTCTCAGCCTCCCCCCTCCCAGCTTTCCCCAGGATCAGCCTCTCTCCTCCCAGCCTCCTCCAGCACGCCGTGCTCCTCTGCCGCCACTCACAGATCCGATCGTATACACTCACACTCACACTCACACCCACCCGATCGCATACACTCACACCCACCCACCCGATCGCATACACTCACACCCACCCGATCGCATACACTCACACCCACCCGATCGCATACACTCACACCCACCCGATCGCATACACTCACGCACACACACATTGACGATATTACACATAGGCGCTCATACTCACAACATCCGGAGATACCACATGCTTCCGGCCATGTGATCCTCCGGCAGGTTCTGAAAGCTCACAGCACAGTACCGCCGCCGAGAAGCAAGCGATATCCCAGGATGTTGTGAGTGTGTGGATGTGATGTGTGTGTGAGGTGTGTGTGAGAGTGAGTGTGATCTGATGTGTGTGTGTGTGTGTACTCACCTGGGGCTCCATGTCAGTTGGGGGAATGCGTGCGAGGGCGGGGCCAGAGCGAGCGTGCATTGCGTGAGGGGGCGGGGCCTGCAGAGAGCCGGGCGAGAGGCCAATCCGTGTGGGGGGGCGGGGCCATGGCGAGCCCAGCGGCCAATCAGCTTTGTGTCACCGTAAGGACACAATTTTGGAGCATGACAGACAGACAGACAGAGAGACAGACAGACAGACAGACAGAATAAGGCAATTATATATATAGATGAATGATGCTATAAGAGGGTTTGTTTTTTGTATGGCAAGTTGTTGGTGGTATTTTTTAACAATTTTGCTGCTTAGAAGACACTTTGATATCTTTTTATTGTATTTTATTTATAATGGACTGGTGGTGCTCAAAACTAACATTCACTTATATTATTGAGTTTTATTCTATTGAAGGCATATACTCTCCAAAAACTCTTGCTGTCGCTCATTAGCTTATTCATTCTTGTCTGAACTATCGCAACTCTGTACTATAAAGTCTCCCCTCTCCAATCCATCCTGAATTCAGCAGACAGGATCATATTAATCTGCTACACAAATGCCTCCACCTCGAGCCAGTCATTGCACTGGTTGTCATCTGCTACAGAGTACAATGTAACCTTAGCACTCTCACCCATAAAGCTCTCCACAGTTCTGCACTGCCCTACATTGCCTCCCTCATCTTTGTCTATCACCCTACCTGCTCCCTCTGTTCCGCTAAGCACCTTTTAACATTTAAATTTTGGCTTCCCCTATTTCCTCATAAAATGTAAGCTTCCGAGCAGGAGCATTACTCCTCTTGGTTTCTGTTGCATTGCGTTATTCTGTAATGTCTGATATTGTCTATATATGTTCACTTTGAATTGAAAAAGGCTGTGGAAAATGTTGGCGCTATGTAAATAAAAATATATTGTATTATTATTATTATTATTATTATTAATAATAATAATCATCATAATAATAATATTAATCTGGATCTTTAATTTACACATTTTATAGTTGCACATTTTTTATTTTCTCTTACAGTACCTGAACCTATGCTTCTTTTATCACTTATACTATATACTGCTATATCACTGTATTGCAGTATACTGCATAAATCATGATTTCTTATAAAGCTCAGCTTGTAGCTGAGCTTCACAGAAGGATTAAGATGGCAGTAAATGGAGCTTTCAGTAGGCCCATTAGTGACCATCTAGCTATAATTGTATCCACAACAAAGTGGGACTCATTGGTGAAGAATAAAGCTAATCCACTAATCCATCCAGCCTCCAGTCTCTATCTGAGGACCACATGAGCAATGCTAGGTAAAAGCCTTAATGAGGTAACATCAAAACGGTTCTACACTCAGAATTATGTTGTGATGAGGCAAAATGTATGGTTGTCAGACACTTATAGTCTTCATTCCAGGTATACTAATAGCTCAGCATTATATTAATTTGGTAATGGAACCAGTGGTACGACCATTACAACAAAGTGTCCCAGGTACCGATTTTCAACATGACAGAACCGGCGCCGCCATAGCCGCAAGCAGCCTGCTGCGGTTCCTGTTGCGCCCAGGCGCCGGCTGCCGTTCTTGGCCGTGCCTCGGGTTGTCCAGTTGGCTGCTCCTTCCACCACGTCTAAGCGTGGAGAGGCGGCTAGTGCGCATGCGTGCACCGATTTACCCCAGCCAGAGTCTAAGCCTGGTGCTTTGCCTAGTGAGCATGCTCAGCCTCATTGTGTTATGTCTGAGACTAAGTCCTCAGTTCAGGTTACTGAGCATGCTCCCACAATTAACGCTAACAGCCTCTTTGCACAGGTACTTGGACTTCGTGCTGTGTCTAAGTTCTGGGATGTGCCTACTGAGCATGCTCAAACTGATAGTCTGCTACTGAGCATGCTCAGGCACTTAGTGCATCAGAGGCTAGGTCCGGTAAGGACCTCACTGAGCATGTTCGTGAGGTGGCAGGCCCTGATAGGGCAGAGGGTGTCAGGTGTCCTGATGACGTGGCAACTCCGGACTGGCTCGCAGAGGCCCATCCCTATGATCTGGCACCTCACTATTGGTCATCAGACGATGACTGGTGAAGTGTTTGGGGCGTGGCTGCCATGAGGTCATCAATGACGTGGTGGTTCCGGATAGGTCGCACGTGACGTCACTGATGACATGGCACTCTGCTATTGAACCTTGGTGGTTCCACCGTGGGTTTGGGGCGGACCCAGGTTATAAAAGGGGCTGGAGACAACATGGAGGTGCGCAGTCTTCATTTAGAGTTCTTGGTGGCATAAGCCTTGTTGGAAGCGGTAGGTAGGGCTAGGCGAACGGTGCCTGTCACGCCAAGATTCGTGGCTCAGCACATGAGGGTCAGGCGCCGTGCTTCCTTGCTACCGTTCCTGTTGTGCTAGAGCAGTCCAGTGGCGTTTACTGGGCTGCGGCTGCTGCGTCACCTGTTCAGTTGTGCCTCCTACGCACACGGACAGAATACCTGTTGCGTCACCTGTCCGAGAGTGCCCTCTACGCACACGGACAGTGTACCTGCTGCGCCACCTGTCCGGTTGTGCCCTCTACGCGCACGGACAGCGCACCCCAGAACCCCTGTGAAGTTAACAGGGTGTTCCTGGATTGGGTGTGTGACCACTATTATCATCCTCGGCTTCCCAGTCAAATGCTACTGGTGTGACTACCTGGTCTGACGTGTCCTTTACACACATGGCCAGTCGAGTGGTGGCCAGAAACGCTAATCAGAGGACCGCTCGGCCTGACGTGTCTTACACACGTGGCCGACAGGGCGCTGTCGCAGCGGTCTTCTCGGTCAACGCTAACTGGTTACCATCCGGCCTGACGTGTTGTTACACACGTGGTCGGAGTAGCATCCACTCCACCGAAACGCTAACTAGGTTGTCGTCCGGTCTGACGTGTCCCTACACACGTGACCGGTTCCTTGAGTTATCTCAGAGCTATCCAGCTCTATAGTCTCCGCCTAACCCACAGGGTGCCAGCAGCTCCATTACCATCTGGAGCACGGTGGGCCCCGACTGGCGATTGGGATATATACCCCTGGTCCTAATCTGCCGGTCCCCCCGTAACAACAAGGCCAGACACACTGAAATTGGGGAATCCATTGATGGGGCAGTTGAAAACTGGCTTACCAAGTAAATATATGCTGATTAAGCTTATTTTTAACAGGTTTAAAATAGTATACATTCTGTTGTTTTGGAAGTGTCTAAATATTATATTTGTAGCCAAAATAAATTATAAAAGGAAAAAGCAAAAATGTACATATTCCCACCCCCACCACCCCTAGTATTTTGGCTGATGGATCTTTTTGCATCCTATCTTATCAGTAGGTGTTCCTTATATGTAACGCTACTTACTATATTAATAGATATTGAATTTTGGTGTGAAAACCATTTCATTGCAGTAGAATACTTCTCACATATTCTAAAGGAAGACATGATTGGGTCTTCTTACATCAGCACAGTGAATGGGTGTTTTATGCTCATTATATGTAAGGAGTTACAGGAAAAAACAACAATAGACTATTGCAACAGGTACAGCAATATGTATAATCCTCATGAGGGTATGTATTAAAAGCTACAAATGCTTAAGACGTTAAAAATTGGCAAGCCATTTTCATTGATTTGCATCCACAATAGTTGTTGCTAAGTGGGTCTACACTTTTTTACAAAGGAAAACGAAGATCTAGGCTTTGGCAAGGGAAGCAAAGCGAGCTCTAATCTTACCATTAGGGAAAAAAATTCAATCGCTTGACAACGGAACAAAATGGATCAGCGTATTAGCAACTGAGTGCTTAAAAACCTTGGAGCTTGGAGGCTGTAATCCCATTTCTTTTAAAATTAAATAAATACCACAGCAGAAAAAGCAGAGGCATGCAAATCCCCAGCTAAAAGTGATTGGCTGTAAAACATTTCACTTCTGCTTTTGCTGTTTCATTTACTACTTCATTTATTTTATCTTTTCACTGCAGAAAATAGTTTCATCAGATAACTTGGAGATATTATCTACTTTTTATTCCCATTTATTAACCCTTGTTCTGTTTGTAAAGGAAAGTGAAAAAAAGATAAGTGTTAAGATCCATCGAGCCATATCTGCACCAAAAAGAAGTCTGCAAATATTCCACATGCCGGGAGTTGGCACAGTTTAGCAGTCAAACGTTTGGATGGCGAAAAGCAAGGTTTGGTGGCACAGAGAGTATCAATGTCAGTTTTTCTGAACTGAATATCCAAAGTGTACCAAATGATGAAAAAATAAATGTAGTATCTTCCTCCTCCTGCTAAAATATATTGACATATTTAGCTTCTTTCTCATGAAAGGCAACAGGACCCTCATGTTTTCCATGCTGGATATTTTCCATAGGCTGAAACCAATTGAGACAAGATTATAGAGAACATTATTTAATTATTAATTAATTATTATTAATTATAGAGAACACATGAATGCTGGCCTAGGAAATATGGAAGCCTAGGATTGAGATTCTATGCTGTGTTTCCATTTCTTCAGTTTACGGGGAGCATGCAACACAGGAGATAATATGGTAATGGTAGGATTGGTAGCATTTTATTCTGATTTTGGAGAATGGACTTTGCCATTTTTCAGCATCTTCCAATAATTAAATATGTATGAGGTTGACCAGACATACTCAGCATCAGCTTTCAGTAAGAATATGAACATGTGTTGGTATCTAGGGTAATTGAAGAATATCACTTCCACTTTAATCATATATAGTGATAGTACAAAAGCATATTTTTGCCTCATCTCCTTTTCAGTCCCATGTGTGTCTACATATATTAGAGACAATTGAATCAAATTCACATTGAAATTTTAGGAATTTGATGAATCCATCAAACTTCAAGAATTTGCAAATTGCTTAGCGCAAGTCGTGAAAAAAAGTTGACATTTTACCCATTGCATAAGTTTGCATCAACTACAATAAGGCTCACATGATGTTAGGCGTGGCAGGGCTGGCTTCTGGAACATTCCTAGCACCTATCACTTCACATGATATAGAACAGCCACTCAAGAGGGATTATCACAGGCTTTACAAAGGAAAAAGCTAGAGAAATGAAACCGCAATTTGGATTGGGAGAAGATGTATAAAGATATCCAGAGAACTCCATAAAACAAAACAGTGTGCAAATTCTGCAGATATTGTGTGACAGCACAGCAGTGAAAAATGGTTACAATCTGTTTACTCAAAGGTATATACCATATGTTAAAGCCCCACTAGTGTTTTTATTTTATTGCACTGCTGGAGTGGTGCTTTACATCTAAGTCCCCCTTGCCCTGTCTTTTACTCACCTGCTGCCATCTACATCTTTATCCAGCGTCGCTTCTGTTGGTCTCTAGCAAACAGTGTTTCATGGAGAGCACTAGATGTCACACATCAATACAAATCTATGAAAGCCTCATTTTGGCTTCATTCTAGCTGTCATAGACTTGCATATAGACTTTGTTACGTAACTTCCGATTTCCGGCCAATTAGAACTCATGGGCACAAAATAGCGCTGCAGGACCAAAATGACACCAAAAATGGCGGAAAACATTGGTGACTATATGACAAGGGGCAGAGGCTTAGGTTTAAAGCCCCACTTCAGTGCTGAAAAAACCTAACATGCTGGTGTGTTACTAAGGCTAATGCTGTGTTTGCGTTAAAAAGATGTTTTTTACAGTCCTATCAGTATTATACACATCTTTTCAAAGCAATAAAAATGCCTGTGAGTTGATGCAAATCAAATTTTAAAAGATTAATTCATTTCTAATATATATAACATATTGGGCTGCAAAAACAGAACTCTGGAAGTGTTCTGTAATATTTGTAACCTAGACATCAGCAGAAGATGTGAAAATAGTGCGCCATACATAGAACGTACAAAGTTTTCTAGCACATCTCATAGATCCCTGATCCATGTGAGATCCGGGTCCAACTCAAATTCTGTCATGTTCCTCAAACCAGTGCTTAACAAGTTTTACAGTGCGGCAACATGCATTATTCTGCTAAAAGAGGCCCCTACTATTAAGGAAATCATGATGGGATGTACCAGGTCTGACTCAGTGTTTAGGTACATATATCCATATAAATGCTGCCACCTACGGCTTCCTGGTAGCATTGCTCTGAGCATTGCCCTAGCTATGCCAGATTGCCTACATCATATACAGTAGTTGATCCTGATGCTCGCTCTTCCCTAGTTCACGTACATAGCTATACACATATAAAAACAAATGAGATTTCCCAACAACATTCCTTAATAACTTCATGAAGCAGTTCTGTTGCCCACATGTGCATTATAGTTCCCTTTGGACATGGGGGTCAGTTTAGTCTGTGGCTGTGATGCATTGTGTGTCCTGAGACCTTTCTATACTTTCAGTAACATGGTAATTTAGCCCTGGCATTGGGCTATATGGGTAAGATTTTCTTCTCACGTGTATCAATGAACATTAGGTGCCCAGGACGCAGTTGCAGGCTCAATGGTTGTTCTCCTTTCAACCAATTTGTTAGCTAATAAGCACTGCACAGTGGTATATTTTATAGCACTTGTCATTTTCAATATACTCTGACAAAGTCAGCACAATTAGGCTGTTATCAAAGTTCCTCAAATTCTTGCCGATTTTTCCTTCTTCCAAAACATCACCTTTAAGAATCGACTGTTCATTTGCTTCCAAATATATTTCTCCTCTTGACAGGTGACAATGTCATGAGCTATTTCACCTGTCAGTGGTTTTAATGGCATGGATGATGGTTGATCGAATAAATAGTTCCAAAATAAGGTTAAGCATGAGAGCACACATGGCTACTTTACATCAGCGTAATATGTGGACATTTATGTAGAAAAGTTATTTTTATCCACAGATTACACGAGAATCCATGAAAGGAGAATCATGCACTGCATGGTAGAGAACAGCGTTACCGCAGACATGTATGGCAGTCTGTGCAGCTCGGTACATTCAGAGCCTTTCTATGTGTAATGCCTAATGTCCCCTGTAGTGGGGCTGCAGACTCCGAATACATCTGATTATTGCGGTCACAATAACCCCCCGAAAGTGAGCTAGGCTTTTAACAGGAGGGGACGCGTTTGATTGTTTTTGATTCTTTAAAATGCTTGAAAAACAACCATAAAGTCAATACTCACAAAACAATAAAATGTATACACCACAATACAACACCAAACAGGAAGGTTTTTTAACACTCTGTGGTATTTGCAGGATATTTTTCTGCTGCTTTTGTGTTTATTTTTTTTTCTTTTGTATTTGGCATTATCTTTTAAATCCTGCCAAACATATTTACTGCATTTATACACTTTTTCACATAATCTTCAATGAAACCTTCCTTGCATGGCGCTAATATTAATACGTATGACCTAGACCATCTCTTTGTGCTTTATATTTTCAAAGATTTGCATTCAGCAAAATATTGCAATCCAATGACAAAGTCTTTCATTTCCCTTTTTTCAAAATTGATATGAAAAATAACACATCAGAACCTTTAGGGGAAGGGATGCATTGTTCTTGTGTCATTCCATTATGAACAGTTCTATATAAAATACATTATGGTTTATGTCAGACCAATAAAAGGAATTACATCCTCCAAGGTGTCCAATTTTGTTCAAGAGGATTACATCAACTTAGAATCTGGGCTATACGCCTCCAGATTTAATAAATATACTCTAATACTCGCAATTCTTAATACTTGATGTTATGTTGTTGTCACCATCTGGAATTTCTTTCTATATGATCTTGTATTATTACCTTGTATTTTCAAGGCACTACAGTATTTATGCTTTTACTGTTTATGAAGACTGTGAATGGCTGCAGCAAGCAGAATTTAACTCTTTGTGGTTACTACAAGGTCAAATCTCGGTATATAAAGTTGAAAAATGTTTGTGAAAGCCTTGTGTTGTTTTGGATGTCTTAAGAAATTAGATAATTGCAAAAGAAGAGGAAATAAAAACAAAAAACTAAAATTTAGAAAATAAAGTATGGGGCAGGGTTCATCAAAACTTTTACACTTTTTAGTTTTAGAAAGTTACATTTTTTTTAATGTCTCTATGATGGAGATGCACAAAGATGTTGCATTTGGTATTTGTTTATTAGTTTGAAGCAGCTCAGACAAAATGGGCAAATCTTTGGAGGAGTCATAGCATGGTGCGGCTAAGCCTGCCTGTCAAATAAAAGGTGCCAGCGTCTCTTACACCAGAAATGCTACTAGAGTGGGATAGGACTTCTGGTGAGGCGTCCGCCTCAGGCGAGATGCATTAAACTCATTAAGTGGTGTGCGCCTCTTAATGAATTTGGGGCACCATAACCCAGAAAACCCTTCATTAAGACTCGCGTGCGAAATCTCAGTCCAAGTAGTTATTATTTAAATTAATTGTCTTTTGAAACAGACAGTTATGGTGGTGATGACTAAAAATATAGTGCATAGGGAGAGAAGGATCTGGCGTGTTAACTTTCAACATACCTGATCCATTATTTTCTCTAAGAATAGTTCCTTAGTAATGATGGTTGAGCAGTACAATGCTTGGTGCTCAGTACGCGTAATGATAAGGGAACCCTGCGAGGCTTGGGTGCTCGTTACTCTAGTAGAGCAGATCAGAAGCTCGCACAGGCTCAACTTGAGTTGTGAATATTATGGAAATCAATAATTGGCCAATTCGGCTCTCTGCCCACATACAGCCATACAGAGCATTTCTGGGGAAGGGAGGGCAGGGTTTGTTTGATTTTTTGGATACACTACATCTGAAAACTGTTTTTACCCCCAGTGAGAGCCATAGAGAGACTGCAAATGGTTCTTACTGGGGTGCCGGCTCCTATCATTCAGTGACGTGAGCCTGTGCTTGGTATTGGGTGTATCACAACACATCTGAGCACTTGCGATACTCGGCGAGCACTGAGTGTACCCGAGCATACCCGAGATCCCTGATGCTTGATCAAGAATCGAGCAGTGGAGAGCATGATTCTTGCCCATAATTATTGCATATGAGAAAAGCATGATGTAGGTGCAGAGATCATGATTCTAGAGATGTGTCACTTACATTGCTGGTTGCTGAAGTTTTTATTACAAATTATTTTATCTATTGCAGATCTACCAGTTCTCTGAGTGCTGAGCTTTGTATAACTCCACCTACACCACTGCTGCTTTGTATGTACACTGTGCAAAGGCAGAATACAGCTAATCAGTGGTGGGTTGGGGTTAATACAGAACTTATGAATATGGAGGACTACATGATGGGAGCAGGTTTAGTTATAGTGACAATCTCCTGCAGATAAAACAAGTGATTTTTTTTTCCAAACTACAGCTTTACATTATGCTGTTTTCCAATTAGGGAACAAAAACCTGGTGACAGATTCCCTAATTACGTTGCATCCATGACTATCTGTCAAGCAGCACAATTTTGGGCTATGAATCAAATCATGTTTTATTACATTTTGGAACTGAATTGTATATAAGAATCAAATGTGAATGAGCATGAAAACGTGTATGTTTGTTACCTTCACTACTACACCTTAAAATGTGGAGAATTTAAATGGTCCATTGTTTATATATTTTTTATTTTCTCTATATAATACAAGTGTACAATACATTAGCAACATAATATCAGTGAATTCTATCTACTGTAAGCTCCACAATGAAAAGAAAGTCATCTTGTGATTTATAACTAAAGAACCTGACTGACGCAGTAATCAATGGGAAGTTATAAAGCATCACTGCGACAAACGGGAAAAAGTGCAGGTAATTTATAAAGGAGCTAAAAAGGTGCCAAGCAAATGATTCTTTAATAACGAGAGAGGCCTTTGATCTTCCTGATTGTAACAAGCCAATTGTGTGGTTGATTCAATTGATAAGTAGTGAGAACGTCTACAGTCAGGTCAGAAATGTATTGTTTAACGTTCAGGAAAAACTTGGTGTCACAAACCACCGGGGGGGTCACTCAGAAATCCCCCGCGCTGGCTACCAGTACGTCACAATCGGGGGGTAACAAGTGGGGGTCACCCCTCCTTTATACCTCCCGACCGACAGACAGAGCACGTGACGCGCTCTCTAGCGCCCCTCTTATAGTCAGGCCAATTATGGAATTGCCCGACAATAAGCAAGGAGGCCGCTATACTACTTATGCCGATTATTGAAGGGTCCCCGGTGAGAGTAAGGTATATATTCCCCCGACCTCCGCGGGCGGAATATATAAAATCTCCCCGGATCTCACTGGCCTCCCCACAATAATCCTTGGCACAATTCGCTGCCACCAACCGATTTACGGTAACTATTAGCCGAACACACAGACGTGGGATTCAAGATCGAGATAACAGAACAGCCCAAGATTAATTATATAATTTAATCAGCCTAAAGCACACTAGAACTACAATATATACAATAGGGAATCTACAGAATATACATATGTCAGAGTACAGTTACAATCAAAGCATGGGTTACAAACAGGCATACACAGTTCCAGCAGTTACCTTGTTGCGTCTGGCCACAGGGGGGCGCTGTACCCAGGTTTCTAGGATCCTTCCCACAGATGTTTCCTACACGTGCCCCCAGCGAAAAGAACCCTGGAAAATGGCCGAAGTAGGGTTATCAACCTGGGCAGATCCAGGTCCCCTCCTACCTTAGTGACCTCAGAGGGAGCACTGCTCCACCCCTGGCTTGAGTTATGGACAATCCACAACATGGAATATGGGCCATAACTTTGCCTGGGAGCGTCGTAGGCGGACGCCAATGCTCTCATTGTGACAGTTATGAATTTAGCTACAGAACGAGGGGACTCATGACCTGTCTGCCAGTTCCCCATTGGCTGATATCACGCCTGGGGCATTTCCCAATGTCCTGCTCCCATAAAAAGGGTGTGCCGGCATCGTCCGCATGCAGAGACACCATTTTTATGGTTGCCATATTTATCGGAAATATGGCTTGCGAGATATGAACCATTTTTTACTGGAGTCGTTCTGTCTGGCTATTTCCATAGCCTGGCTAACTAGCTAGCAGCTCCTACTACAGGGTGACGGCAGGGAGTCATCCTGTGTCCATTGTTCCCACACCACCTAATTTCCATATCACAGGACATGGCCATGGAGGTGTAAGTGGAACACTGAGAACAAGAAGGGAGGGGGCACTGCCAGGGAGTGATGAGGGATTATGACTGGAGTCATAATTCATCTTCATATCCCGGGATTTGCCTCACACCTCCCCTTTTTTGAGGGCGCTAGGGGGCAGCACACTCCGGTGTTCCCCCGTGCGCCCGTCCGCGACCTCTCCTTGTCGGGACAGCCCGTCTGCGTTACCGTGGTCACGGCCCCTTTTGTGGCGAATGGTGAAGTTGTATTGCTGGAGCGCAAGGCTCCATCGCAACAATCGCCCATTCGTCCCAGAGACGGTGTGCAACCAGCTGAGGGGATTGTGGTCCGTCTCCACGATGAAGTGGCGCCCGTATAGATAGGGTTGCAGACGCTGCAGGGCCCACACTATGGCCAGGCACTCCTTCTCCATCGTGGAATAGGCAACTTCCCTTGGTAACAGCTTCCTGCTCAGGTACAAGACTGGGTGCTGTTGGCTCGCAGAGTCCACCTGGCTGAGCACCGCACCGAGGCCGAAGTCACTGGCGTCGGTCTGTACTACAAACGGCCGCGTGAAGTCGGCTGCCTGTAGCACGGGCGGGCTGGACAGGGCGTCCTTTAGGGCCCGGAAGGCTGTCTCGCAGTCCATTGTCCAATCGACTGCAGAGGGCAGCTTCTTCTTGGTGAGGTCCGTCAAGGGCTTTGCCAGGCTACTATAGCATGGAACAAACCTCCTATAGTACCCAGCGGTCCCCAAGAAGGACATCACCTGCTTCTTGGTCCTGGGGGTGGGCCAGGATGCGATGGCTTCCACTTTCTCAGGCTCGGGCTTCAGTGTTCTCCCACCTACCCGGTGACCGAGGTACTGGACCTCGCTCATGGCCAGCTGACACTTTCCCGGCTTGATGGTCAAACCTGCCCGGTGGATCCGCCTGAGCACCTGTGCTAGATGCTCTAGGTGGTCTTCCCAGGTGGGACTGAAGACGGCAATGTCATCCAGGTACGCGGCCGCGTACCCTTCAAGTCCCTTGAGCAGGGTGTTGACCATCCGCTGGAAAGTGGCAGGGGCATTCCTCATCCCGAATGGCATCACCGTGGACTCGTACAGTCCAAATGGGGTAATAAAGGCAGAGCGTTCCCTGGCCTTGCGAGTCAGGGGGATCTGCCAATATCCCCGGCTCAGATCCATGATGGTCAGGTACTGAGCCCCGGCCAACTGATCGAGCAGGTCATCGATGCGTGGCATGGGGTACGCATCGGCGACCGTGACCGCATTGAGCCCCCTGTAGTCCACGCAGAACCGAGTGGTTCGGTCCTTCTTAGGGACGAGGACTACAGGCGAGGCCCAAGCGCTGTTGGATGCCTGGATCACCCCCAGCTTCAGCATCTCGTCAATCTCCTGGCGCATGTGTTGCTGCACCTCCAGGGAGACCCGATATGCTGAACGCCGGATCGGGGGATGATCCCCAGTGTCCACGTGATGGACAGCCAAGTCAGTCCTTCCGGGCTGGTTGGTAAACAACCCCCGGAAGGGGAGGAGGGTGGCCCACAGCTGGGACCGTTGGTCTTCCAAGAGCTGGTGGCCAACCTCCACATCCTCAATGGATCCGCCTGCCCTAACCTGGGCTAGCATATCCGAGAGGGTTTCCGCTTCTCCCTCCTCGGGCAGGTTGCACACGGGGAGCGCACATGCCTCCCGCTCATGATGTGCCTTCATCATGTTCACATGGAAGGGCTTCCGCCTTCCACGGGCAGGGTCCAGGGTGACCAGGTACGTTACAGGGTTGAGCTGCTGGTACACGAGGTATGGGCCTTCCCAGGCTGCCTGAAGCTTGTCCTGTGGTACGGGGACCAGTACCCACACCTTTTGACCCACTTGGTAGGTCCTCTCACAAGCGTTCTGGTCGTACCAACGCTTCTGATCGGCCTGGGCTCGAGCCATATTGTCGTGTACCAGTTGCGTCAAGGCCTGCATTTTGTCCCGGAAGCGCATGACATACTCGATAACCGACACTCCAGGGGTGGCCAAATCCCCTTCCCAAGCCTCTTTCACCAGAGCCAGGGGGCCCCGCACATGTCGCCCGTACAGGAGCTCAAACGGTGAGAATCCTGTTGAGGCCTGTGGAACCTCCCGGTAAGCAAATAACAGGTGTGGGAGATACCGCTCCCAGTCACGCCCATGGGAGTCGACCAACATCTTAAGCATCTGCTTTAAGGTGCCATTGAACCGCTCGCACAGGCCATTAGTCTGTGGATGGTACGGGCTGGCCACCAGATGTCGCACCTGGACTTGCTTACAGAGGGCCTCCATCAGCTGGGACATGAATTGGGTCCCCCGGTCAGTGAGCATTTCCTGGGGAAAACCCACTCGGGAGAAAATCTCCAGCAATGCGGTGGCCACCTTGTCAGCCCGAATGGACGACAAGGCCACTGCTTCTGGGTACCGGGTGGCATAGTCCACTACCGTCAGTATGAAGCGTTTCCCGGAGCTGCTGGGGATGGCCAGCGGGCCGACCAGATCCACAGCCACCCTCCTGAAAGGCTCATCGATGATTGGCAGAGATACTAGTGGGGCTTTGGGGTGTGGCCCCGCCTTCCCCACTCTCTGACAGGTTTCACACGAACGGCAGTAGGCAGCCACATCGTCCCCCATTTTTGGCCAGTAGAAATGCTGGTTTAACCTGGCCTTGGTCTTAGCGATCCCTAGGTGTCCGGCCATCGGAATCTCATGTGCGATCCGCAACAACTCCGTCCGGAACGGATAGGGTACCACCAACTGTCGGTCCCTGGGCCACGCCTCCGGTGAACCCTGCTGGACCGTGTCCCGGTACAGCCGTCCTTGGTCCCAGACCACTCGCTCCGGGTCCGAGTCCGAGGGAGGCTGTGCCGCCTGCTCCTTAAGAGCTTTCAGGCTGTCGTCAGCTTCTAACGCTGCCTGAAACCCCTGACTAGATGTGGCCAGAATCGACGAGACTGTCACATCTTCAGTCAGTACCCCGGGACCTGTGTCCTGGCCTCCACCTGACTCGGCTGCCACTTGGTCAGAAGGGGAAGAGCTATCGGACCTCCGGGAGGCCCCTTGGCTTCCAGCACTCCCACTGCGGGTGACAGCGGCCACAGCCGCTGCGACCGTGGGTCGTGCCTGCTCCTCCTCCGTTCCTGACCAAGTCGCCGGTTCAGGCAGACCTACCTGGCTTCCTGACACCCCGGTTGTGGGGGAACCATGCACCGAGATCTTACCTGGGAGCACTTCCGCTCCTGGACCGGCCCCAATCTCACCTGCCTGTTCCCCTCCTGCAGCAACAGAACCCCGCTGTGAAATCTCTGGGGACCCCACATTTGCTGTGGTAGCCCCCACCCCACACACTGGTCCTCCCCCTGCAGCACCCTGCTCTCTGCTTATCCCTGCAGAGGGCAACAGATCCCAGCTCACAGGCTGGTTACTTGTAGAGGCATTGTCACACCTTTCTCTGACCCCCTCCCCTGTCACAGCTGCAGCTGAGTGTGTGTCTATGGTGTCTATGCAAGCAGAAATATCAGAGTTCACTCCCTCCTCCCTTACATCATTCATAGATAACACATTAACATTGTCCGGAGGCATGTCAGTACTGGCTGAAGGTTCAGCCCTTGGTTGGGGCCCAAACTGGGAGGTTATCTGCCCCAAATCTGTCCCAAGTAGCACGTTTGCAGGGATCCGATCAGTTACCCCCACCTCCCTCACCCCTCGCCCTGCGCCCCAGTCCACATAAATGTCAGCAACAGGCAGCGCCGGGTCAGTGCCTCTAATCCCGGAGACAGCGAGGGTTTTTCCAGGGATCAAGTCTTGGGGGGACACCATCTCAGGCCGCACCAGAGTCACCTCCGAGGCGCTGTCTCGCAGTCCTATGGTCACAGACCGGCCGACGGTGACAGGTTGGAAGCTGTCCAGGGACCTACCACCACCCCCACCCACACAATACACCTTGGGTGGCCCTTGGGACGGGGACGGAGCCGGGGCCTTGGGACGCTGAGGGCACATGGCCTTGAAGTGTCCAGGTAGGTTGCACTGGTGGCACCGTCTTGGTTCCGCCACGGGCCTGGAGAGGGGAGTTGAGGGGGACACCCCCTGCAGTCTAGGGGCAGGTGGGGCAGTCGCAGAATTCATCTTACCCCCTCTCCAGGTGCTGCTGGTGGCCGCTCTCCTGGCCTCAGGGGCCCGGTTGTTGGTGTAGTCATCGGCAAGGGCAGCTGTAGCCGTGGACCCCTTTGGCTTCTGGTCTCGGATGAACTGGCGGAGATCCTCAGGGCAGTTCCACAAGAGTTGCTCCGTGATGAACAAGTCCAGGATCTCCGGTCCGGTGGAAAGCTGCAGGCCTTGGGTCCAGTGGTCGGCAGCTCGGGCAAGTGCCCGCCGGTGGTCAGCCCAGGAGTCCTTTGGTCCCTTCTGTAGGCTCCGGAACTTCTTGCGGTAGGACTCTGGAGTGAGGTTGTACTGTTGGATCAGGGCCCGCTTGATGGTGTCGTAGCCCTGATCTGCCTCAGCAGGCAAGTCCCCAAGGATATCCAGGGCCTTACCCCTTAAACGGGGGGTCAGGTATTTGGCCCACTGGTCCTTGTTCAGATGGTGCTGCAAGCAAGTCCGTTCAAAAGCAGTCAAGAAAGAGTCCAAGTCTCCATCCTTCTCCAGCACTGGGAAGTCCTCAACACGGACCTTTGGAAGTTTGGTGTCTTGAAGGTCACGTGTGGCTGATGAGGGCCGGAGCTGAGCTAGCTGCAGCTGGTAGTCACGCTCTGCCTGGCGCTCTTCACGCGCTGCCTGCCGCTCCGCAGCCTCAGCCTCACGCGCTGCTTGCCGCTCTGCCCTGCGCTCTGCCAGGAGTCCCTTGTAGCCCTCCTGGTCTCCAGCCTGGAGAAGGGCCATAGCCATTTGAAGAAGGCTATCCGAGCCTCCCAGGCTCGGTGGAATGGCACGTGGTGATCTGCGGCCCGCTGCGGAGCCTGGTGATTCACTGTCCATTGCAGAGCGGAGGGCTGGCATCTGGCTCGTTGAGGACCCTTGGGTGAGCTGCTCCTCATCTTGTCCATAATTGCCAGCTTGTGCGCTGTCCTCTGCAGAACGGTTTTCTGGCGTCGAGCTCCTGGAGGGCTCGTGGACAACCTCCTCATTACTGTCCACAGCACCGTCCTCCCTCTCTTCGGCTCCTGCTTTAGCATTGGCCAGTTGCCTAGCTCTGCTCCTGGTGCCATCAGCCATTCTTGCAGACTTTTGGTCACTGACACAGAACTGACACCTGATGCCTCCACACACCTTACAGTATCTGCACTCTGACACTCTAGTGTTGAGCTAGTCTGAAGACCCCAGCAGCCACAGCTGCTGCAGGCAGTCTTTAGTGTCTGGGAGTATGGGTCTCACACTCACACACACTATTATCTCGATCCCACCGCTATGCCACCAATATGTCACAAACCACCGGGGGGGTCACTCAGAAATCCCCCGCTCTGGCTACCAGTACGTCACAATCGGGGGGTAACAAGTGGGGGTCACCCCTCCTTTATACCTCCCGACCGACAGACAGAGCACGTGACGCGCTCTCTAGCGCCCCTCTTATAGTCAGGCCAATTATGGAATTGCCCGACAATAAGCAAGGAGGCCGCTATACTACTTATGCCGATTATTGAAGGGTCCCCGGTGAGAGTAAGGTATATATTCCCCCGACCTCCGCGGGCGGAATATATAAAATCTCCCCGGATCTCACTGGCCTCCCCACAATAATCCTTGGCACAATTCGCTGCCACCAACCGATTTACGGTAACTATTAGCCGAACACACAGACGTGGGATTCAAGATCGAGATAACAGAACAGCCCAAGATTAATTATATAATTTAATCAGCCTAAAGCACACTAGAACTACAATATATACAATAGGGAATCTACAGAATATACATATGTCAGAGTACAGTTACAATCAAAGCATGGGTTACAAACAGGCATACACAGTTCCAGCAGTTACCTTGTTGCGTCTGGCCACAGGGGGGCGCTGTACCCAGGTTTCTAGGATCCTTCCCACAGATGTTTCCTACACGTGCCCCCAGCGAAAAGAACCCTGGAAAATGGCCGAAGTAGGGTTATCAACCTGGGCAGATCCAGGTCCCCTCCTACCTTAGTGACCTCAGAGGGAGCACTGCTCCACCCCTGGCTTGAGTTATGGACAATCCACAACATGGAATATGGGCCATAACTTTGCCTGGGAGCGTCGTAGGCGGACGCCAATGCTCTCATTGTGACAGTTATGAATTTAGCTACAGAACGAGGGGACTCATGACCTGTCTGCCAGTTCCCCATTGGCTGATATCACGCCTGGGGCATTTCCCAATGTCCTGCTCCCATAAAAAGGGTGTGCCGGCATCGTCCGCATGCAGAGACACCATTTTTATGGTTGCCATATTTATCGGAAATATGGCTTGCGAGATATGAACCATTTTTTACTGGAGTCGTTCTGTCTGGCTATTTCCATAGCCTGGCTAACTAGCTAGCAGCTCCTACTACAGGGTGACGGCAGGGAGTCATCCTGTGTCCATTGTTCCCACACCACCTAATTTCCATATCACAGGACATGGCCATGGAGGTGTAAGTGGAACACTGAGAACAAGAAGGGAGGGGGCACTGCCAGGGAGTGATGAGGGATTATGACTGGAGTCATAATTCATCTTCATATCCCGGGATTTGCCTCACACTTGGTATTAACATTCCATGATTGAGATCCCTGACACATTTTCAATTGCAAGTAGAGGGCAGACAGAGGAAGTTATTCATTAATTCTGAGTGCTGATAAAAATCTAATATACCCAAACCATCAATGACTTTGAGGTTCTTAGTTTAATAGACAAAGTCATTTATACATCTTGAGGATATATACAAAGCCGCTGAAAGCGCAACCATGTGTAGTCTATACCCGTAGTTCAGAATTTGTTTGAAAAAATATTGTGTTGGATGTTACAATTACCATATGAGCTGATACAAATAGAACTCTATTCTTACAGCATACTGTATAACTAAAATGGTGGCAGTTTAAAGCCACCTTCCTCTCCAAACACATTAGATAGCTGTCAGCCGAACGATGGTTTAGCCACTGGTTTGCCCATACACAGGAGTGATTGCTCTGCCAAATGTTTCTTTGTACTTTATGAGAGAGCTATTCCCAGGCATCTATGATAGCAGGTTAGCTCAGGGAGAACAAAATATTCAGCAATCTAAATTTGGATATGCCGGATCCTTAACTCCCCAAAAATTATCTGAAGACTCACATACACATTAGACTGTTAACCGAATTAGCAGCAGGTTGGTAGATGTTAGTTTAATGGCTATGGGGGCCTTAACTTACTGACAGTAAGTTTTCAGGAGAACGAAACGTTAAGCAGCTGAGTAGCCAGATCTGAAATTCTGGATTGCTTGCCTACTGGATATTAGATATACAGTGGGAAAAAAAAGTATTTAGTCAGCCACCAGTTGTGCAAGTTCTCCCACTTAAAAAGAAGAGAGAGGCCTGTAATTGACATCATAGGTAGACCACAACTATGAGAGACAAAATGAGAAAACAAATCCAGAAAATCACCTTGTCTGATTTGGCAAGACTTTTGTTTGCAAATTATGGTGGAAAATAAGTATTTAGTCATCTAAAAACGTGCAAGATTTCTGGCTCTCACAGACCTGTAACTTCTTCTATAAGAGGCTCCTCTGTCCTCCACTCATTACCTGTGGTAATGGCACCTGTTTAAACTTCTTATCAGTATAAAAGACACCTGTCCACAACGTCAAACAGTCACACTCCAAATTCCACTATAGTGAAGACCAAAGAGCTGTCGAAGGACACTAGAAACAAAATTATAGCCCTGCACCAAGCTGGGAAGATTGAATCTGCAATAGGCAAGCAGCTTGGTGTGATTAAATAAACTCTGAGAGCAATAACAAGAAAATGGAAGACATACAATACCACTGATAATCTCCCTCGATCTGGGGCTCCACGCAAGATCTCATGCCGTAGGGTCAAAATGATCACAAGAATGGCGAGCAAAAACCCAGAACAACACGGGAACCTAGTGAATGACCTGCATAGAGCTGGGAACACTGTAAAAAGGCTACCATCAGTAACACAATACGCTTGCAGGGACTCAGATCCTGCAATGCCAGACGTGTCCCATTGTTTACGACAAATTCGAAGAAGTGTCCCCCTGCTTAAGCCAGTAAATGTCCAGGCCCATCTGAAGTTTGCGAGAGAGCATTTGGATTATCCAGAATTCTATTGGGAAAATGTCATATGGTCTGATGAAACCAAAGTAGAACTGTTTGGTAGAAACAAAAAATTGTCGTGTTTGGAGGAGACAGAATGCTGAATTGCATCCAAAGAACATTATACTTACTGTGAAGCATGGGGGTGGCAACATCATACTTTGGGGCTGTTTCTCTGCAAAAGGACGACTGATCTGTTTACATGAAAGAATGAATGGAGCTATGTATCATGACATTTTGAGTGCAAACCTCCTTCCATCGGCAAGTGCATTGAAGATGAAACGTGGCTGGGTCTTTCAGCATGATAATGATCCCAAGTACACCACCAGGGCAACGAAGGAGTGGCTTTATTAGAAGCATATGAAGGTCTGAGTGATTGCAGTGAGCCACGCGATCACCGATGCCGTCACTCAGGTTACCCGCGGCCAGCTCGAGTCCTCCACCCGAGACCTGTGGCCGCGGGAAACCTGAGAGACGTCCCCGCACACATCCCGACATTACCGCCGACATCCCCGCACACAACCCGACATCCCCGCACACAACCCGACATTACCGCCTGCATCCCTGCACACAACCCGACATTACCGCCGACATCCCCGCACACAACCCGACATTACCGCCGACGTCCCCGCACACAACCCGACATCCCCGCACACATCCTGACATTGCCACCGACATCCCCGCACACATCCTGACATTCCCACACACAACCCGACATTACCGCCTACATCCCCGCACACAACCCGACATTACCGCCTACATCACCGCACACATCCCGACATTCCCGCACACAACCCGGCATTACCGCCTACATCCCCGCACACAACCTGACATTCCCGCACACAACCCGACATTACCGCCTACATCCCCGCACACATCCCGACATTACCGCACACAACCCGACATTACCGCCTACATCCCCGCACACAACCTGACATTCCCGCACACAACCCGACATTCCCGCACACATCCTGACATTACCGCCGACATCCCCGCACACAACCCAACATTACCGCCTACATCCCCGCACACATCCCGACATCCCCGAACACATCCCGACATCCCCGCACACATCCCGACATTACCGCACACGTCCCGACATCCCCGAACACAACCCGACATCCCCGCACACATCCCGACATTACCTCCGACATCCCCGCACACAACCCGACATCCCCGCACACATCCCGACACTACAGCCCTCATCATCCCAGCACACACACCGGCATTACCTCAGTGACATCCCCGCTGACAGCGTGACTCACTTCAGTTTCTGCATGGAGCGGACAGGAGCGGCGGTGTTGTACGGCCGCTCCTGTCAGCTTCATGTAGCAGAGCTGGATGCGTCGCGGGACCTCGTGGATTACGCCGGACCTGGAGGGGTTTTTGGGGATTAATAAAGTGGTGAAAGAGGGTGGGTTTTGTCTTTTATTTCAAATAAAGGATTTTTTGGGTGTTTGTGTTTATTTACTTTCTTCACCAGGTTAATCATTGGGGGTGTCTCATAGACGCCTGCAACGATTAACTAGGACTTAGTGGCAGCTATGGGCTAATGCCATTAACTCCTTATTACCCAGATTGCCACCGCACCAGGGCAGTTCTGGATGAGCCGGGTACAGTCCCAGGACTGTCGCATCTACTCCATGCGGCAATTCCGGGCGGCTGCTGGCTGATATTTTTAGGCTGGGGGGCTCCCCATTCTGAGAATACCAGCCTTCAGCCGTGTGGCTTTACCCTGGCTGGTATCAAAATTGGGGGGGACCGCACGCCGTTTTTTTTTTAATTATTTATTTATTTTACTGCACTACATAGACCCGCCCACCGGCGGCTGTGATTGATTGCAGTGAGACAGCTGTCACTCAGCATGGGGGCGTTTCTGACTGCAACCAATCAAAGGCGCCGGTAAGCGGGGGAAGCAGGGAATACGAGATTGAATAATGGGCGGCCGTCATTTTCAAAAGCAGAAGAAGCTGCTGGAGCAGTGTGACAGCCGTGCAGCTGATCGGTGAGTATGAGAGAGCGGGGAGAGGGATAGACCGACAGAGAGAGAGAGACCGACCGACAGGGAGACACAGAGACCGACAGACAGACAGAGAGAGAGACCGACATTACAACCAATACACACAAAAGAAGTGACATGTCATTTCTTAGAACGCGCGCTTCGGGCAGCAGCCGAAGCGCTGCGCTTTAATATGCCACGTGCGCACGGCTCCTGCATAATCTTCATAGATTATGCTGGGGACGCAGGACGCATGCAGTTACGCTGCGGTGCAGATCGCAGCGTAACTGCATGCAAATACGCAACGTGCGCACATAGCCTATCACCTATATTAATTCAGGCTATTAAGAAAGACAAAAAACAAAAATGATTGATAGTAAAGTAACTAAATGTTATGTTACAGCCTGTAGAAAGAACACATAAAATGTAGCCGTTTCACCAGTTGTCAGCCACATGGAAGTGTTGCTGCATGGTTTAGCATGCTCTTTAAGATAAGTGTCTATTAAAAAGCCATCCAGCATTTTTATATGAAACACCTGCTTTGCTTTCCTGCATATGCCAGTGGAGGTCACACTCCAGCGATTACTAGGAAGAGTGGGCAGCCCGAGGAGGTCACAATCACAAGTGACACACTGCACAATCCCGAAAGCTCTGCCACTAATCCCATATATCCATGAAAATGCTGTACAAGGGATGATCTAATGTTATCTGTGAAGACCAGGGAAAGGGATGAAGCCTAAGGACATGAGAGCAATAAAATGATTGCTTCCATGAAACAGAGCTAAGAACTTAACAGGTTGGCAACTCTAATTTGCAAGAAATGATGCCTAAACAATGAGACAGAATCCTTAAACCCTTCATTGCTTCAAGTGAGTAGACAAGAGAAGCTTCGTCTTTACCAGGATGCATTTGCTCAGTCCCAGGAGCATGGATCTTCACTGATTGATCCAGATATAACGTTGGATCATTCTGAATACTGTACTACCTGTGGCCAGAAAATATAGACCAGTCTGTCTATATAAGAGGCTTATTGATTAAGCAGACATGGAAATACTGTGCGAAAACCTTACAAATATCTCTTCTAATAGAAACTAATAAAAATGCTCATTTGTGAAGGTGAAAATGCTAATTGGCAAAATCATTAAGGACTCAAAATAAACTATTTTTTTCTAGTCTATAGTCACCAAAGAATATCCCAATGCGCAAATCTCTTTCCCCAATGTGTTCTCAATTTGCTGCCTGCATTCACATCTATTTTGGCATGTGATAACATGCAATTATAACTGCAATGAGAGTCACTTTCACACATTAGCAAGTTCTCATCCTAATAGGGTGAAGACCTTGTAACAGTATCTTCCAACACCACGAGCCTAAATGCGGGGTAATATTGTCTGTAAGGTTAAATATCAGATGCAGGACACAGAATATATCTATGTCCTTCTCTCTTGTGTTTGACTAAGTCTGCCTGTCTATCATTCTATCTATCTATCTATCTATCTATCTATCTATCATCTATCTATGTATCTAACTAACTATCTATCTAACCATCTATCTATCTATCTATCTATTTTATCTATCTATCTATCTATCTATCGATCTATCTATCTATCCATCTATCTATCTATTTATCTATCTATCTATCCATCCTTATCCATCCATTATCTATCTATCTATATATCCATCCATCCATTATCTATCTATCTATCTATCTATCTATCTATCTATCTATCCATCTATCTATCTATTATCTATCTATCTATCATCTATCTATGTATCTAACTATCTATCTAACCATCTAACCATCTATCTATCTATCTATCTATCTATCTATCTATCTATCTATCTATCTATCCATCTATCTATTTTATCTATCTATCTATCCATCTATCTATCCATCTATTTATTTATCTATCTATCTATCCTTATCCATCCATTATCTATCTATCAATCTATCCATTATCTATCTATCTATATATCCATCCATCCATTATCTATCTATCTATATATCTATCCATTATCTATCTATCTATCTATCTATATATCCATCCATTATCTATCTATCTATCTATCTATCTCTATATCTATCCATTATCTATCTATCTATCTATATATCCATCCATTATCTATCAATCTATCTATTATCTATCTATCCATAATTTTCTATACAAAAATTGCAACAATGTTTCAGTCCATGCTACCAGGAGAGTTATCAAGCCATTCTTCCTGACTGTATGCATTCATGTATCTACTACCTACATATTTATTAATGCACTATTTAAACACAGATTCCTCACTATGTGCCTCTCTTTTAACAGATCTCTTAGGAAAGGTGCTCTTCCTTTACAAGTCATCAGTGAGAGAATATGCATAGGGGGTATCATCTAGCTACAACTTGCTTATTGTCTATCTATCATCTATCTATCCATCTATCCATGTATCTATCTATTATCTATCAATCTAGCTATCCATCTATCTATCATCTATCTATCTATCCAAGTATCTATTTATCTATCTATCTATCCATGTATCTATCTATCTATCTACAGTATCTATCCATTATCTATCATCTATATCTATCTATCTATCCATCTATCTATCTATCTATCCATGTATCTATCTATCCATCTATCATCTATCTATTTATCTATCTATCTATCTTCTATCGATCTATTATCTATCTATCCATAATTTTATATACACAAATTGCAACAATGTTTCAGTCCATACTACCAGGAGAGTTATCAAGCCATTCTTCCTGACTGTATGCATTCATTTATCTACTGTAGTACCTACATATTTATTAATGCACCATTTAAACACAGATTCCTTACTATGTGCCTCTCTTTTAGCAGATCTCTTAGGAAAGGTGCTCTTCCTTTACAAGTCATCAGTGAGAGAATATGCAGAGAGGGTATCATCTAGCACAACTTGCTTACGTAGGTGTCATGCGATGTTCAACTCTGCACACACCTGCTGGAACTTTGGCGACAGACCCTGTTCACACAGCAGAGTCTGACAAGCAACCTGCGTCTTGTGGAGTGTTCAGGCAGAGCTGGGCATCGACTGATTCAGGTTCACTAATCTTCAGTTCTATGGGGGTTAATCCTTGCAGACTGGTGAGCAGGACCTAAGTGCTCAGGGTGCTGATTGTGGTGTGCAGCTGTCTACTCCCTATATTAAGCACGTCTTTCTTCCTTTTTCTGCCGGCGATAACGTTTGCGATCCCAGGCTTGTTGTTGTTCCTGTTCATGGTGATTTGTGCTGCGCTTCTGACGGGTGTGAGCGTTCCCCTTTTTTGTTACTCCCCAGTACACAAATTGTCTGTCCTGTGTGTTTTGAGAGCTGTGTGTATGAGTTTCCATTCTCCCTTGTCCGTGTCATTTTGTGGGGTTTTGTCTTTTTGTTTTCCAGCCTGCCCCAAGGGTGTGGGAGAGAGGGAGTAAGATCAGGGTCCAGACAGGAGTTAGGGTCACACTGGGGGCTCCAACCTGGTTACCATCAAACCTACCTTCGAGATAAGGGACAGTACAGGGTCACAAGTCTTAGGGCTAGCCTAAGGGCCCCTGTCCTGTCTCCATATACCCCGTGAAAGTAGGACACATAATACTGAGAGAGCAATCAGTAGAGAAAAACATAATCGTCGGGTCGAAAAAATACAAGGAACAAGGCGATAAGAAACATCAGCAAATAGATAACTTGATACTATCAAGAAAATAGTGGAGACGGCCCTGGTGGAACTATGTAGGCTTGTACAAGATCGATCTTCCTACAGAAAGTTCATCTATCAAGTCACTATGGCTTGGGATTGAGCCAAAGGCTATTAAATAATAAAATCATCTTGCTCTTTTGTAGTAAGGACATCCACAATATCGGTATATGAGGTAGACGTTTATTTGGGAATATTGTCTATGGAGCATTGAAGAGAATTTCAGAATGGAAAAGTTTGAGAGCACATAAAAAAAGAAAGTGAAAAAAAAGAAAGAAAGAAGAAAGAAATAAAGTAGCACCAGCTATATAAAAAAAGAAGCAAATGGGGGTGTGAAGCTTCCCTCACATGGACCATTAAACTCCTATAACATGCACTATTTTTTTAAGATCTGCTTCCATTCATTGTTGATAGATAGATAGATAGATAGATACATAGATAGATATACAGTGTGTCCACCCATATCCTGTCCATTGCCATTAACGTGAGAACGGCGGCAGCTATAGGCATAGAAGTGGTGTCTAGGTATAGCAAAGTAGCCATGCGCTATGCAATGGCAATGAAACCACCTATAGCACCACCTAGTGGAAAACAACGGGGTTACCATTTTAATCTCAAAAACGGAATGAGAAAGAGAAAAAAAGTGAATTAAAAAATTGTAGGGCACCATTAATTCAATACGAATCGACATCTTGCATACAGAAATGCTATAATATGAAACCCATGACCCCCCCCAAAACATTGAATGCTGGTCACGCATATGGCGCTCATTTAAATTTGATGCTCAAAGTGGCCACTGTCAGCTGCAATGCCCTACTGGACTCTGGACAGCATACTGTATCTTGCTGCCCGTTGTGCAATATGGTGGGTGGCACGTTTGCACAAGCATCTGTGATACGTCGTCTTAGATCGTGCAATGTTGGTGGAGGGGTCGCATACACCTGCTTTTTGATGTGACCTCACAGAAAGAAGTCCAATGGGATCAGGTCAGGTGAGCGTGGAGGCCACTCCACGCAGCCACCATACCCAATGACTTGCAGGAAGGTCTTCATGAGGTATCGCTTCACGTCTGCAGCCTTGTCAGTTTTACACATTCTTATCATAGCATTTCTTTATGCAAGGCGTCAATTCGTATTGAATTGATGATGCCCTACAATTTTTTAATTCTCCTTTTTTCTCTATCTCGTTTGGTTTTCGAGATAAAAATGCTAACTCCATTGTTTTCCACCAGGTGGCGCTATAGGTGGTTTCATTGCTTAGCGCATGGCTACTTTACTATAACTAGACACCACTTCTATTCCTATAGTTGCTGCCGTTCTCAAGTTAATGGCGGTGGACAGGATATGGGTGGACACACTGTAGATCGATCCAAAAAAGCAAAAGCAGCAGTCCAAATTCCATGCAAAAAAAGAGGACATAATTAGCACAATGGCAACATTTTGGTTCAGTAAAACCTTTATCTTTAAGGAAGCCTTTAAGGGAGACTTTAAGGTTCCTGGAATTTCCAGCTGCCTCACAGCTACCAGACTGTTGGACTGCGCTGCCATTGTAACACGCAGTCTGACAGTCTGGCACTGAGTTCACCTGAGGTCACTTCTGGTGGTTCTCACAGTGTGAGCCGCCAATTGTGATTTCAGGTGAACTCATTGCCGGACTGTCAGACCGCGCTGGGCCGTAACATGCAGTCCGACAGTCCGGCACTGAGTTCCCCTGAGGTCACACCTGGCAGCTCCCATGCTGCTCTCAGTGTGTCCTGGAGGCTGTGGTGAGTGTTCTAATGTCACCTCTCACCATGGCCTCCGGATGTAGCACAGCTGGGATCATTGTGGGTTGTTGTAGGTTTTTTTTCTTGTTACTTACAGGGTTGGTAATGGGGGGGTTTCACAGATACCTATCCATTAATAACCCAGGGCTTGATGGCAGCTATGATTTATAACAAATCACAACTGACACGAACCCCATATATTACCCCGATTGCTTCCGCACCAAGACAATTGGGATGAGGCGAGTAAAGCATCACAATTGGCGCATCTAATGGATGCGTCAATTGTAGGGTGGATGCGGGATGCAATTTTTAGGCTGGGTAGGGCCTAATAATCATGGACTTTTCCACCCTGAGAATAGCAGTCCCCAGCTGTCTGCTTTATCTTGACTAGTTATCAAAAATGGGCAGGAGCCCACATTGTTTTTTAATTATTTATTTAACTACTTAATCAAAACACCATGGGGGAGCCTCTATTTTTGATAACCAGTCTACAGCCCTCAGCTGTTTACTTTACCTGTGCTGGTTATCACAAATAGGAGGGGGACCGCATATCAAATTGGTATAAACATCTGACAACATTGTTCCCAGATGTGACCTGTGTTTCAGAGATGCATCCAAGAATATTACCCCTACTGATCCTATTCAATTTCAGCACTTATCCATCTATTTCAGCATTTTTACAGTCCTGCCAGATATCCTGGGACGGTCCACCAAAAATGATTCGAGTTTCACTTTGACTTGCATAAGATTTGTAATTTGTGACAAATACAAGGATAGTACGAAATATTAGAGACAAATAATCTAAACCTGAATATTTCACTATGCAATCATCACTACTAGTAAGGGTTGTGGGTGTACTGCGAGGTACTGCTCACTTCAACAAAGGGAAGTAAAAACCATAAAAATCCAAGACAACCCCAAACATTATTACTAGCATTTTCTGACAAAAATTTTATGTAAAAATTAGTAGCTACCGGTATACTTCCATTTTAAGATATAATCGTGCATGGAACATTTTAATTGTTTAATAGGGATCTTTTATAAGAGGAGTAAATGAGGATACGGTTAACACAATACAGTAAATTTTACATCCCAGCTAGAAGGGAGGTAATGAGATCTGAAAGACCACAAGGGCTTATGAATAAAGTTTACAAATGCTATATGTACATATCTGATATGTATACATATGACGGAATAGATATAACAGCATCATATATACTGTTAATACTGTACATTCATTATGGTGCCATTATGTAAGAAAATGGCCATAATTATCTGCCTATTATTCATTGCCATAGATAAATGAATTGATAGGATAACAGATAGGCCCATAGTATTTTCATTAAGAAAATTGATCAAGACTGGGGGAGATGCACTTGATGCTGTTCATGTTTACTTCTTCATTCTTGGCAGTCAACAGAAAAGTAATGAGGGTGACTGTGTATTCTTTCACACATGCTGGGAATGCAGCATTTCACGCAAGTGCAGGTAGTTATATAGCACTCATAGTACACAAAATAGTCAAAAGGGCAGGAATATTGAACAACTAACATTCCTAAAGATTAAAGGAGAATGAAACAAAGCTATTGGGACACAACTACATTAAAAATGTGGCAAAAACTCTGGGTAATGTTGTTTTCAGGGTTAAAAACTTTGATATTTAAATCCAGGGACTGCAAAAATATTGGATCTTCAATAAAAAGTAGAGAACTGAAATATATTACAAAGCTCCATAATTTTCACAAGAGAACACAGATAAGGACTCAAATAATGGATATGTTTTTATGTAGATTCTTACACTGAATTTTCTGATTCTTATAGCAACAGATCGATTAGCTCAGTTGTCCATATGCATGGTGAGTATGCTATTAAAGTCAGGGCCGGCTCCAGGTTTTAGTGGGTCCTGGACGAAAGAGTCTCAGTGGGCCCCATGTACATGCACCCACACAGATATATATGTAGCCCCCCTGAACCCATCAGGCTGCTACAAGGTTCTGCATCCCCACCAGGAAGCAGGGCCTACCCCGTAGGGCCCCTGAAGACCAGTGCCGGTAACACACAAAAACTCCAGGTAATCCCATTTTTACCCAACAATCCCCCATACAATGGTACAGGGCTAGGGTCGGACCAATGGATGGCCACCTAGATGTGGAGCCAGTCCAGTCCACTAGTTGACCAGGTGGGAGGGGCACACTGTGGACAGTATTCAGTACAGAGTAGAGTGTCGAGCAGTGAAGGTAGACAGGAGGGGACGCACTGACACAGGGTTGACGGTGACCTGGTACCCAGGAGGGTAGTTGCCGGTGGAGTACGGTGGAGTACTCCTGGAACTACACACCGACGGGGTACAGGACCCTAGGACAGACAGAAGTTCTAAGCCGACCTGTTAACATCTGCACAGCAAGGGGACCATCAAGGACCTCACTGACCCTAAAAATCCGAGACTCAGTAGCAAAGAGAGAGCCGGGGACAGGACAAGAGACTCCCACCCCACAGAGTTCATGCTACCGTCATACGGACAGAAGTGGAAAGAAACATCACCAGATGGGGACCCCCAGTGGCTTTACACCACGGGGACCCACTAACCAGAGACAGGTGCAAGGGAAGAAGGTACCAGATTACTACATTGGCACTGGCACAAAGGGGACCTGAAGGTGAAACCAGCCGGCCTCGGGGAACCAGTTACCACCAGCAAAAGTGAGTAAAGACCAGTTGCACTGAACCCTTGTGTGGACTACCTTCTTCCAGCACCCATCATTATACCTACCCTCTGGGGCCCGGCCCTGCTTGCAGAGGGCCTACCTTCCAGGCTGCCACAAACAACAGCCCCAGTAGTGTACATTGTGCAGCGGTGGCTCCATCCACAAAGCCGCACCACCGCAAGTGGCATCATGTATGAACACTAATCAAATAATGATTACCCTGTTGTAAATATATCCCCTTTACAAAAAGGGCCCAGGGCACGGAACCGGGCAACGGCCACCAAAGTGACATTCCCCAGATATACACCGCCCGGGACCGAGTACCCCATATCCCTGGGCGCGAAATATACACATACAGGCATATGTACATATACATATTTAAAGACAAATTTTCAAAAATACATAGAAACAGACATAAATCTATACACAGTCATATACACTGACATACAAAGATACACATCATACACACAGACACATTAGAGATATAGTTAATATGGGCAAGCCAGCAGCATTCTCATTCACCTCCCCCACTTGTTCAGCTCCTCCTGGGCATATGTCTGTGCAGGGTTTGCTGCATGATGGCCGTCACTAACAGATATGGCCTCACAGTTCACATTAATACTGCTGTATATACATCACAGGAGACACTGGGGCAAAAACATCCCTGTGGGCATAGACAGCACTGGGGACCTGGGGGGCATACACATTACTGGGGTCACTGGGGGCATACACATTACTGGGGGACAGCGGGGGCCTGGGAGGCATACACATTACTGGGGGTGCTGGGGACCTGGGCAGCATACACATTCCTAGAGGACACTGAAGGTATACACATTACTTGGGGACACTGGGGGCCTGGGAGGCATACACATTACTGGAGGTTGCTGGGAGCATACATATAGTGGCCCTGGAGACACTGTGTGCCCGAGGGGCATACTTATTACTGGGGGATGCTGGGGGCCTGGGGGGCATATACATTACTGGGTGATGCTGGGGGGCATACACATTACTGGGGGGTGCTGGGAGGCATGCATATAGTGGCGCTGGGGGCTTGGGGACATACAGATTACTGGGGGTGCTGGAAGGGATACACCTAGTGGCCCTGGGGACACTGCGGGCCTGTTGGGCATTCACATATTAGCCCTGGGGACACTGGGACATATTTCAGGCAGGTGGCAGCACCGGAGGACGCTGGGAGCCAGAAGCAGCTCCTCTTCATCTGTGAGACAGGAGCACATTGCATTCTAGCTTCACCCACACATGAATCCCAGCTTGCAACAGTGAACGCTGCAGGAGCGTGATCGGCTGGTTTAAAGTTCTACAGTAATAGAAAATGAGTGGGACTCAGCACCAATATGGATGAATAAAAATCTTCATGCTTTATTTGAAAAGTTTAAAAATAAAGAAAAGGGTCACAGATCATCCAAAATCGCCATGCGACTTGCCGTGCGGCTTGACGCGTTTCGGACACAAAAGGGGAATTTAAAAACAGTCCTTAATCATAAGCCCTAAAAGTTCTACAGCCAGCAAAGTGAGCTGCTGGTCAGAGCACTGTCTGTGGTCCACGGAAATCTGCCCGGGGGTCGCAGGAAAGAAAGTGCCCGACCAGCTCCTGTGACCCCAAGTGGGCCCCTGGCTGTCCAGGGCCCTGCCACTTGCCCAGGTGCACTAGGTGATGAGGCCGGCCTGGTTAAATTACTCAAGGGATGGCAGACTGATCCAATAACACACCAAATATTTTCTACATGTAAAATAATTGCAGCATGTCTAGTCTGGTCTAATTTATGTACCACACCAGTACATGTCAATATCAGGTAGCTCCTGTGGTTGACTGCTATATGAACAATCACAAGGAGCTGCGCACCGAGCCAATCCTGTACGCAAATTGCGACTGACCCCTAGTTTTAGTATGGCTGCCTGATTCCAGCCTAAGTTAGGAGGAAATGGAACAAAAGGGCTAATGCACGCTGCCAGAAGAAGATCACTGAAGATCATTGAGGATTAATGAGGATGTACGTTATAGAATGTTGTTCCTGAGGAAGGAGTCTATGGCTCCGAAACGAGTCGAACAATAAAATCTAACATCTTAATCCCCATTGCTCTTCAGTGATCTTCTTCTGGCAGTGCAGATTAACCCTTTTCTTCCATTTCCTCCAGGCTATCTTCATGATTCTGCAGGAGTCATCTTCAACACGTGGTTATAGTGGTTGTGTCTATAACACAACCGCACCAGGTTAATGCACCTAATTTTATTCTTTCTGCAGACACTATCTGAGCCCCCCCTTTCTTTGTCATTTCAGTTACACTACGTATTGATTCCAGCCTAAGACATTCACTGAGATTAATAGAATGGACACATAGATACATATAAAAGAAAAACTGATGTGTGAATAGTTTGAATAAATTTTATGGATCAATGTGCTGTCCATTTTTAAAACAGATAGAACATGTACAAACAACAGTTTCATGTGGATATTCATTCACATGGGATTTTTAAATGATTTATTATACACTGTGTGCACAATTATTAGTCAAATGAGTATTTTGATCATATGATACTTATACATGTTGTCCTACTCCAAGCTGTATAGGCTTGATAGCCAACTACCAATTAAGTAAATCAGACGAGGTGCTTCTCTGTAATGAGGAGGGGTGTGGTGTAATGACATCAACACCCTATATAAGGTGTGCTTAATTATTAGGCAACTTTCTTTAATTTGGCAAAATGGGTCAGAAGAGAGATTTGACAGGCTCTGAAAAGTCCAAAATTGTAAGATGTCTTGCAGAGGGATGCAGCAGTCTTGAAATTGCCAAACTTTTCAAGTGTGATCACCGAACAATCAAGCGTTCATGGCAAATAGCCAACAGGGTCACAAGAAGCTTGTTGGGCAAAAAAGGCACAAAATAACTGCCCATGAATTGAGGAAAATCAAGCATGAAGCTGCCAAGATGCCATTTTCCACCAGTTTGGCCATATATCAGAGGTGCAACATTACTGGAGTATCAAAAAGCACAAGATGTGCCATACTCAAGGACATGGCCAAGGTAAGGAAGGCTGAAAAACGACCACCTTTGAACAAGAAACATAAGATAAAACGTCAAGACTGGGCCAAGAAATATCTTAAGACTGATTTTTCAAAGGTTTTATGGACTGATAAAATGAGAGTGACTCTTGATGGGCCAGATAGATGGGCCAGAGGCTGGATCAGTAAAGGGCAGAGAGCTCCACTCCAACTCAGACACCAGCAAGGTGGAGGTGGGGTACTAGTATGGGCTGGTATCATCAAAGATGAACTAGTGGGACCTTTTCGGGTTGAGGATGGAGTGAAGCTCAACTCCCAGATCTAATGCCAGTTTCTGGAAGACAACTTCTTCAAGCAGTGGTACAGGAAGAAGTCGGTATCTTTCAAGAAAAACATGATTTTCATGCAGGACAATGCTCCATCACATGCATCCAACTACTCCACAGCGTGCCTGGCCAGTAAAGGTCTAAAAGATGAAAAAATATTGACATGGCCCCCTTGTTCACCTGATTTGAACCCCATAGAGAACCTGTGGTCCCTTGTAAAATGCGAAATCTAAGGGGAGGGAAAACAGTACACATCTCGGAACAGTGTCTGGAAGGCTGTGGTGGCTGCTGCACGCAATGTTGATCGTAAACAGATCAAGCAACTGACAGAATCTATGGATAGTAGTCTGTTGAGTGTCATCATAAAGAAAGGTGGCTATATTGGTCACTAATTTTTGGGGTTTTGTTTTTGCATGTCAGAAATGTTTATTTCTAAATTTTGTGCAATTATATCGGTTTACCTGGTGAAAATAAACAAGTGAGATGGGAATATATTTGGTTTTTATTAAGTTGCTTAATAATTCTGCACAGTAATAGTTACCTGCACAAACAGCTATCCTCCTAAGATAGTCAAATCTAAAAAAAAAAAACACTCCAACTTCCAAAAATATTAAGCTTTGATATTTATGAGTCTTTTGGGTTGATTGAGAACATAGTTGTTGATCTATATTAAAAAAATCCTCTAAATACAACTTGCCTAACAATTCTGCACACGGTGTTTATTTATTATGCTTTGCTCCTATACAGTCATGGCCAAAAGTTTTAAGAATGACACCAAAATTATATTTTCACATGATCTGTTGCCCTCTGGTTTTTAATTATGTTTGTCTGATGTTTACATCACATACAGAAATATAATTGCAATCATATTATGAGTACCAAAAGGTTATATTGACAGTTAGAATGAGTTAATGCAGCAAGTCAATATTTGCAGTGTTGACCCTTCTTCTTCAGGACCTCTGCAATTCTCCCTGGCATGCTCTCAATCAACTTCTGGACCAAATCCTGACTGATAGCTGTCCATTCTTGCATAATCAATGCTTGCATTTTGCCAGAATTTGTTGTTTTTTGTTTGTCCACCCATCTCTTGATGATTGCCCACAAGTTCTCAATGGGATTAAGATCTGGGGAGTTTCCAGGCCATGGACCCAAAATCTCTATGTTTTGTTCCATAAGCCATTTAGTGATCACCTTTGCTTTATGGCAAGGTGCTCCATCATGCTGGAAAAGGCATTATTGGGCGCCAAACTGCTCTTGGACAGTTGGGAGAAGTTGCTCTTGGAGGACATTCTGGTACCATTCTTTATTCATGGCTGTGTTTTTAGGTAAGACTGTGAGTGAGCCGATTCCCTTGGCTGAGAAGCAACCCCACACATGTATCGTTTCAGGATGCTTAACAGTTGGCATGAGACAAGATTGGTGGTAGCGCTCACCTCTTCTTCTCCTAATAAGCTGTTTTCCAGATGTTCCAAACAATCGAAAAGGGGATTAATTTGAGAAAATGACTTTACCCCAGTCCTCAGCAGTCCACTCCCTGTACCTTTTGCAGAATATCAGTCGGTCCCTGATGTTTTTTCTGGAGAGAAGTGGCTTTTTTGCTGCCCTCCTTGAAACCAGGCCTTGCTCAAGCAGTCTCCGCCTCACAGTGCGTGCAGAAGCACTCACACCAGCCTGCTACCATTGCTGAGCTAGCTCGGCACTGCTGGTAGTCCGATCCCGCAGCTGAAACAGTTTTAAGATACGGTCTTGGCGTTTGCTGGTCCTTTTGTGCGCCCGGGAGCCTTTTTGGCAACAATGGAAGCTCTCTCCTTGAAGTTCTTGATGATGCAATAGATTGTTGACTGAGGTGCAATCTTTGTAGCTGCGATACTCTTCCCTGTTAGGCCATTTTTGTGCAGAGCAATGATGGCTGCACGTGTTTCTTTAGAGATAACCATGGCTAACTGAAGAGAAATAATGAAACCAAGCACCAGCCTCCTTTTAAAGTGTCCAGTGGTGTCATTCTTACTTAATCATGACTGATTGATCGCCAGCCCTGTCCTCATCAACACCCACACCTGTGTTAAAGGAACAATCACTAAAGCAATGTTAGCTGCTTCTTTTAAGGCAGGAATGCAATGATGTTGAAATGTGTTTTGGGGGTTAAAGTTCATTTTCTTAGCCAATATTGACTTTGCAAGTAATTGCTGTTAAGCTGATCACTCTTTATGACATTCTGGAGTATATGCAAATTGCCATTAGAAAAACTTAAGCAGTAGACTTTGTAAAAATTAATATTTGTAGCATTCTCAAAACTTTTGGCCATGCCTGTAGTATGCTTTGCCTATATTTACAGTGCTTTACAGATCTCTTCCCTGTCCCCATTGGGGCTCACAATCTAAATTCCCTATCAGCATGTATTTGGAGTGTGGAAGGTAGCCGGAGTATTTAGAGGAAACCCACGCAAACACGGGGAGAACATACAAACTGCTTGCAGATGTTGTCCTTGGTGTGATATAAATCCAGAACCCAGCTAACCACAGAGCCACCATGCTGACCATGGCCTATCTTGAACAAAAGGTTTTTTAAGAACAGACATCTTCTACACTTTTACTGTATACAAAAGCTTTATAATAAATAAATGCATATGATCAGGGCAGGAGAAGATTCCCTCTGTGCAAGCGAAATATATGGGCCCTTTGCAGTCTAATAGCTCATTATATTGCATAGTTCCTCCTGTTTTGGAGGTGGAAGTGGTCCCCTAACCTCTTAGGCTCCTGTGCGACTGCACAAGTTGCACAAATTGTATGTCGCCGGTGGATCAGAGGTTTTACATTTGCTCCTGGTGATTACAGACACAACTGTCTAGGCTGAGCATATTATGAAAGAGCCAGACCAGCAAAGTCAAGTGTCAACTGTTTTAATATTTTGACCAAAGACTGGCCATCCACATCAGAATATAATTCACTTCTGGCATTTTGTACTTTCTTGACACAGTGCTGAAATGTAATAATTATTTAAGAAAATTCAACCATGTGTTCATTTCCTGCACCAATCTAATATGACACATTACCTAAGGTAATACGTTTTAGGACACTCCATCACACACAAGCCTAACACTGTTTTAAGGCAGCTGTGCTTGTGAACAGCTGTTCCTATGACTGGCTGCACTTGTAAAGAGCCTGCACCTGCCACATATGTGCTAACAGATAAAGAAAATAATTCATCAGAGGTTAGCACCTTCCGTTTATGAAAGGCTTTACACTGCATTTGTCACATTTCAATCATCACAATATCTGCTTTCAAAACTATAACATGTAACAGTTGTCTGAGTAATAAAATGGATCTAAACATCAAGACTAGACATACAGTCATGGCCAAAAATTTTGGCACCCTTGATATTGTTTCAGAAAATTAAGTATTTCTCGCAGAAAATGATTGCAATTACACGTTTATTTATTTGTTTGTATTGGAACAACACAAAACAGAGAAAAAAGGCAAATTGGACATATAATTCACACAAAACTCCAAAAATGGTCAAACAAAATGATATCACCCTCAACTTAATATTTGGTTGCTCACCCTTTGGAATAAATAACTGCCATCAATCACTTCATATAACCATCACCAAGCTTCTTACATATCTCAACTAGAATTTTGGATCACTCATCTTTTGCAAACTCCTCCAGGTCTCTCATATTTGAAGGCTGCCTTCATCCAACAGTAATTTTAAGGACTCTCCACATGTGTTCAATGGGACTTAGATACAGACTCATTGCTGGCCACTTCAGAACTCTCTAGCCCTTTGTTTCCATCTATTTCTGGGTACTTTTTGAAGTATGTTTGACATATGATCTAGGACACACACCCAACTTTCTGACACTGTGCACTACATTGCGAACCAAAATCCTTTGATAATTTTTAGATTTCATGATGACTTGCCCACAGTGAAGGCAACTAGGGCCAAAGGCAGCAAAATAACCCCAAAACATCTATGACAGTGTTTCTCAACTCCAGTCCTCAAGACCCACCAACAGATCATGTTTTCAGGTTTACCCTCGATATTAGAAAGGGAATAATTCCATCACCTGTGCAACCTTAAGGCAATCCTGAAAGCCTGCTTGAGGAAAACCTGAAAACATGATCTGTTGGTTGGTCTTGAGGACTGGAGTTGAGAAACACTGATCTATGAGTTTCCACCATATTTGACTGTTGGTACTGTGGCCAATGTGCTTTACAAAATAGCTCTATTTTGGTATCAATTGTCCACAAGACACTTTCCCAGAAGGATTTTGGCTTGCTCACGTATATTTTGACAAGCTGCAGTCTAGCTTTTTTATGTCTCTGTGTCAGCAGTAAAGTCCTTCTGGGTCTCCTGCCATAGCGTTTCATTTCTTTTCATTTCATTCAATTGTGGACAGATAGTACGCACTGACACTGATGCACCCTGAGCTTCCAGGACAGCTTACAGTTCTTTGGCACATTATTGGGACTGTTTATGCACCATCTGAACTATCCTGCATTGCAACTTTTCATTAATTTTTCTCTTCTGTCCACCATGTGGAGATAAGCTACAGTGTTAGGGGTTGTAAACTTCTTGATTATATTACGCACAGTGGATAAAGGAACATTAAGATCTTTGGAGATGGACTTGTAACCTTGAGATTGTTGATATTTTTCAAAAATTTTGGTTCTCAAGTCCTCAGACAGTTTTCTTCTCTTTCTGTTATCTATGCTTATTGTGGCACACACAGACACCCAGGGCAAAGATTGAGTCAATTTCTCCCCTTTTTATCTGGTTTGAGGTGTGATATTCATATTGCCCACACCTGTTTCTTGCCACAGGTGAGTTTGAACAAGCATCACATGCTTGTTAATAAAGTTGCTTACCCACAATTACCACAGTATAATGGGTGTCAGGTCCAAGCATTCCTACATGAACAGGGTCCTGTAAAGTCGATTGGTCATCGTGAGCCAGTTGGATGGCCATCAAGGTCTACCGATCTGAGCTCGTTAGATTTTTATCTTTGGGGTCATCTGAAGGCAATTGTCTATGCTGTGAAGATACAAGATGTGCAGCATCTGAAACAATGGATACTGGAAGCCTGTGCTAGCATGTCTTCTGCGGTGTTGCTATCAGTGTGTCAAGAGTGGGAGAAGAGGGTTGCATTGACAATCCAACACAATGGGCAGCACTTTGAACACATTTTATAAGTGGTCATAAAATTGTAAATAACTAATGAACAAATAAAGTTATGTTAAAACCAAGCACACCATTGTTTTTCTTGTGAAATTGTCAATAATTTTGATGTGTTACATGACCCTCTTAACATTGGAAAAAATAAAGTTGGATCCAAAATGGCCAATTTAAAAATGGCCGCCATGGTCACTACTCATCTTGAAAAGTTTCCCCCCTCCCATATACTAATGAGCCACAAACAGGAAGTTGATATCACCAACCATTCCCATTTTATTTAGGTGTATCCATATAAATGGCCTACCCTGTATACTACTTTAATTGTTTTATGATGCAGTTGTGCACAACAGAATTTTCCCCAAGAATCCTAATGCTGAAAATTATCACAATATTTATGCTGTATTACAGACCTGATTCTTTCAGCATAGAATGACGTTTCAAACTCTAAGTACAGGCGCTGGGTGCATCATGGTGGGGCCAAACCATTAAGTACACCTTACCACCTGCTTGTTTTCAATCTATCGCTTTTCTGTGTCAATGAAAGTAGAACTGTGACTCTGTGTGTGGCTCTAGCTTTACGCCCCAGCAGCACGCCCGCTGTCTTGGGGTTATATTTGACTTCGATCTCTCCTTCACTCCCCACATTCTTTCACTTGCTCGTTCCTGTCAATTCCACCTCAAAAACATCTCTAGAATTCGACCTTTTCTTACCGTTGACTCTGCAAAAACTCTTAGGGCGGCTTTGCACACTACGACATCGCAGGTGCGATGTCGGTGGGGTCAAATTGAAAGTGACACACATCCGGCATCGCATGCGATATCGTAGTGTGTAAAGCCTTGATGATACGATTAACGAACGCAAAATCGTCGTAATCGTATCATCGGTGCAGCGTCGGCGTAATTCATAATTACGCTGACGCAACGGTCCGATGTTGTTCCTCGCTGCTGCGGCAGCACACATCGCTGTGTATGAAGTCGCAGGAGCGAGGAACATCTCCTACCGGCGTCATCGTGGCTTCCGTAGGATATGCGGAAGGAAGGAGCTGGGCAGGATGTTTACATCCTGCTCATCTCCGCCCCTCCGCTCCTATTGGCCGCCTGTCGTGTGACGTCGCTGTGACGCCGCACGACCCACCCCCTTAGGAAGGAGGCGGGTCGCCGGCCAGAGCGACGGTCGCAGGGCAGGTGCGTGCGTGTGAAGCTGGCGTAGCGATAGTTTTCGCTACGCCAGCTATCACACGATATCGTACCTGCGACGGGGGCGGGCACTATCGCGTGCGACATCGCAGCATCGGCCTGCGATGTCACAACGTGCAAAGCCCGACTTACTGTCGCTCTCATTCATTCTCTCCTGAATTATTGTAATTCTTTACTAATTGGTCTCCCTGTTACTAAACTCTCCCCTCTCCAATCCATTCTGAATGCCGCAGCCAGGATCATTTTCCTCTGCAACCGCTTCACTGATGCCTCTGCTCTGTGCCAGTCACTGCACTGGTTGCCTATCCGCTACAGAATCCAACATAAACTTATCACTCTCACTCACAAAGCTCTCCACGGTTCTGCACCACCCTACATCTCCTCCCTCATCTCTGTCTATCACCCCACCCGTGCCCTCCGCTCTGCTAATGACTTAAGACTGACATCCTGAACAATTCGAACCTCCCACTCCCGTCTTCAAGATTTCTCACGAGCTGCGCCTATGCTTTGGAACACACTACCAAAAGCAATCCGATTAATTCCCAACATCCATACCTTTAAGCAGGCCCTAAAAACGCATTTCTTTAGACTAGCCTATCACCTCACTGCCCTGATCTAATCTAGTCCCTTTCTGCCCTTCATAACAAAAAATTTCCAATTCTTGTCCCCTGTACCTGTATAAATTCTGGCCAATGACGGGTTCATGCAGCTGGTTTTGAATGACCTATTAAATCGATGGCTGGACCATATATGACAAGCTTTTCTCCCCCACATTCGCCTTTTAAGCCTCCCCAACTTCCTCATAGACTGTAAGCTTACGAAAAGGGCCCTCACTCCTCCTGGTATCTTAATTTTTTTTTTTGTATTGTCTCAAATTGTCTGTACATGTCACCTCTGAATTGTAAAGAGCTGCGGAATATGTTGGCGCTATATAAATAAAAATTATTATTATATTATACCTTGACTTCAGTAAGGCATTCAATAAAGTATCACATAAAATCCTCATTGAAAAAATGATCAAGTATGGAAGGCTCTGCAAGGCTCTGTCTGCAAGACTCTGTCCTGGACCTAGTACTGTTTAATATCTGTATAAATGAACTGGACAACAGAATTATTAGGGAACTCATGAAATTTGCAGTAGCCAACACTAGAGAGGAAAGAGAGCGTATTCAAACTTAAACATCATTCTGTTTGCCTTGACTCATTGTTCAACAGTGACAAATGCAAAGTCCTACATCTGAGTAAAAGAAATGTAAAGGCACATATAGTATGGGAGGAATAGAACTAAGCGATAGCACAGAGAAAAGGACTTGGGCATAATAGTAGATCCCAGAATCAACATGAGTCAACAATGCGGTGCTGCAGGTAAAAAGGCCAACAAAATTCTGGGAGGTATTAAGACAAGCATTGAAACTAGATCAAGAAAGGTAATTATTGCGCTATACTCTGCTCTGGTCAGACCCCACCTAGAATACTATGTACAGTCCTGGGCGCCCCAATTCAAGAAAAGCATCGATATATTGGAGCAAGTCCAGAGAAGAGCAACCGACTTAAAGAACTAAGAGTGTTTAGTTAAAGAGAAGGCTGAGAGGAGACTTAATAGTTGTCTACAAATATCTGAAAGGTAGTCACAGTGCAGAAGGATCTACCCTATTCTCATTAGCACAAGGAAGTAGAAAAAGCAAGGAAAGGAGATTCAGATTAGATGGTAGGAAAAACTTTCTGACAGTGAGGTCAGTCAGAGAGTGGAACAAGCCACCACAGGAGCTAGTGAGCTCTCAATCAATGGAAATCTTCAAGCTGAAGCTGGATAAACATACAGCTGGGATAATTTAAGAAAACCTACACTGTTAGGGGGTTGGACGTAATGGCCCTTGAGGTCTCTTCCAACTCTACTATTCTATGATTCTAATATAACAGCAACGTGGCTTTAACCATGTCATTCTTTTCATCGCTACTTTGTAAATTGCGTTGCATTTTCGGACGAGATTAGCAAATCTGCCTTATTTAGTGCCATTGGGGAGAATTAGAAAATATGACACAGAATACTTTCTATATTGTGATGCTACTAATGTGAGCGATGATAATCTCTGTACTGTGATGCAGAATAAGGTGACGCTCTATAAATGTTTTTTTAAAAAAATGAAAACATGCATCTGTCCTAGTGACATATTCTATATAAAAAAGTAGAGAACCACAGCATTTCACCCCTCACACTTACTAAGCAAGTAAGGATCATGTTTATGTTTAACAGCGTCTTTTTTAATGACATAAAATACTAAAAAAACAAGGCTGGCTATGTTTTATGTATAGCACAAATACGCATCATTTCTTGCTTAAATAATCTTTAGGTCAGAGGAGTTAAATGATGTGCATTTGTCTGCTTCTGCTTGTGGGTGAGTTTACATTTCTGTGTCACTTGATTAGAAGAGTTCAGTACTTGCATTTCCTGTGTTCATCACGCACAGAAAATAATAACAAACTAGCCTGTTAGAAAAATGTAAAGGGGCTGAGATGTAAAATGTTCATTTTATGAAATATGGAAGTCATCAGACATAGTAAAATCGACTTGATTGTCACAGAGCTGGAATCCTTAGTGTGACCTTTGGTGTTGATTTAGGGACTAATGTAAGGGGCTGCAGAGAGCTGCTCCTCGGTCTTCTTTTTCTCGCTTCCTGCATTCTTTTTAGAAATTCCTGGAAAACCGGGACTGGTTAATCTTTGTCCTATTACAGTCATTTTCTAGCCATGTTTTCAGGTTGGTATACAGTGATTAATCAGAGCTTTAAGTCATTTTACAAAGCTTCAGACAGTTCCATTGTTGGTAATGACTAAAATCCCACCTCCATTGGCTGGCCATGGCCTTTTCATGCTACAACAGGAATCTGATTGAGCCGTGCTGTACGTATTCCATTCCTCATTGTAATTAGCCATAATCATAGCCTTCCTGGGTGCATGAGAATGTTCAGACGGCCGATTCACAACCCGAACCGATTTGAATATGAATCTTCCCAGTAAGTAGCAATAAAATAGGGGAAACAAAGCCATTTCTCTAGGGAATTTTGTAAAGCAATCTTACTAATTCTTCCTCTTCAAAAATGTTCCTCTTTCAGTATCTGGGATTTGTTTGCTAAAACAAGGGTTGCTTAATGAATACAATGGTTTATTATTTGCCTTAAGTGACACAGCAGGGCCCAAGTAATACAGACCCAGCTCTTTCAGAGCGCGCCAAGAACATAAGAAACAAAGGAGCAGCAGTTCCATACAACAAATAGACCTCTCGGCTTGGTCTCCGGTTTGAACAGTCCACAGAGCAAGACCTTGGCTCTGCTATTCTAGAGTTCCTATCCCGCATTTTTCCCTCTGTTTTATTCTTCTCAATGACTCACACACAGGGCTGAGACTGTGCTGTCATGGGAAAGCACATAGCAACAGCAGAAGATGGCAGGAGGAGGAGGGGTGCGTGACTTTCTCTCATGTGCATTCGTAGTGAGCCACCTAATGGTGACAATGTTCCCTGTCTCAATGTAACAAGCAATGCTCATTTCCTCCTGAAACATTAAGCTATAGCGATGCCAGACAAGGTATAGGTAATATTCTATTACGTTTGCAGCAGTTAGCTATGTAACTACATTACACAGCTGTGCTTGATTTTGTCTGGATACAACAAAAGCTCTTTAGTATATGATAACACTGTTTGCCTTGTCTATGCACCTTACAAGCTACCATGATTCTTTTATTCTCATGAAAACAAATTATTTTCAAAAACAGAAGATAGGTTTTGCTATTCAAATACACTTAATGTTACAATGCTTGTTATTTATATAATAAACTCCCTTATTATCTATGAATTCAGAGAAACGCCACTCAGGAGATTAGGGGCTCATTCAAACGTCCGATTTTTTGCATGTACAAGAATAACAGACCGATCATACTGATCAAAGTCTTATCAGAGTTTGATCAGAGTGTGGTCCAAGTGTCAACCAATTTTCTCATATGTGAAGAAATGTGAAAAAAAACAACTGCCCCGTCTCCATTCTGAGAGTCAGTAAAAATCAGACTGCACTAGGACGTCATCCAAGTGCAGACAATTTTTTCAACAACCCATTGATTTGCATTGCCGATTTTCATGCGACCATCAGTCAAAATCGGACATTTCTCCGCAATTTAGCACGGACCTCCAGGTCTGTAAAAAAATTACACACATGTGAATGGCCCTGTGGATTATTAAAGGTACGAATGTCCATAGACTAGTAAAGGTACAAGTGCTATATCTGATAACAACAGATAGCATCATATGAGAAACTCGGACGTGTGAATGAGCTCTTGGCTTAAAGGAACCTTTTGTATGTCATTTTCCTCATCGACTTCTGCTGCTGCAGGTATTAAGTTTACATGATAGTAGCCACTACTAATAGTAAAGATGACACATTTCTAAATGCAATAAGAAATAACACAGAGTATGTAATTATATCATCTTCTGGTAAAGTGCAACTACAAACCTAATGGTCTCGCTACATGGCACTGGAATATATAGATTTGCATATTTTCTGATCAACATGTGACTTATTAAAATAATATATTAATAACAAACAATTAAATGTGTACTTGGACAAACGGTTTTAGTTCGTGTATTGTGACACCTTTATCTCTTACTTTGATGGAATTTAGTGGATGGAGTAAGTTTAGGGGTTGGAGGTATGGGTTCTGAAAATTGCAATATTTTATTTATGTTTTAATGCAAATTGTGAAGTTAAAAAAATGGCAAGATAAAAAAAACATTTAACATAAGAACACGACTTAAACAATAGGTCGTTTTTTGCTGATAAAAGTCAGTGAAATATTGTAAGAACCAGACAAGATAGCACGGCAGAGTGTCAGTGAGGACTTGCACATACTGCCAATGCTGCCCATGGTTTTCTTAAGATCAATTTATCTGTTAGAGAAATCGCCATCACATTTGGGAAATGACCATTTAAATTCCCTGTCTTGTCTGCAATAGAAAGGTGAAATGTTTTCCTTGAAACGTATATGGAATATGACTGCACTCTTTCTGGGAAGGTGATTATACGCTGCGAATGTAAATATGCTCTGGTGCACTTTAAAATACTTCAATTATATTAATGGTTCTTTTTTATTGCAATTACAAGAAAGCCAGGATTTTATTTTAATGCATTAGCAAAACGAAGAGTACTCATTTGCTTAAAGCTTCTAACTATTAAGAAAAGTTATGCCAAAGGCACACAAAAATAAAACAGACAAACTTTTATCTCTGTAGAAAACATTGCTTCATAATATTCTTAATATCTTTTTTATTATTTGACTTTACATATATTTAGATTACTAGTTTAGACTTGTATCCTGGCCTTAAAAAAAACTTGGCCAAAAGTAGGGAATGTTCTAAAATCAGTAAAAAAAACCCCTCATTATTTATGCATTAAATCTCCCGCTATTCAGTGGTTTGTGCCTGTCCTGCAGTGGCACTAATCCATCCACCATTCCCTAAGTGGTGCTGGATAAGAAGAAAATTCAACACTAAAAAACAGTTGCCCGTGTTAGTAGTGTTTTGTAAACAGCGTGTTTTCGCTGTGACACGCCCGCCCCAGGGCCGGGGGACTCCGAACTAGGCCGGACTAGTCCAGGGACATCTTCAAAGCAAGAAGGCCTGCGGAGACACCATCACATGTTTCTCAACGCTGGCAGGAAACTAGCCAGGTCTTTCACCAGGAAGGAACAACCACGGGAAGGGCAGTCTCCAGTCAAGGAGACCACCTATGCCAAACATGGTATCCATCCACAGACAGCCGTTTCGGGGTATTTGCCCCTCATCAGTGTGGAGTAGGAATCTGGCTAGTGGGACATTGCCTAGTAAAAGACTATGTGAGCAAGGATGGTTGACCTTAGGGGGATCAACATCCACCACTGCGGAGACACCATCACGTGTTTCTCAACGCAGTGATTCTAGAGCAATGCCCCCTGGGAAATATTCAAAGCCAGAAGGCATGCGGAGACACCATCACATGTTTCTCAATGCTGGCAGGAAACTAGCCAGGTCTTTCACCGGGAAGGAACAACCACGGGAAGGGCAGTCTCCAGTCAAGGAGACCACCTATGCCAAACATGGTATCCATCCACAGACAGCCGTTTCGGGGTATTTGCCCCTCCTCAGTGTGGAGTAGGAATCTGGCTAGTGGGACATTGCCTAGTAAAAGACTATGTGAGCAAGGATGGTTGACCTTAGGGAGATCAACATCCACCACTGCGGAGACACCATCACGTGTTTCTTAACGCAGTGATTCTAGAGCAATGCCCCCTGGGAAATATTCAAAGCAAGAAGGCCTGCGGAGACACCATCACATGTTTCTCAACGCTGGCAGGAAACTAGCCAGGTCTTTCACCGGGAAGGAACAACCACGGGAAGGGCAGTCTCCAGTCAAGGAGACCACCTATGCCAAACATGGTATCCATCCACAGACAGCCGTTTCGGGGTATTTGCCCCTCATCAGTGTGGAGTAGGAATCTGGCTAGTGGGACATTGCCTAGTAAAAGACTATGTGAGCAAGGATGGTTGACCTTAGGGGGATCAACATCCACCACTGCGGAGACACCATCACGTGTTTCTCAACGCAGTGATTCTAGAGCAATGCCCCCTGGGAAATATTCAAAGCAAGAAGGCATGCGGAGACACCATCACATGTTTCTCAATGCTGGCAGGAAACTAGCCAGGTCTTTCACCGGGAAGGAACAACCACGGGAAGGGCAGTCTCCAGTCAAGGAGACCACCTATGCCAAACATGGTATCCATCCACAGACAGCCGTTTCGGGGTATTTGCCCCTCATCAGTGTGGAGTAGGAATCTGGCTAGTGGGACATTGCCTAGTAAAAGACTATGTGAGCAAGGATGGTTGACCTTAGGGAGATCAACATCCACCACTGCGGAGACACCATCACGTGTTTCTCAACGCAGTGATTCTAGAGCAATGCCCCCTGGGAAATATTCAAAGCAAGAAGGCCTGCGGAGACACCATCACATGTTTCTCAACGCTGGCAGGAAACTAGCCAGGTCTTTCACCGGGAAGGAACAACCACGGGAAGGGCAGTCTCCAGTCAAGGAGACCACCTATGCCAAACATGGTATCCATCCACAGACAGCCGTTTCGGGGTATTTGCCCCTCATCAGTGTGGAGTAGGAATCTGGCTAGTGGGACATTGCCTAGTAAAAGACTATCTGTGGATGGATACCATGTTTGGCATAGGTGGTCTCCTTGACTGGAGACTGCCCTTCCCGTGGTTGTTCCTTCCCGGTGAAAGACCTGGCTAGTTTCCTGCCAGCGTTGAGAAACATGTGATGGTGTCTCCGCAGGCCTTCTTGCTTTGAATATTTCCCAGGGGGCATTGCTCTAGAATCACTGCGTTGAGAAACACGTGACGGTGTCTCCGCAGTGGTGGATGTTGATCTCCCTAAGGTCAACCACCCTTGCTCACATAGTCTTTTACTAGGCAATGTCCCACTAGCCAGATTCCTACTCCACACTGATGAGGGGCAAATACCCCGAAACGGCTGTCTGTGGATGGATACCATGTTTGGCATAGGTGGTCTCCTTGACTGGAGACTGCCCTTCCCGTGGTTGTTCCTTCCCGGTGAAAGACCTGGCTAGTTTCCTGCCAGCGTTGAGAAACATGTGATGGTGTCTCCGCAGGCCTTCTTGCTTTGAATATTTCCCAGGGGGCATTGCTCTAGAATCACTGTGTTGAGAAACACGTGATGGTGTTGTCTCCACAGTGGTGGATGTTGATCTCCCTAAGGTCAACCATCCTTGCTCACATAGTCCAGGGACATCAACCGGGGTCCAGTTCTGTGACCCTGGTGGTGTCTTTTGGAGTAAATAAAAGGGGTTTTAAATAAAATAAAATAAAAAGATTTTTTGTCTACTACGCCACTTGTGATGTGCGGCCAGGTTATTTGGGGCCGCCGCTGCAGGTTTCTGCTGGGGCTGATGGAGTGATGAAGCCTGGATGGTTAGAGCCCTCCACAAGCAGGGACAGGCCCCAGCAGTGGATGATGGGGGTTGTAGTGGGACAACAGTCCAGTGCATGCCATCAAGGAAGCAGTCCACACCAATATTGTAGTTCAACTTGCCTTGTTTACTTTGCTGTGGTGGTACCTGAACCCGCGGGTGCCGGTCACAGGTGTTTCCGTTCCCCTTGTTCTCCATACCAGGTGTGACCTGGGTTGGTTGTCCTCCATGCACACTTGTTGTTGATGGGCTCCCGTGGCCTAGAGCTACTTAGGAACCCCTCTATTTCTGTCCTATTGCAGGCAGACTGGACTATTTAAGGGGTTCAGTCCCCGTTCCCCTCTTTGCTGCTTGTGCTTCAGACTTTTTAGGTTGGCGACTGACCCTGGAGATCTTCTTGCCTGGCAGAGTTAACAGCTGATCATAAAGTGTCCCACTGTCCTAGGGTCTGCACCCCGCCTTGTGCTGAGTTCCATGAGCCTTGGTTCCCAACTTCCACAGGCCCTCCATGGTACCTGGAGTCTGCTGCTTCCACAGGTAACCCACAGTGCCTGGAGTCCAGTTCCATACTCCACAGTTCTCACTCCTTTTACAGCACTTCATTCTCACTGCAGGTCACTTCTCCTCACAGACTCCTCTGACAGAGACTGCTTCCTTCTTTACCTAATTCTGACTTTTTACAGACTGCACACCACTTCCTTCCGCCTTTTTCAATTGACCACTGGCCCCCTCCGCTCTCTGGGTCTCTTCCTACAGGCTGGGTGGTACTATTCAATCAGTGCCCTCCCCTTTTACCTGTTACTAGGCAGTCTCCCAGGTTGGTGTTGGGGTTGTGTGTGTGGCCTGAAGGTGCTGGTGTATTTACTCTGGCACGGATATTCCGGGGTTTGGGTTTCCACGGGTTACATTTGTGGCACTTGGTACCTCAGGGGTGCTACAGCTGCATCCAAAATGCTGCAATGTATACTACAAGCACAGTGGATGGGTTTCATAGAAATCTCATGCTTTTATGCTTCTTTTTAACACTGTATAAATTGACCTGTGGCGCAGGTATCCTATCCACAGCATATCAATTTATTCTTGCAGGGACGCAAGTGTTCTCAGCAGAAGAACACAGCAAAAATGTGCTGTGCCAAGAACCCTGATCGTGGGCACAGACAGTGCGTGCTCCCTCACAGGACACTGGTGTGTTGGCAAGAGAAAGTAGGCTGCATCCATAATGCCAGGAAGCCTGATCGTGGGCACATACCCTTTTTTAAACAACATTCCTTACCCTTGGGCAGGTTTTCTAAACATCGCTCAAGCTTTTTATAGAATTCATGAACAATCAAGTGCTGCTATACATTTTCCCTCTTTAGATCCCATAGCACTCCTTCTTGGCTCAGTGTCTACTGTGTGCATTCTGGGATATATTGAGTTTGCGTCATACACTGTACGGATATAGGAAAAATAAATGTCGTACCAATCCTGACCTTCATTATTACGGTAAAGCATAATATGCCTATTGTTACTTTATTGAAGTCATAAATGATTGAAAACACACCATGAAGATCCAATATGGTTTTTACTGCTAAACTAAAGAACTTAGTACCATTCAAGTAAATAAAATGGTTCCAAACACATTTTTTTACATTTTGGAGATAATTTACTGAGACAAACCAATATTAACCCTAAACAAGCAATACATATGTAACAAATCAATGTATAAAAGACTGACATTGTGAATATTTTATCCTTTGGTAAAGCAAACAAAAGCTTGTCTTGGGCATTTATATTATGGTCCGGCCGAAGTCACCATGTTAGAAAAAAATAAATCGTCCGCTTCTAATGAGGCTAGCGGAACAAGGCAATGAACCATGGCAGAATAGCTGCAGCAGTCAACCAATAATACATCTATCAATCAGCTTTTAGGGTGATATTTATAAAGGTCAATAGTGCAATAAAACTAATCTATAATACAATGAAAGTAAATGTTAACAGTTAGGCGTTTTATACTATTTTTCAAACTGACCACCAGATCACCATTGTCATTATAGTAGTAGACATTTCACTATTTACTACAAAAAAAAAACATAAGTAATGAATAACTTTGAGAGCACCCAAAATGAAATTAAAAAATTATTATTTTTGTAACATATTTTAAATTATTATTTTTGTAACATATTTTCAAAGTCTATTTCCAGGAGCTAACCATTCCTTAGGATAGGTCTTTAATGTGTTATCAGTGGAGATTCAACCACCTTTACGGAGGACATTTCATGACTTTTTACATTTTAAACTGCATCCCGAGATAGGGCTGAAGAGTAACAGGTTTTTTCTGTTTTGCAATAAACCTCTACGTTTCTGAAATATAAAGTTTATATGTCATTTTTTCCTTCACTCACATTGATACGCAATAGGGCTCCATTCTGCAAAAACATGCAGCTCCCAGCAATAGGATCTCCGTCTATGCTAAATATATGTAATGATCTATGGAGAATCCTTATATACTTCTTCCAAAATAAAAGTACCATAGAACATGATGAGTTACAATAATTCAGTCTGATGTAATGGATCTTCATTAGCTATCATTATCATGTCTTGATTTGGCCAGAGCACAATACTGATTCATCTGTTCCCGTAAAACTTCAATCTTACATTTCTTCCAGTATTCAGTATTAGCAGTTGAATAGGATGTGGACACGTAAAAAAAAATCTAGTCATTTTTAGAACATTAACCTGGAAAACGACCATTCTATTTCCAGCTTTTCTGACTAGATGTGCAGGCTAATAATTGTCCTTGACCTTCATTATGCACCTGTGCTTTTTATGCACAGACATAACTTAAGTCACAGGCAATTATCTACCAGTAAAGCCCTCAACCATTGCAGCCATTAAACCCTGTCTGACCATTAATATGTTCTTTCTCAGTAACTTCTGTGTCACATAAGCTTATTTATAAAACTAGCTTATTGCATTACCTCATAAGCTATTTCTAATCATGGCAGGTTGTTTCTATCCACAGCTAGCTTAAAATATTGGAGCAGCAGCTTGTGCTCTGATGTGTTTTAGACTAATGAAACAGATGTCTGCGGCATTCTTTAATTGCAAAACAAATGAAAATAGTCTGTGCCATTTCTTGCAGTTGTCCACTCAAACTATTTCTTCCAATTCATTGCTACTGCCTTCAAATGAGTCCTTTAAGATGAAAGACAGAGCACCTTGATTTGTCCAGGTACATTTTTTAGTGGTAGAGGTTTTCACTGATAAAGAAAATCAATCAGTAGGATTTTCCTATATAATCTAAATAGCTAACCGAATAGCTGATATGTGGGTTGGGTTTTGCTATCTATTGCCACCCCTGTCTGCCTTCTTGTCCTTAGTAGATGCTAGACTGTATGGGCTCCTTTCAGGTTTGAGTCATTTCTGTCACGTTATAGGGGCGTGTTAGAAATGCAGCCCATACAGTCTAACATCTACAGAGGCCAGGCAGGTAGACAGGGGCAGGAATAGATGACAAATCCCGACCCACACATTAGTCATTCGGCAGCTGCTGTCAATCAAATAGCAGGGCATTTCTGTAATTTTACTTGCCTGTATTTCAGAAACTATACATCCGATCTGACAACTAAAAGTATGTATAGAATCAGCATAATAGCGCCAGTATAGCACTGGCTTTAGTTTATATAGGAACATTCTGGTGACTGGTTCACTTTAAGGCACCAATTTAGATTGAGATATTACCAATACATCTGTTTACACCCATGATTTAAAGGTATGCTGTGGATAAGAAGCGCAGATAGTCTTATCTGGTGGGATTTGACAAGACAACAGGTAAGGTACTCATCCGTAGAAGTTGTGCCAGTCACAACTCCTACATAGGCATAAAATGGTGTCTGCTGCAGCCCCAGAGAGACGTGTTACAGATGTGGAAGAAGGAAACCGGGATATGCCAAGCTGACATAAAACATCCAGAAGTTGATTAATTTCTCTTTTATTTAATCAGGTCTACGTGTTTCGGAGATGCAGCCTCCTTCTTCAGGACAATCATTAGAGAAAAAAATCAACCATATTTTTTTTTTTATTACCAAAGATGTACTAGGAAAATGTAAAAAATGTTTACAAATGCGATGAAATTGCAAAAAAAAGCAACCACAATTCAACCATTTGTTTTTGGGGTTTTGGTTTTATGTTGTTCATTGTGTAATAGACATAACCTGGACACATGAATTGTCAGATCAGTATGATTGTATTGATACCAACTTGTCAATTATTTTTAATATTTTAGTAGTAAAAAAATTCAGAGATTTTAAAAACATGTATTTGTATTACCTTTTCCTGAGACCTGTAACTTTTTTATTTTGTTATCAATGTACTTGTTTGAGGGCTTGTGTTTTGTGCTGACATTTTTCTGAATACCATTTTGGGGTACATATGTCACTCTGATAGCTCTTTATTGAGTTCTTTTTGACTTTATGGAAGTGCAACCGTTTAAAAATGGCAATTCTGGAGTTTTGATTTTTTTATTTATTTTTTTAGTTTAAAGTACTGTTCAAATAATTTTATAATTTTGCAGATCGAATTTTTTTTAACAAGATAATACAAATTATGTAACAAAATAAAAAAAAAATATGAATTTATTTTAAAGAATTCATATTTTTAATAATTTTATATTTTTTTTAATTTAATTTTTTTGTCTTCATAAAATACTAAAACCTGCAACTGTATGATCCCATATATTACTATATAGTATCTAAAGTATATAAAGTAATATATACTTACAGTGTATCACAAACTTGAGTGCTTTCCTAACATTTTTGTAAATATTTGATTATATCTTTGCATGGGGCAACACTAAATATATAAAATTTTGAGACAATTTAAAGTACTCAATGTACAGCTTGTATAACAGTGTAAATTTGGTGTGCCCTCTAAATAACTCAACACACAGCCATTAATGTCTAAACCTCTTGCAACAAAAGTGAGTACATCCCTAAGTGACAATGTCCATATTGTGCCCAATATTTTGTGTGAACACCATTTTTTCCACGCACTGATTAAACACTCTTGGCATGGTGGTCACTAGAGCTTCACAGGTTGCCAGTGGAATCCTCTTCTACCTTGCACTCCTCCACCTTTCATTTGAGAATGCCCCACAAATGCTCAATAGGGTTTAGGTCTGGAGACTTGCTTGGCCAGTCCAGCACCTTTACCCTCAGTTTCGTTAGCAATGTAGTGGTCATCTTGGATGAGTGTCTGGGGTCGCTATCATATTGGAATACTGCCCTGCGGCTCAGTTTCCAAAGGGAGTGGATCATGCTCTGCTTCAGTATGTCACAGTACATGCTGGCATTCATGGTTCACTCAATGAACTGTAGCTCCCCACAGCCACCAACACTTAAGCAGCCTCAAACCATAACACTCCCACCACCATGCTTTACTGTAGGTAAGGAATACCTATCTTTGCACTCCTTCCCTGGTTGCCACCAAACTCACTCGACACCATCTGATCCAAATAAGTTTATTTTAGTCTCATTGGACCACAGGACATGTTTACACTGATCCATGTCCTTAGTCTAATTGTCTTCAGCAAACTGTGGTCTTTCGTGTGCATCAACTTTAGAAGAGACTTTGTTTAGGGATGACAGCCATGCAGATGAATGCAGAGGCAGCTTATGGTCTGAGCACTAACAGGCTGACTAAGCCCCCTTTAATTTCTGCAGAAAGTGCTGGCAGCACTTATACCTCTAGTTTTAAAAGACAACTCCTGGATATGATGATGAGTAAATGCACTCAACTTCTTTGGTCGATCATGGCCAAATCTTTTCTGAATGGAACCTGTCTTGTTTAAAAACTGTATGGTATTGGCCACCATGCTGCAGCTTAGTTTCACGGTCCTGACAATCTTCTTATAGCCTAGGTCCTCATTATGTAGAGCAATAATTCTTTTTTAGATCCTCAAATAATTCTTTGCCATGAGATGTCACTACTTACAGCAACCAGTTTGAGATCTTGTAACATTAATGAGTCACATGACATCAAAAAGGGAAATTGGCTAATTAGGCATAAGTTGGCTATTTTCTATTAGGGCTATACTCACTTTTGTTGTCAGCATTTAGACAATAATAGATGTGTGTTGAGTTACTGAGAGAGAACCTCAAATTTACACTGTTATAGAAGCTGTACACTGACTACTTTACATGATACTTGCATCAAAGTGTCATATCCTCAGTGTTGTCCCATGGAAAGAAAGATATTTACATTTTTACAGAAATGTGAATGACATACTCACTTTTGTGATATACTGTATACTTTATACACTATACACTGTAATACCACAGTATTGTAGTATGTTGCAAACCTGCAGTTCTCCAATGAAGTCCAGCCTGTGTAAGTAACATCGAAATTACATGGGCCATCAGCAGGCCCCTGACTGCCATATTAAACTAATGGTTCCCCGCAATCACATCACAGGGGCCCAATGGCAGCTGGCATCTGCAAGCACTTAAATTGTTGAACTGCAGCAATTATACAGTATCGTAAGAATAATTTGAAATTTTGGGACTCACTTTAAATTCTATCTACATTGTATAATCAAAGATTTTATCATTTGATTTGATAGTTTTACGCACACCCTTAAGTTTCTCCATTTATTGAGCACTAGCAAACAAAGTAGAGTAAACTGAATACGTAAAGTTGCCATTTTTAAGACATGCTATTTTTGGATTTTATTGGACTCTGATTGCTCCAATATTAACAATAACATTACCATAAATCAACATTTTATTACATGTTTACACGACTCACTTGTTGATAATAATTCTGAAGCAAGGCTACTCCTTTCACATTCACAAATATTCACAGTGAAAGCAACATATTATTGAAAGCAAATCTGGACAGAAACTTTTCAATCTGTCACTAAGCAAGAAATAGGCTATGCTATGAAAAATAGCCAAAAGACATTCTATAAATTACAGTGGTTGATTTCTGCTTTCATGACTGCGTTTTTAAGTATTGGACCTTGAGGACTAGCCTGTGGCTTCAAACCAAGCTTAATGTTTAGAATACAGATTGTTCTAAAAGACCTGAAAATAGTTTTAGAACATACTGTAACTATGATTTGCTCATGTTAAACTGCTTTCTTGTTGTAGAGGTCTGACACAGATTAATATAAGAACATTTACGGATGTCAACAGAAATTTTTCATACTTAAATGGCCCACTTAGAGACCTTCAGCTGTGCATTAGCCTTTGCTACACAAAGGCCTTCTGTAGCAGTCCTAATACAGCACACAGGCAATTTATTTTAACTATCTAGAGAATAAAGGAGAATGGCTTCAACTTCCTAAATGTACATTTTTTGTAGAAAGAGAAGGTTGAAAAGCAGATTTTATGTTATCGCAAATATACGGTTGAACATTGACAGAACATTTGAATAATGAGCATCCAGTCAACAACAAGCTTTTTTCTGTTTTAAATGAAAATGAGAGTGTATGGACCTAATTCCTCAAGGCCGGGGTTTCTCATGCCATGCTTGAATCAGATGCTATGGATTTCTCATTAGCTGCACATCCCATCCCACTCTGATTAAATGAATATGGCCTGAGATGGCCAAACTTTAGTGCAGCCTCGCATTGCTCTAAACTTTTGTTTTTTTACACCAGAGTTCTGTTGTAAAAGCTTTGATGACTCGGGGCCTATATCTTTATTTCCAAATCAACTTTACAATACAATAATCTAAAATTATTTCTAAACTTTAGATTTACTAAACTAACATTAACTATCAAGTTAGGTGAAAGCATTTGTCTGTACATACATAAGAAGATATCAGTTTTTAAGTATTTGTATCATTATGGGAGAGTTAGTATTGCAGTTTATAAAACACCCATTATAACTTCTCATGTGAATAATATCAGTGATATCCAAATGTTACACATCTGCCTACAACCTGGAAAACACTAATAAATACATGCTTCTATGAGAACTATTCTTAACAATTTCTTTTGTTACCCCTTTAAGTAACTATACTGGTAAGAGCTGTCATGCTAGCTTTAACTAGATGCTACAAATCTTTCTCAGAAAGAGATATTTGAGGAAAACGGGACCTAAGGATTTAAAGATGTTGAAGTTGAATGACAAGTATGTTCATGATGAGGGAGAGGCCAGTGCCCTGCTGGTGTGCCCAAGCACTTAGGGCTGTTACCCACAGCAAGTACCCTAAGCATAATCTAGGATTATCTATTTACATAGTAAAAAAAAAATAATGGAAAATTGCTGCTGAACTTTTATTCCGTTTCCAAATCATTTCTGTCCTGCAAAAACAAAGCCACATGCAGCTACATCACATAAAGAATAAAAAATAAAATACGACAGCTGACATGCAAATAGGAAATATAACAGATATATTCTGATCCTCAAGGTTTTTGATTTTATGTACAGGTAAGTGAATTTATTTGAAGTGAATGGAATTTGTGACGAATTTGGGTGAATTCGCTGAACCAAGCAAATGTGAACAATTTGTGATACATTTTGTGTGAATTGTCTACATTGCCCACTGAAGAAGATTGTGTAAGTCGAAGAAGTGTGGCAAGGCAGGCATGCCCCTAACATCTTGCTGCTATCCTATCACATGATATAGCCCAGCTAACCAGGAGGGGCTATCATAGCTGTATAAAAGCAGAAGTGGCAATGTTAGCAGTTTGTGTAGATTCAGTGTCCGTCAAGGTGTTAGAATTAAGAGGGACAAAGAGCTCAATACATTTCCCAATAGTTGTTTACCTGATGAAGTGGCAAGTACACTTTGAAACTAGTGATGAGCGAGTATGCTTGTTACTACTCGGTACTCGCACGAGTATCACTGTACTCGGGCTACTCGGCGGGGACCGAGTAATCTCGCGATACTCGTGCTGTACTCGTGGTCTTCATCCCTGCATGTTGGCGCTCTTTTGAGAGCCAGCCCTCATGCAGGGATTGGCTGGCAGACCACTGCAATGCCACAGCCCTGTTAGTTGTGGAATTGCAGTGATTGGCCGGCCCGCACAGCGTGACCGAGCCTTTATACCGGCGGGCGCGCTGTGCTCTGCACACAGCCATCCAGACAGTCAGTGCAGGGAGAGTGTTGCTGCTTCAGGGAAAGGTTTGCGGCCCTTTATAGCTAGTTCCGGAGCAGGGCTGCAAACAGTGTGACCAGAAGTCCTTCTCAGGACTATTCTAGTTGTATACAGGCAGGCAGGGTATAGCCAGGTCGGAGTACAGTAGCAGAGTCCTTCTCAGGACTATTGTTGCTATATACAGGCAGGGTATAGCCAGGTCGGAATACAGGCTAGTGACCAGAAGAGTCCTTGTCAGGACTATTGTAGCAGTATACAGGCAGGCAGGCTGGCAGGGTATATAGCCATTCCTAGTGGTGACCGTATACCAGCCTTCATCATATCTGGGGCTGGTGTACACAGTCTAAAACAGTCCAGATAGTGTCAGACTTCTCAGTAATTTTTGCTCCTAAAAACCTGTTAGGTTCTTAGTGCGTCCGTGCTTGCATTTAAAAAACGCACGTGTGTGCCTGTCGGTGGCAGCGTACAGGTGCACTTGTGTGCGTTTTTCACAAACTATTATATAACGCACAAGTGTAGTGTATAATACACGTCAGTCAGCAGTGGCTGATAGTGTCAGACTTCTCAGTAATTTTTGCTCCTAAAAACCTGTTAGGTTCTTAGTGCGTCCGTGCTTGCATTTAAAAACCGCACGTGTGTGCCTGTCGGTGGCAGCGTACAGGTGCACTTGTGTGCGTTTTTCACAAACTATTATATAACACACAAGTCTAGTGTATAATACTCGTCAGTCAGCAGTGGCTGATAGTGTCAGACTTCTCAGTAATTTTTGCTCCTAAAAACCTGTTAGGTTCTTAGTGCGTCCGTGCTTGCATTTAAAAACCGCACGTGTGTGCCTGTCGGTGGCAGCGTACAGGTGCACTTGTGTGCGTTTTTCACAAACTATTATATAACGCAGAAGTCTAGTGAATAATACACGTCAGTCAGCAGTGGCTGATAGTGTCAGACTTCTCAGTAATTTTTGCTCCTAAAAACCTGTTAGGTTCTTAGTGCGTCCGTGCTTGCATTTAAAAACCGCATGTGTGTGCCTGTCGGTGGCAGTGTACAGGTGCACTTGTGTGCGTTTTTCACAAACTATTATATAACGCACAAGTGTAGTGTATAATACACGTCAGTCAGCAGTGGCTGATAGTGTCAGACTTCTCAGTAATTTTTGCTCCTAAAAACCTGTTAGGTTCTTAGTGCGTCCGTGCTTGCATTTAAAAAACGCACGTGTGTGCCTGTCGGTGGCAGCGTACAGGTGCACTTGTGTGCGTTTTTCACAAACTATTATATAACGCACAAGTGTAGTGTATAATACACGTCAGTCAGCAGTGGCTGATAGTGTCAGACTTCTCAGTAATTTTTGCTCCTAAAAACCTGTTAGGTTCTTAGTGCGTCCGTGCTTGCATTTAAAAATCGCACGTGTGTGCCTGTCGGTGGCAGCGTACAGGTGCACTTGTGTGCGTTTTTCACAAACTATTATATAACGCACAAGTGTAGTGTATAATACACGTCAGTCAGCAGTGGCTGATAGTGTCAGACTTCTCAGTAATTTTTGCTCCTAAAAACCTGTTAGGTTCTTACTGCGTCCGTGCTTGCATTTAAAAACCGCACGTGTGTGCCTGTCGGTGGCAGCATACAGGTGCACTTGTGTGCGTTTTTCACAAACTATTATATAACGCACAAGTCTAGTGAATACACGTCAGCACAGCATTGCAAAATGCGCAAGGGCGTTGGCAAGGAACAAGGAAGTGGATGTGATGGTGGTGCAGGCAGAGGCCGAGGTCGTGGGCAAGCTCTAATTTCGCCACAACAAAGGGCCACATCTAGTCGCTCGCACGTCCTGTCCCAAATTCTTGGGGACCACAGCAGTACACCGCTCTTGAACCAAGACCAGTGTCAACAGGTTGTTAGTTGGATAGCGGAATATGCTTCCAGTCAGATTGGCACCACCACAAACACTCTGTCTTCCACACGGTCAAGTGTCAGTAGCCGTGATACTGCACCGCACATTTCAGAACCTGATCCTCCTTCCTACCACAAGGCTGAGTACACGTCCTCGGACATTAATGATCCCACACTTGGACACTCGGAAGAGCTGTTCACGTTTCAATTCGCACATTCTGGCCTCTCGCCAGCTCATGTTGAAGTGGGTCATGAGGAGATCGTATGTACAGATGCCCAAATATTTGAGCAGCCACGTTCTCACGAAGTTGGCAACGTGTCTCAACAAGGGGTGGACGATGATGAGACACAATTGTCAGGAAGTCAGGAGGAGGAGCAGGGTGCGGAAGAGGAAGACGACGTGGTGGATGATCCAGTAACTGACCCAACCTGGCAGGAGGATATGCAGAGCGAGGACAGCAGTGCACAGGGGGAGGGAGGCGTAGCATCCCAACAGACAGTAAGAAGCAGGGTGGTGGCCCCAGGCAGAAGTCAGGCAACCGTTCCCCGGAACAACAACACGACACAAGGTGCCTGTACAAATGTTAGGTCTTCCCGAGTCTGGCAGTTTTTTAAGTTGGCTCCAGATGATTCTAAAAAGGCCATTTGCAACACCTGCCGTGCCAGCATCAGCAGGGGTACCAAAACTAGCAGCCTGACCACCACCAGCATAATCAGGCACATGTCAGCCAAGCACCCGACTTTGTGGGAAGTACAACAGAGTCGAGGAGCAGTGCTTGCTGATGTCACTGCTACGTCTTCGCTTGTTGTGCATGCGAGCCAATCCCCTGTCCATGCTGCCTGCGAACAAGCCTCCTCCGGCCCTGCACCTGCAGTTGCCTACGCAGAAATAACACCATCATCAAGCACGTCCTTGTCCCAGCGCAGCGTTCAGTTATCCATTCAGCAAACCTTTGAACGCAGGCGCAAATACACTGCCAACGCCCCACATGCCACAGTTCTAAATGCTAACATTTCGCGACTGCTTGCGCTGGAAATGTTGCCTTTTAGGCTGGTGGAGACAGAAGCATTCCGCGACCTGATGGCGGCAGCTGTCCCACGTTACTCGGTCCCCAGCCGCCACTATTTCTCCCGGTGTGCCGTCCCCGCGTTGCATAACCACGTGTCACAAAACATCACACATGCCCTGAACAACGCTGTTTCACCCAAAGTCCACCTAACCACAGACACGTGGACAAGTGCTTGTGGGCAAGGCCGCTACATCTCGTTGACGGCACACTGGGTTAATATTGTGGAAGCTGGGACCCAGTCTGAGCGAGGGACGGAACACGTCCTTCCCACACCAAGGTTTGCAGGCCCTACCTCAGTCAGGGTTTCACCCACACTCTACAGCTCCGGAATGTCATGCTCTTCAGCCTCCTCCTCCTCCTGCGCATCCTCATCCACTTTACCCTCCACACCAGTCCCAAGCTGGAAGCATTGCAGCACTGCCTCGGCGAAGCGGCAACAGGCTGTGCTGAAGCTAATCTGCATAGGTGACAAACCCCACAATGCAGAAGAGGTGTGGACAGCTCTGAAACAGCAGGCAGATCACTGGCTCACACCTCTGAACCTAAAGCCAGGAAAGGTCGTGTGTGACAATGGCCGGAACCTGGTGGCGGCTTTGAGGCGAGGCCAGCTGACACATGTTCCATGCGTGGCCCATGTGCTCAACCTCGTGGTTCAGCGGTTTCTAAAGTCATACCCAGAGCTGTCTGATCTGCTGGTAAAAGTTCGCCGCCTGTCTGCACATTTTCGAAAGTCACCTACTGCTTCAGCCGGCCTTGCCGGCTTTCAGCGCCGTTTGCATCTTCCGGCTCACAGACTGGTGTGTGATGTCCCCACGCGTTGGAATTCAACTCTGCACATGTTGGTCAGGATATGTGAGCAGAAGAGGGCAGTTGTTGAGTACCTGCATCACCTAAGCCGTCGGGAAATGGGTCAAACTCCACACATAACACCTGAGGAGTGGAGATGGATGTCCGACCTATGTACCATCCTCCAAAACTTTGAGGTCTCCACCAAGATGGTGAGTGGTGATGACGCCATTATTAACGTCACCATACCGCTACTCTGCCTTCTAAAACGGTCTCTGCTCAAAAACAAACATGATGCATTGCAGGCGGAGCGCGATGAGTTGCAGCAAGAAACAGTAGTGGGTGTGGGTGATAACACACAGCCCAGCCTCGTCTCATCACAACGTGCAGTGGAGGACTATGACGAGGAGGAGGATGAAGACATGGAGCAACTCTCCGTCCAAATTGAGGATATGACATTCAGACCAGTCATATCCTCGGTTCAGCGTGGCTGGCCAGAGGACAGGGTAGATGAGGAGGAGGAGGAGGACAGCATGTTCAGTCATCGTGTTGGTCAGGCTACTGAAGTCCTGGCTGTTAAGAGTCTGGCGCACATGGCTGACTTTATGGTAAGCTGCCTGTCTCGTGACCCTCGCGTTAAGAACATCTTGGCCGACAATCATTACTGGTTGATAACACTGTTAGACCCACGCTACAAGGAGAACTTTATGTCTCTTATTCCCGAGGCGGAGAGGTCAACCAAAATGCAGCAGTTCCGGAAGGCCATAGTCACGGAAGTAGGCAAACCATTCCCCTCACAAAACGCTAGCGGCATAGGTCAGGAATCAGTGGACAACCAAGGCGTACAGCCGAGAGAGGCACAAGTCCAATCCGCCAGAGGTAGGGGAACAGTCTTTAAGATGTGGGACAGTTTTCTCAGCCCCTCACGTACCACAGCCCCTGAGGTGCGGGGTAGTGCCACAAGAAATCCTAAGTTTGCCCAGATGTTCAAGGAGTACCTTGCAGATCGAACAACTGTACTCCGACATTCCTCTGTGCCTTACAATTATTGGGTATCCAAGGTGGACACGTGGCATGAATTGGCTCTCTACGCCTTGGAAGTCCTGGCCTGCCCTGCCGCTAGCGTTTTGTCAGAGCGTGTTTTTAGTGCCGCAGGTGGAATCATTACAGATAAACGCACCCGCCTGTCAACTGAAAATGCTGACAGGCTGACTCTGATCAAGATGAACAAGGGTTGGATTGGGCCAGACTTCACCACACCACCAGCAAATGAGAGCGGAATTTAAAGTTTGTAACGGGAATTTGCCATGTACCTCCACTCACCCATGGGTACACACTTCTGGACTTGGGATAATCGCTGGACTGCTCCTCCTTCTCCTCATGCGCCACCATGATGACCGTTACAATAGTTAGGCCTTTGTTTCAGGTATACCCCCAGTGGTAAATTTTTTCGCCCATTCTTTGCAGAATGGACATTACAACGACAGGAGACCCGCTCCTTTGCAATGGGAACAATGTTTTGAGGCCCTCATGCACATCTCTATCCAGGGACAATGTGGAGCCTCCCAATTTTTGGCTGCCCTGCCTAAGGGCTATACTATAATACACCCACTTCCTGACAATGGACACTTAATGTTTTGAGGCCCTCATGCACGTCTCTATCCAGGGACAACGTGGAGCCTCCCAATTTTTGGCTGCCCTGCCAAAGGGCTATACTATAATACACCCACTTCCTGACAATGGACACTTAATGTTTTGAGGTACTCATGCACGTCTCTATCTAGGGACAATGTGGAGCCTCCCAATTTTTGGCTGCCCTGCCAAAGGGCTATACTATAATACACCCAGTTCCTGACAATGGACACTTCAGGTTTACAGGCCATCATGCACGTCTCTATCCAGGGACAACGTGGAGCCTCCCAATTTTTGGCTGCCCTGCCAAAGGGCTATACTACAATAGACCCACTTCCTTACAATGGGCACTTCAGGTTTACAGGCCATCATGCACGTCTCTATCCAGGGACAACGTGGAGCCTCCTAATTTTTGGCTGCCCTGCCAAAGGGCTATACTACAATAGACCCACTTCCTTACAATGGGCACTTCAGGTTTACAGGCCCTCATGCACGTCTCTATCCAGGGACAACGTGGAGCCTCCCAATTTTTGGCTGCCCTGCCAAAGGGCTATACTACAATAGACCCACTTCCTTACAATGGGCACTTCAGGTTTACAGGCCTTCATGCACGTCTCTATCCAGGGACAACGTGGAGCCTCCCAATTTTTGGCTGCCCTGCCTAAGGGCTATACTACAATAGACCCACTTCCTTACAATGGGCACTTCAGGTTTACAGGCCATCATGCACGTCTCTATCCAGGGACAACGTGGAGCCTCCCAATTTTTGGCTGCCCTGCCTAAGGGCTATACTACAATAGACCCACTTCCTTACAATGGGCACTTCAGGTTTACAGGCCCTCATGCACGTCTGTATGCAGGGGCATTGGTGAACCTCACAATTTTGGACTGCCCTGGCAAAGGAAAATACTACAAAGAATCACTTCCTCAAAATGGGCACATTAGACTCAGAGGCCTTTATGTACGTCTCTTCTCAGGGACATCGGAGTGCCACACAATGTTTTACGTAAAATCTTTCATGCATTAATCTCAAAAAGTAACATACATTAGCTCTATCTCACTATTGGGTATGTGCCCTTAACATTTCCGCCATGAAAATTCATTTTGGTGTCATTTTGGAAGGTTTTCTGGTGAGTCCGTAAAAATGGCGTAAAACGCGGACAAAATTGTTCACAGCTGTGACTTTTGAGTGATAAATGCTTCAAGGGGTCTTCCCCATGCTGTTGCCATGTCATTTGAGCACTCTTCTGAGACTTTTGTGCCATTTTTAGGGTTTCTACATGCTGCCGGGGGTCATTTCACAAAAATACTCGGGTCTCCCATAGGATAACATTGGGCTCGGTGCTCGGGCCGAGTACACGAGTATCTTGGGATGCTCGGCCCGAGCCTCGAGCACCCGAGCTTTTTAGTACTCGCTCATCACTATTTGAAACATGTTGAAAATAAAACCGAATTATTTACCCTACTATCTCAAGTATTCAATATCGCTATCTGTTGAGATGTTAGAAGCGCAGCATTCTTTACATCTCTTCATTTCCAAGTTAGATTTACCAACCCGCAGAGCAGCAGCTGGACCTCTATTTCTGAGCCCTACTAATGTACTTTCTCACAACACCAGCAGGTGAGCAGTTTCCGTGTATTTTAACACTTGTTGTTTGTAAATGCCCTATTTTGCACTTCTATGTTCTTCCAGTTTGTATTTAGGACATTTCCCACACAGATACAACTGTAAACCAAGTCAGGGATGATGATGAAAGCTTGGTGGAGACGACCAAAAGGATCTGGGAATTGGATAGATGTGACACACAGGCACAAATACACTAGGAAATGCTCTCTATCAGCACATAAAGTAACATCACCTGCAAAGTAGCCCCCTATATGAGCAAGTCTAAAGCTGCCCTCCTTCTCTTTCTCATCTTAATGGTTTCTATGGTAGCCAGGCGACATCTTTAAGTAGTACCTCGTCGGTGTCATCATCATTAGCATCTATTGTTTGTCATACTCTGACCAGGCCTCCCTCTCTGTTGCACTGTATTGCATGGCCAGGAAATAGCAGTCATCAACTTTTCTGCTAGCTCAACTCCCACCTGGCCAAGTTCATAGTGATGCATTCACTGCCATTCCACAAAGTAGATTCCACTAACATTAAGAAAATTATGCGTTTAGCATCGTTGGAAGAAATCAAGCCACAGTTATTTGCTGTAGAAAGGGGTGCCCACTCTGTGCTCATACGTTCCAGAGAATGTGGGCCGCTGACTAAACTTATCATTGAGCTAGGAAGTGAACTGTACCATTGACACATGAAGGAACAATTATGGACAATGACAATACATGTCTTTCACAGACCACAGTGTCAATGTTTTGGATGAACTACAGTAACCAGAACAGGTGTCAAAGCCTCCACAGTTGTGAACTAGGTCTGATTCCAATGACAGGACCTCCATAGTCTCTCTAGGTTCAGTAAATGCTTGTATAATGTTAATGGACTATTAGTTGCTTTTGAAATCTTGTAGCGTGGATAGCGGGAGCTTTAGAAATGAACCACTGGTGTTATTGCTAAGTATAAGATCATTGTTTTCTGTGTAAAGATCTAAATTCTATTCTTATTTACAGGCATATTGTACTGGTACATATAGATAAAGCTCTATATACCTGTATGTTATAGATTTTGTTTCCCTACAAAATTATAAAACAAATGAAAAATAAGTACAATAACACATTGTAATTCTGAGGAAACATGGACGTAGCCTGTATTCCTATCATAAAATGAAGCTTATGTAGAAATAAAAAAGTTTTGAATGTTACAACTATTAATTAAGGAACCAAACAAAAACCTTCTGGTCATGTGAAGAATTGTCATTGTTTTATGTGTATGTGGATATAGCATATAATGAATCAATTTATAAGAGTGCATAATCTGTATATATGATGTTTTAGCATATGCACATTTTATTATATTATGCCTAATCTGAATATGTAAATGTACTTGTGTTTACAAGGATGAGGACCCTATACAAGTCTTGTACAGGGGCCCTTCATTGTTAGTGTCAGTCCTACATACAGGTTGGGTTGCTCCTCTGCATCAAGCAGCAAATCGCATGCTGGATGACTACCCATCAACTTATAAGAGATATTTTATTAATATATTAATACCAAATTTTATAATATATTTTATACCAAACAATACACTATAAAACACTAGTCAAAGGCCAGAAAATCACATCAGACTGATACAAAGGATGAGAATCCCTACTCAGCCCTACCTATCCGTGGAGTATAAACACTCTAATGTAAACAGTGCCCCCCCATTCCTTGTCGGCTCTCCTTGAGAAATCCCTAGTGATACTAGACTATAGAGCCTGACTCATAAAGGAATATAATAAGATAGACAGTAAAGGGTTTCCATATGTATCATCAGACAAAAAACAGCATGTCATTAATATTTCTAATTGGATTCACCAAAAACATGTCTGTACATATAGTGACATAGCTCATGTCTCAGCAAAGTGTCTTTATGCCCAATTTGGGGAAAACAAAATTATACATAGTAATTTTTAATATTAATAAATTTTATTTATATAGCACCGACATATTACGTCAACATATTAATACATATTAAGACGTAAGTCAAGGCGGAATACTCGACGCATTTCTCCCTTGCCAAAAGGGTTCATCAGAAGTAGTAGACTTATCTCATATGTCCTCCATACGTGTGGTGTTTGGGTCCCCCTGGGTGAAGCTTTCCTCTTATAGCAATGGATCTTTTTCTCCAGTGTCAGAGTTCACCCTAAGAGGAATACTTTACAGGAACACCAATACCTGTGTTGCTCATCCCAACACCCAGTCGGAGGACTATCTATCCATTAATGTTCATCATACATCCACAATGTCATCAAGAGGAATTGATCTCCCTCCGGATATAGAGTCACAATAGCCAGATACAGATGCCTTTCCCATTCATGGTCACCCTTCACTCTATCAGATAGTGTTAGAATCCTTTTGAATGGGGACATTAAACACTCAAGAAATCCCTTTAATCATTCAGATGAAACATGAGTGCTTTGTATATGGACCTTAACCATGTCCTGTGTGATGTGCAGGACTACCAGCAATACCTGGTTTAATAACCACAGTATCACTGTGCTTGATTGTCCAGCAAACTTCCCTGATCTAAACCCCAGAGAATCTATGGGGTATTGTCAAGAGGAATATGAGACACCAGACCCAACAATGCAGACAAACTGAAGGCCACTATCTAAGCAACCTGGGCTTCCATAACACCTCAGCAGTGCAACAGGCTGATCGCCTCCATGCCACGCCACATTGTTGCAGTAATTCATGCAAAAGGAGTCCCAACGAAGGATTGAGTGCATTTACTGCACATACTTTTCAGTAGGCCGACATTTCTGAGTTTACAATCATTTTTTCATTTGGTCTTATATAATATTCTAATTTTCTGAGATAATGACTGTTTGGTTTTCATTGGCTGTAAGCCATAACCATCAACATTAATAGAAATAAACACTTGAAATAGATTTCTCTGTTCCTAATGACTCTATATAATATATGTGTTTCCCTTTTTGGATTGAATTACTGAAATAAATTAACTTTTTGATAATATTCTAATTTATTGAGATGCACTAGAAAACACTGAATCTTTGGACTCAAAAGCTGTGTGGGCCTCTTTGCTGCATCCCTGCCTACCAGAGCTAATTCATCACATACAGTTCCTGACAAAAGTTCTGTCGCTTATCCATGTTATGTAAATAAAAGCTTATAACCTGACTTTAAATTCATCCATTGGTTTCATAAATTTATTTTTTGAAAGCTGAAACCCTCCCAAATTTGGTTTAGGTTATGAAAATAAAGTTGCTGCAAAGCTGAAATATTGATCATTTAATGAACACAGAAAGGTCAGATTTTGGCAAGACAAAAGTTTTGTCGCCTTGTCATAAAATGCACCCAATCCTAGTTTACATCCTTACCTGTGCTCACTAAATGATCGGTTAATTAGTGGGTGTGTATAAAAAGAAACCCAGCACCCAAGACCTTCAGTTGAACTGCAACTTGACCTCTGACAACATGCCAAACATCCACCCTGCGACCAAAGCCTTATTAAGAGGCTGAAGACCAGATCCACTGCAGAGGTGGCTAGCACCTTTAATGTGTCTCAGCATCAAGTACAAAGAATTAAAAAAAGATTTGAAGAGACTGGAGATGTTTTTGATAAGCCCAGGTCCGGGAGACACCACAAGACAACTGCTCAGGAGGAACATTTGGAAAATCCAAAGCCAGACCCTCTTCCTCTGCAGAAGAGCTCCAAAAGGCCTGGTCACTTCAAGTCCCTGTGTCAACTAAAACAGTTTGTAGGATTCTGTCTCGAAATGGTCTCCATGGTCAAATGAGTGCCCAGAATCCAGCACTAAACAAAAGGTAATTAAAAAACCTTGTGGTATTTGCCAAGTCCCACAGCCTGCTAAACAGATGGACGCTGGAAAAGTGGCAGAAGGTGGATTGCAAATACTGCAGGATACCTATTGGAGCCCGTATGGATCCAGAAAACAGTTAAGTTTGGTGGTGGAAAGATCAAGGAAAGATCAAGGTTTGGGGTTGCATTCAGTATGGGGGTGTGCAAAACATTTGCAAGGTGGAAGGCAATATCAATAGCCTAAAATATCAAGAAGTATTAGCTACCTCTTACATTCCCAATCATAAAAGGGGTCAAATTCTGCAGCAGGATGGTGCTCCATCTCATACATCCATCTCTACAACAAAGTTCCTCCTGGCAAAGAAGATCAAGGTGCTCAAGCACTGGCCAGCCCAGTCACCAGACATGAACATCATTGAGCATGTTTGGGGTAGGATGAAAGAGGAAGCTTGGAAGACAAAACCAAAGAATCTAGATCAGGGGCGGGGAACCTCTGGCACGCGGGCCATGACCTTTTCTGCGGCCCCCGGGCAGATTCCCGGGGGTGGTAGTGCTCCGGCCGCTGCCGCAGTCTTACCGGTCGCAGGCCCTTTAAATTCTTGCTTGCACGCAGCAATGAGCTCTCTCGCTGGGAGGTACCAGCATGCTCAGGACTTTGTGGGCGGGTTTAGAGCTCTGCGCTTCCGTCCCAAAACAGCTTCAGTGCTTCCAGCATTGTGTGCCCGCTTTCCAGCGCCGTGTGCCTCCCGCTTTCCAGCACCGTGTGCCTCCATTTTTCCAGTGCTGTGTGCCTCCAGCTTTCCAGCGCCGTGTGCCTCCAGCTTTCCAGCGCCGTGTACCTCCAGCTTTCCAGTGCCGTGTGCCTCCAGCTTTCCAGCTCCGTGTGCCTCCAGCATTCCAGCGCCGTGTGCCTCCAGCTTTCCAGCGCTGTGTGCCACCAGCTTTACAGCACTGTGTGCCTCCAACTCCCCAGCTCCATGTGCCTCTCGCTTTTCAGCGCCGTGTGCCTCCATCTCCCCAGCTCCACGTGCCTCTCGCTTTCCAGCGTCGTGTGTCGCCCGCTTTCCAGCGATGTGTGCCCGCTCTCCGCCCCTTCTCCAGTGCAGCGTTCTCCCTCCAATAATGTGTGCAGCCCCCAGTGCTGTGTACCTTTTAGTGATGTCTGTGCTCTGCAAGTGCTGTCTGTGCCCTCCTGTGCCCCCCCCTCAGTGATGCCTGTGCCCCCCTTCAGTGATGCCTGTGCCCCACTTCAGTGATGCCTGTGCCCCCCCCCTAGTAATGCTTGCGCCCCCCTAGTGATGTTTGTGCCCTCCTAGTGATGCCTGTGCCCCCCCTAGTGGTGCCTGAGGTTGCATAGTACTGTCTGTGCCCCCTAGTGATATCTGTGCCCCCCAGTGATGTCTGTGCCCCCCTCAGTGATGTTTGTGCCTCCTAATGATGTCTGTACCCCCTAGTGATGCTTGTAGCTGCCCAGTACTGTCTGTGCCCCCCTAGTGATGCCTGTGGCTGCCCTGTACTGTCTGTGCCCCCCGAGTGATGTCTGTGCCCACCTAGTGATGTCTGTGCCCACCTAGTGATGCCTTTGTGCCCCCTAGTGATGTCTGTGCTCTCTGCGCCACCCTGCAATGCTTATGCCTCCCAGTGACCTATTAATGTCTGTTTCATAGCCCCTCCTGTCATGTATATGCCCCCAGCATTTCCTGTGACGTGTATGATGCTGGGGGCATATACAGCACATTGGAGATGCTGGAGCCATATATATCACAGGAGAGGCTGTGGGCATATATATTACAGGAAGGGCTGGGAGCATATACCTCACAGAAGGGGCTGGAAGCATATTCATCACAGGAGGGGCATGTGATGTATGTGCCCCCAGTGTCACCTGTGATGTATGTGTCTCCTGTGATGTATATACAGCAGTCACAGCGTCTCCTATGTGATGTGTATATACAGCAGTTCTAGTGTCTCCTATGTGATGTATATACAGCAGTTCCAGGGTCTCCTATGTGATGTATACACCAGTCCCTGCGTGTGTTATGTGATGTATATGGTCTACCAATCTCATTATCACAAATAATTGACTGCGCTCCAGACCGAGACAAATCTGGAAAAGCAGCTGTGGAACAGCATAAGTATCGACGAACATCACAGTTGCACCAAACAGAAGCAGCTCCAACCACCACAATAGGGGTGTGTTAATTAATTGTTTGACCAAATATAGTCGGTTCATTTTCACATTGATAATTTTGTGCGGCCCCCCAAAGGTTGGCAGAAATTTCCAAATGGCCCCCGGCAGAAAAAAGGTTCCCCACCACTGATCTAGATGAACTCTGGGAGGCATGTAAGACTGCATTCCTTGTAATTCCTGATGACTTCATCAATAAATTGTATGAATCATTGTTGAACCGCATGGATGCAGTCCTTCAATCTCATGGAAGTCAAACAAAATTTTAAATATGGCTCTAATAGCACCACAACGTCATTCACCAATGTTATGCAACATATCTTTGTATTGGAAGTTAATTATTTGTTTGAATTTCACATTACTTTCTGTGGGCGACAAAACCTTTGTCTTGCCAAAATCTGACCTTTCTGCGTTCATTAAATGATCAATATTTCAGCTTTGCAGCAACTTCATTTTCTTAACCTAAACCAAATTTGGGAGTGTTTCATCTTTCAAAAGAGTAGTTTAATAGTAAGCTTTTATTTACACATCATGGATAAGCGACAGAACTTTTGTCAGGGACTATATATATATTTTTTATTCTATATATATATATATATATATATATATATAAAATCATGTCATGAACAGGCGGGGAAATAACTCAGAAATCCGCAGCTGTTCACTGATTTGTTACACACAACTACCCTTGTCTGCAGGCCACTTTTGGTACTGCAGGACATTGCATAAGATGAGGCTGCTGAGCTAATAATGCCAAATATTGGAGGTCACACAGCAAGGGTAAATGTATATATCACCGATTCACGCTAATGGAATATATATATATATATATATATATATATATATATATATACACCTCCGTACCTTTAATGATAGCACTCCAATAATTCTATGCAATAACAATTATGCTGCCACCACCCAGACTTTCTACAGGTAGCTGGGGACCTGTTTCAGATAGCATAAGGCCCTTCGGGTTTATTGGATTCGTATATAAAGCATGAGGAAAGAAACTATTTAATTTTTATATTTCATCCGAAATAGGCAGTGTTTAAAAAATATACAAGAATTTACAAAAGGGAACAATACACATTATGGCATAGACAGTTACATTAAAATAAAAGGTATAAAAGTGAAACTTACTAAACTCGTGCCCTAGAAGTGACGTCCAAGCTTAGGGAGGGAAGGAACTCCAAGATGGTAGAAGAACGGCCAGCATCACCTTTTCTGATGCCCTCCAAAGTACTGACTGACACCCCCAGACAGGAACTGTCTCTTATGCCCTGGCTAGCCCCCCTTGCCTGTGACATCATTTTACAGTCGCTTGTGGGCTGGGCTTGATATGGTCACAAAGTTCCATAATTCTAGGATTTTTCATATCTTTGCTCCTGGGCCACACAGGTGCAAGATATTAGTGTCATTTTTTATATCTTGATTTTACATTTACATTGATACCAAACACAACGCCTCTAGTACGATTTTACTGGCCAATACTAATGTGTCGTGATTCTGGCGATCTCCCAGTGGAACTAGACGGTGCGTTGGGTTTAGCACTCCACAGGGATTCTGGAAATATGTTTTTCATTTTTCTAGCATTAACACAGCACTTAAAACCTGCTTTGGAAGTTTTCCCGCCAATATAACAAAGAATTGTCTTTCTCTGCATCTTTTGGCTTTAGTTCTCCCATCACCCATGTCGTAAATACCTTAAGCTTCCAGGCTGATCAGATAATCGTCATGACGATCTGTAGCTGATGGTGGAAACGAGGGGGGTGAAGAACCTTCAACAGTTTTTCATGCCAATACAGTACAGACCAAAAGTTTGGAAACACCTTCTCATTCAAAGAGTTTTCTTTATTTTCATGACTGAAAATTGTAGATTCACATTGAAGGCATCAAAACTATGAATTAACACATGTGGAATGAAATACTTAACAAAAAATTGTGAAACAACTGAAAATATGTCTTATATTCTAGGTTCTTCAAAGTAGCCACCTTTTGCTTTGATTACTGCTTTGCACACTCTTGGCATTCTCTTGATGAGCTTCAAGAGGTAGTCACCGGAAATGGTTTTCACTTCACAGGTGTGCCCTGAAAGGTTTAATAAGTGGGATTTCTTGCCTTATAAATGGGGTTGGGACCATCAGTTGTGTTGTGCAGAAGTCTGGTTGATACACAGCTGATAGTCCTACTGAATAGACTGTTAGAATTTGTATTATGGCAGGAAAAAAGCAGCTAAGTAAAGAAAAACGAGTGGCCATCATTACTTTAAGAAATGAAGGTCAGTAAGTCCGAAAAATTAGGAAAACTTTGAAAGTGTCCCCAAGTGCAGTAGCAAAAACCATCAAACGCTACAAACAAAACCTGGCTCACATGAGGACCCCCCCCGGGAAGGAAGACCAAGAGTCACCTCTGCTGTGGAGGATAAGTTTATCCGAGTTACCAGCCTCAGAAATCGCAGGTTAACAGTAGCTCAGATTAGAGACCAGGTCAATGCCACACAGAGTTCTAGCAGCAGACACATCTCTAGAACAACTGTTAAGAGGAGACTTTGTGCAGCAGGCCTCCATGGTAAAATAACTGCTAGGAAACCACTGCTAAGGACAGGCAACAAGTAGAAGAGACTTGTTTGGGCTAAAGAACACAAGGAATGGACATTAGACCAGTGGAAATCTCTGCTTTGGTCTGATGAGTCCAAATTTAAGATCTTTGGATCCAATCACTTTCTTTGTGCGACGCAGAAAAGGTGAACAGATACACTCTACATGTCTGGTTCCCACCGTGAAGCATGGAGGAGTAGGTGTGATGATGTGGGGGTGCTTTGATGGTGACAATGTTGGGGATTTATTAAAAATTGAAGGCATACTGAACCAGCATGGCTACCACAGCATCTTGCAGCGGCATGCTATTCCATCCGGTTTGCGTTTAGTTGGACCATTATTTATTTTTCAACAGGACAATGACCCCAAACACACCTTCATGCTGTGTAACAGCTATTTGACTAAGAAGGAGAGTGATGGGGTGCTATGCCAGATGACCTAGCCTCCACAGTCACCAGACCTGAACCCAATTGAGATGGTTTGGGGTGAGCTGGACCGCCGAGTGAATGCTAAAGGGCCAACAAGTGCTAAGCATCTCTAGGAACTCCTTCAAGACTGTTGTAAGACGATTTACGTTTACTACCGCTTGAAGCTCATCAAGAGAATGCCAAGAGTGTGCAAAGCAGTAATCAAAGCAAAAGGTGGCTACTTTGAAGAACCTAGAATATAAGACATATTTTCAGTTGTTTCACACTTTTTTGTTAAGTATTTCATTCCACATGTGTTAATTCATAGTTTTGATGCCTTCAATGTAAATCTACAATTTTCAGAGTCCTGAAAATAAAGAAAACGCACAGCAGCCGGAGACCCCGCTGAGACACTGCATAGCCGCTGCAGCCGCCAGAGACCCCGCACAGCCACTGTAGACACCGCACAGCCTCCCCAGCAGCAGCCGCCGGAGACCCCGCACAGTGACTGCAGTCCCTGCGCAGCCACTGTAGCCCCTGCACAGCGCCTCAGCATTCCCCCTGCCTCTTGTGACCCCTCTCCACCACCCCGGAAAGCTACATTCAGATTATAAAACGCACCCCTCACTTTCCTCCCACATTTTTGGAATTAAAAGTGCGTCAAATAATCCGGTGCATATAATATCTGTAGGACAGATAAGTGGATTAGCTCCAGAGAAGGACATTTACAACAATACATTAAAGACATTATATTTCTATAGTTATGATGCAAGGCTTCTAACAACATATCATAAAAGTACATTAGAGTTGTATGAATATTGATATCCTTATAGTCCAATACATTGAAAAAACTAAACCATTAATTGCATTCAGAGTAAATCATTATACAGTCAAATATATCCACATTACAACTGTAATATATTTGGCTCCATTTATTTTTCTACATGTCCCCTACCAATAAGTACACGCACATTGAACGGGACATAAATTAATATTTTTTATATTCATTTACAGTCTAGGTTTGTATATATTCTATATCCAGCACAAAGCAGTGCAAAGAGACTCACTCTGCAGCTTTCTAGTGTAATTATTCATGGTTTAATTCACTTAAAAATAATTAAACATCCCACCCTACTACAATTCATAGATTAATTGCCATCCTTAGCAATTAATAACATAATTTACTGATTCATTACTATTGCAGTTCATCCAACTTCAACTCTATTGTACGTATCTATTTATATTTATTTAATGACATTACCATAGAATTTATGAGGTTGGGATAACTCTGGAAAACTGGTCTGGAAAATCACACCAATAGCAGTATTGACTAGCGTGAGTGTCATATTAATTGGTCAAATCATTAATATTTTTTAGTCCTTTAATGTGATTTTACTCTAGAATATAACCACTATATCCATAAACATTATTAAGGTATATGAAAGTTGCAGGAAAAGAATTGCTTGAAGTGGACAATATGTTTAAAATATTGATTAGCAAATTATTCAGCTACTTTGTTATTAAAAGGGTTATCTAATCTTTCTTCAGGAGCGCAGTTCTCCTCTGCCTTCTGGCTTCCTGCTTGTTGGGGGCTGTGTGCTCCTGAAGCTAGAAAGCTCAGACAATGGCAGCACCATTTACTTAAGCTCTAATGTGCTGCTGCATCAGAGAAGCCCAGGGGGAATGAAAATGGTATAACACAGCAATCAGCTGCAATTTCAAACTGTATAGCAAGGAGTGTGTGCTTCTTGCCTAGAAAAATAGCCACTTCTGATACTTTGCAGAGGTGGTCAGTAATCTAAGAATTGAGCAAAAAACCCATCCGTCCTTGTGAATGAAATTGATTTTTTATAGTTGTTAAATTGCAAAGTGTCATGCCTCAGGTTATGGATAAGATCAAAAGACCTTGTGCTGTGTGGTCAGTTTCCTTCCCTGCTTCAGTCAGTTATTGTCCAAATTCTGATTGTCTTTTACTTTGCTTTTATTCTGAGTAGAAAAGTGTCAAAGCCAAATAAAAAGGATTGGAATGTCGTAAAGAGAGTAATACGTTATTTGAAAGGAACTAGCAATGTTAAGCTGAAACTACCTACAAGTGATAAATGCACTTTAACTGGATACGTTGATGTAGATTGGGCTGGAGATCCAACTGACAGTAAATCTACCAGTGGCTATCTTTTCTTTCTCTCAGGTGGACCAATTAGTTGGACTTGTAAAAAGCAATCTATAGTAACACTGTCGTCAATAGAAGCAGAATATCTTGCAGCAGCATATGTGAGTCAAGAAGTTTTATGGTTAAGACAATTGCTAATAGACCTAGGACAACCACAGTTGGAACCAACAAAAATAAATGAGGACAATCAAGGATGTCTTGTTCCTGCTCAGATGGAAAGAGTTAACCCAAGAACCAAGCACATTGATGTGAAGTATTATTTCTTGAGAGATCACCAGGAAGAAGTAATCCTGAAATATGAATATGGTCCAACTGAAGATATCACAGTAGATATTTTCACCAATGCATTGAATGCTGAAAGACATCAGAGACTAATGAAGAAATTAGGCTTAACTGAATAAGTCCTTACTTTTGAGAATGGGTATTGGTTTATGCAACAGATGAAGACTTCTTTGACTGTGTGAAGGAGGACTTGTGTAAAGTTTCCTTACTCACTGAATTGTAAAAAGTCTGTTGTTTTTCTTTCTGGTTTCACTTTCACTTCCTGATGCAATGCTGTATGACTGTGCATATCATTGTCTCATTTGTTTCCAAAGAGTAAAGAGCTTGTTATCCCATGTAATCTGCTCTGTGAACTTTCTTCTATACCAGAGAAACTAGAAGCTGTGCAACAGTTTTCTTATTTGCCTTTCCTACACTTATATTTTATTTTCTGTTAGGTTGTTAGGAGTTTACCCTTGCTTGCATTTATTATTACAGCTTTGTCCACATCTGCACGTTTTATGTTTCCTCACCTTGGTTCCCAATCCCTACCTATCTCTGCATGCTTCTCCTATCTTGGTTAATAATGGTTAGCAACTTTCCCTCTTGTTCCATAGGAGATACGAGGAGCAACTCAATGGCCTTTTACGCAGACAGGCCCGAGCTGTTGGTTTTTAGTGCTGTGGCTAGGGACATTCCAGTCTGTTCAGGAGTCCAGGACACTGTTCTGTGCAGGAACCAGTTGGATGCAGGTACAGCTGCAGATAGGCTTTATTTCCTTTTTACCCTTGTTAGAATAACAATATGAATATGCATAACACAGAGTTGCCCGTTTATACAAGCACTTTTCTATTTTCTCCATTGAGGATGTTGACCAAACCCCGTAAGGGCTTCCTCATTGAAAAATAATGGTTTGCATGAATTTAAATCCAAAATCAAAATATTATTTAAAAAAATAAATAAATACTTGTTTTTTGCAGCTAACATTAATTGGTTAATTTATGTTGCCCACCAGAATCTAGAACTGAAGTAGTCGTTGCACAATACTATGGGGGCACACTGCCAAAAGAGAATGCAGACCAAATTAAAGGCAGCATAATACCAAACAGGAGGAGCTAAGCAGATTGATGCATAGTTTTCAGGCTGAGTATAGCCTGTGTTTTATTCACTAAAATCCTTGCTCACTATGGGCTTTACAGTCAGGTAGGTGATACTAATCAGTGACCGATAGTTATCTCTATGTGCATACACTGAGTAATACCGCCTGCTTGACTGTAACGCCCACAATGAGCAAGGTTTTGAAATAATTAAACACAGGTTATACTGATTTTTTTTCCCTGAAAACTATCTATCAATCTACTTTGCCTTCTCTGTTCTAAAACATGGCTGCTACACCTTATTGGCACCCTATACTATCAGTAGTTTGATCTGGATGACGGGCTCACTGACTCTTAAGATGGCTGAGCTAGCTCCCTTCTCTTACAACACTGTGAGGTTGTGGAGGTCTACCCAGTTCCGATGCCAGCTACAATCCAAAACATCACCACTCCACCACTCCTTAATCGTTTTAATAATCCAATGTTCCAGCCAAGTGTAACCCGCTTAAGAAATATAGCCCTTCTGTCTAACTTATGCTCCGAAGCAGAATTAATGTCCCAGTTTCTACCATCTGGGGAGGAAATGTTCAGGGTAGAACAGGAGTATCATTTTATAGACACATTAATAGGAGAAAGACGGACCCTGAACCCAACGGTCTTTGAAAGATCTTGTATTTTTGATCCGGGGAGAGAGGTACGATATCAATGATCTATAATATCTTAAACCGCCCTATGCCAAATATAAAATTTAAAGTGATGGACCAATGGGAAGAAGATCTGGGGTTCTCCATGACTCTAGAAAGATGGAACAAATGCTATGAAAATGTCACAAGGGGGAGTAATCAGATATCTCTTTCCGAAACATCTATAAAAATATTCCATCGATCCATATATCTGGGAACCTCAGATCAATGCTTTCAAGGGTGTGGACAAAATGGAGATATATCTCATATTTGGTGGACCTGTCCAGCTGTAACAAAACTCTGGAAGGCGGTTACCTCTACAATAAAAAAGGTTTTGCAATAGCTCCAATAAACAGTATATTCACCTGAAGTTCTCCTGTTTGATGATAAACTTGTTGGGGTAACTAATAAATGCCACAGGTTAATATCTTTCATCACTCTGGCAGTTAAAATTTATATAGCTAGCCAATGGAGATCTGCTACCCTAACTATTAACATTGTCGAGCAGAAAGTTAACAATATTATGCTCTATGAAAAAATAGAAGCAATTAGGAACGAGTCCCTTGAATTGTTTCGTGCGATCTGGGATCCTTGGATTCACTCCCAACTCCCCAACTCCTTGGAGAATATCATATCGATATCTACGTAATGTCTGATATATATGTTAATATCTAAAGACTGTATCTTGCTTATTTTGACTGAGGCTATGCTGATACCTGTCATACAGATAGAGGTGATACCCTTTTTCCCTCCCCCTTTTCACCTTTATTCTTGTTGTCTATGATGACTACCTAAAATTTTGGATTTGAGTTATTCAGTAATCTATGAACTTAATCCGCATAATCTTATTAATCGACTCCACTTATTAGAGACGTCTAGGTTCAAGAACAATATAATAATATCAAGAATTGTAATATTGCAATGTTTAAATGTATTTGTTACTATTTTGACTGACTCAATAAAGAATGTTGAAACTAAAACATGGCTGCTGCATATTGGACTGCATTCTCGATGTCAGTGGCTCCATTTAAAGGGCAGTGTATCCCCATGGTATTAGACACTGAGTACTAAAGTTCCAGACTCGATTCTCATACTTTCTCAGTGTCAGGGTAATGGCTGTAAAGAATCCAGCAGTTCATACCACATTTTATTCCATTTCTTCAGTCATCATACAGTAAACAGCGATGAATTAATCATTACATACATGCTATAAATTATAACCCTCTGTCAGCACGCACTTGCACTTAGAGCTAGTTAATTACGGTTTGTTGCTACAGTGGAAGCACATTGTTTTCATCATTATTATGCTCAATGTAAACAAAGTTTCCCAAGCAATCTCTTAATAAGCAAAGTGCAAAGAAAGAGTTGTGCAGTTCATGCTCATTACTTGTTCCACTTCCTCAGCGTTGATTTTAATTCATTAAATCAAGAACAAAATACAAACAGGTTCAGTTTATTTGCCTCAGTTCTTGACTTTGTTACAACTCTGTTACATCTGCATATGCCAATAGTTAAAGTATTTTGCTTTAATTCAAGATGAACACTGTAGTATTTATGACTGACAAATGGAAAAGAGGGCAAATTAATTTGTAAATTATATTCTGTTGCCACCATTCTAAAAGAATAGTAAAATCTGCAGCTGATCGGTGGCCGATGATTGACTGCAGAGGATGTGTGACCTAATGTCATGTGACATGGAGACTCAATGCCGACTTTGGAGGAGCTGCGCCGGTCTGGGAAGTTGAGAAGGAATTATCCGCTAGTGGACAGTTCCTTTACCACACAAATATTATATACAGTATTTCTGCCATACTAACATATTTCTTTTTTTAATAAGTAGTTTATGATTATATATCCTATTAGAACATATGGAGATCACAAAGGGGGGGCGGTGTACCATGTTGAAACCCCTTCTTTTAGCCAAAACAGATAGCTGTTTTATACGAGCAGGAGGCTACTGTTCTGGTCGACTCCTGCCATCTTTGTATCACAAAAATGTAATAATATTTAAAACTACCAGGAATGTAGACAAGGGTCTTGGTTACAAAGCATTTACACTGAAAAGTATTCATAAACTCCAATTCTATAGCTCTTTAAGGTACCATTACTCGTAACAATTTTTTTTCTCTGTTTAACACTCAGCAGAAAACCCTATGGGTCTCATCTATCAAAAACCATTATAAATGTAGCTTTTTCAGAGTAACGAGCAGTTTTTCTTCTGTGCTAATGAAGGCAAGACTCTATGCTACATCCAAAGTTTGACAAATCTGAATGTCATCTGCAGGATTCTATCAATTTAACAGTAGTATCAGCACTGCATGCACTCCAGAGCAATGTGAACAGGGCCTGAGACAGATTTCATTAGTGAAACGCAATGTACTAAATAACTTTCTTGGATGGCAAAGTGATGGTTAATGCCTCGCATGCTTCAGTGACTTTTTTCTTGGGAGAACTCACATTTCAAAAAACAAAATATCAAGAAAATTGGCTTGTGTGAAAATAGCCCAACAGTGTATGTGTATTTAACTGTAAGACATGTCTGAGATAGGTCACTGGGGACACATATGATGGAATGCATTCTGTTTTAAAAATTACAATCTTTATACGGTTATATATACATAATGTATCACAAAAGTGAGTACACCCTTCACATTTTTGTAAATATTGCATTATGTCGTTCATGGGACAACCCTGAAAGTTTGACACTGACATAATGTATAAGTAGTCAGCGTACAGCTTGTATAACAGTGCAAATTTGGCGTGCCCTCTAAATACGTCAACACACCACCATTAATATCTAAACCACTGGCAACAAAAGTGAGTACACTTGCCCAATTATCCATTTTCCCTCTCCAGTGTCATGTAACTCATTAGTGATACAAGGTTTTAAGTAACAATGGGGTGCAGATGTGTTAAGTTTGGTGTTATCACTCACGCTCTCTGATAATGAGATTTGGAAGATCAACATCACACTGTTTGACAACGAATTCTCTAAGGGGTGCTTCACACATATTATTATTTATTACCAGAGATAGATAGATATACAGCAATTGGTAATATTAAAATTTAACTTTTAATTCTATTTCTTAAAAAGACTCAAAGTCTATAAAAATTATCACCCGTGAATCAGTGACCACACAGAAAAACGGACACAAGCAGGTAGAAGATAGGTCAAATATCCAATACCCTCATAATCAAGGGTTAATGTATTTGCATGAATATACCCAATCTTTTTACCTCAGGTTGCTTTTTATCATCTAGCATGAGCAGGGTCTCATATCTCACCCAACTGCTCCGACAGAAGAAAATATTACCTTAGTAGGGCATGATATATATTATCAATTCAGCCCAATGAAACAGCCAAAGTATGCTCAATAGCCCTCCTTATTCTCTTCCCAACGCGTTTCCTCTTATCGATTCATCAGGGGAATTTACCATTTGGAGGCATTTGGAGGCTGCAGTATGTAAAAGGTATAGTAAGCTAGTGACCAATAAAAACGGTACTCAAGCAAAGAAAAAGACACCACTGTTAAAGTCCCCATAAGCGATATTACCTTATCAGAAGAGCATGTAGTCTAAAACATCCTAGATGTGTGGTTCCATGCACACCAGGTCTAGGGGCCGCGCTTCTTATTATGTCCACATGAACTATTAGGCCGCCGGCATTTTTATCCGGTCTCAAATGGCCTCGTTTTGAAAATCGCGCCCCATGTGACCCTGGACGCCGTAGTTCTCGTTTCGTCTTTCCTACGTATTCAAACGGGCATGAGCAAGTAGCTTTGTAAATTACCCCAGATGTGCGGCAATTTATCAGTGATCTGATTGAGTATGTTTTTCCAGTATTGTGACTTAGAAAGTCCTTTCCAGTTTTTATAACCGGGCAAGCGACACAACCACTGCATCTGAATGAACCCACTATTCCACGTTCCAACCATGTAGTTCTTTTTGGTGTAGAGTCGGAGAACATTTGCGAGATTTTTAGGAACCTGCCAAAAAATACCATTTTATGTCCTGAATCCATTGATTGGATCAGTTATCTTTTGGACGGGGTCCGTCCTTATTAACATCACCTAATCCTAGTAAAGAAGGAGACTCTACTTAAATATAAAACCCCCTTTCTTGGCACTTGAATTCCTTATATGGGATGTACATGACAAAGGATTTATGGCTATGTAGTAAAATCGTATTAAAAAACTGATGTATACTCCATATACTATATCCCCCTTAGGGAATAAGCCTAACCGCTGTTTGTTTGAGTATATCTCCAAAGATATCCCTTAGTGTTTGTGAATGAATGGTTGGGGGCGTGGTCGGAACGGAGATCACATGACCGCGGCCCTCTCCGTACGCTATTGGCCCGTATGCCGTTTGTGGTAAGCTGGGCTTGGAGGCAGGGCCAAGTGGCGATCATGTGACCGTGACGTACGTGACCTTGGCCCAGCATGCATCTGGCCAGGAACTGGCCTGAACATGTGATGGGGCCTCATGACGCGATGGTCACATGTTGGGCCAAGTGACGCGATATTATGACACGATGGTCATGTGACCAGGGTCACATGGGGCGCGATTTTCAAAACGAGGCCATTTGAGACCGGATAAAAATGCCGGCGGCCTAATAGTTCATGTGGACATAATAAGAAGCGCGGCCCCTAGACCTGGTGTGCATGGAACCACACATCTAGGATGTTTTAGACTACATGCTCTTCTGATAAGGTAATATCGCTTATGGGGACTTTAACAGTGGTGTCTTTTTCTTTGCTTGAGTACCGTTTTTATTGGTCACTAGCTTACTATACCTTTTACATACTGCAGCCTCCAAATGCCTCCAAATGGTAAATTCCCCTGATGAATCGATAAGAGGAAACGCGTTGGGAAGAGAATAAGGAGGGCTATTGAGCATACTTTGGCTGTTTCATTGGGCTGAATTGATAATATATATCATGCCCTACTAAGGTAATATTTTCTTCTGTCGGAGCAGTTGGGTGAGATATGAGACCCTGCTCATGCTAGATGATAAAAAGCAACCTGAGGTAAAAAGATTGGGTATATTCATGCAAATACATTAACCCTTGATTATGAGGGTATTGGATATTTGACCTATCTTCTACCTGCTTGTGTCCGTTTTTCTGTGTGGTCACTGATTCACGGGTGATAATTTTTATAGACTTTGTGCTTCACACATAGCAAGATCGCTACCGAAATCGCTGCTACGTCATGGTTTTGGTGACGCAACAGTGACCTCATTAGCGATCTCACTGTGTGTGACACTGAGCAGCGATCTGGCCCCTGCCGTGAGATCGCTGCTCGTTACACACAGCCCTGGTTCATTTTTTTGGTCGTCGCTCTCCCGCTGTGACGCACAGATCGCTGTGTGTGACAGCGAGAGAGCGACGAAATGAAGCGAGCAGAGAGCAGGAGCCGGCATCTGGCAGCTGCGGTAAGCTGTAACCAGGGTAAACATCGGGTAACCAAGGTGGTTACCCGATATTTACCTTCGTTACCAGCGTCTGCCGCTCTCACGCTGCCAGTGCCGGCTCCTGCTCTCTGCACATGTAGCTGCAGTACATATCGGGTTAATTAACCCGATGTGTACTGTAGCTAGGAGAGCAGGGAGCCAGCGCTAAGCAGTGTGCGCGGCTCCCTGCTCTCTGCACATGTAGCGACGTTATGATCGCTGCTACGTCGCTGTGTTTGACAGCTAAGCAGCGATCATAACAGCGACTTACTAGGTCGCTGTTACGTCACAGAAAATGGTGACGTAACAGCGACGTCGTTATCGCTGTCGCTATGTGTGAACCCAGCCTTAGGATATGAAAAAAAGAATTGTTGCTCTACATAAAGATGGCCTAGGCTATAAGACAATTGCCAACACCTTAAAACCATACCTCCCAACTTTTGAAAAGAGGAAAGAGAGTCAAAGTCTGCGCTCGCCGTGGCAGATTTCGACCACGTCTCTAGCCAGACCACTAGTCACACCCATTTGGCAGTAAGGGTCATTCAGCAGATACCCTAGACTGTTCATTCATAGTCCTAGCAGGCAGAATTTTCTTATGTTTATATGTGTCACTATATGACATACTTCTTATTTGTGCTTATAAAGCCGTGTTCACACGTTGCATAAATTCTGTTTCTTTTTGTTTCTGCCGCTGTCTGCACCAAACTACACAATAACTATCTTCTCTGATTATTCCATTTTTGCTGCATTTTTTATGCCTTTTCTCCATTATTTAATGCGTTTTTGGTTCAGCTGTGAATCTACTTTTTTAAGTATTTTTATAATACTGAGAAGCTTTTTCCTGCGTTTTTTTAAGCTTCACACAGAAACCTCTAGAGAAAAAAAAAAACCTCAAAACCGCAGAGTTCAGCAGCATCTTTTATGGAATCACATCCACTTTGCTTGGACAATTAAACAAAGCAGAATAAATGTGCAAAAAAACAGCAGAAAAAAATGCGGCATTTACACTATATGTGAACATGGACCAATTGTCCAAGGAAAGGGGATGAGACGTCATGAAATTTCCACACCTTTTGTGTCTAAAGACGCTGCTGAACTGTGCAGTTTTGGTGTTTTTTCTTTATAAGCTTCAGGATTCACATCTGCATCAAACATGTATCAAATAAGGGGGACAATGCATAAAAAATACTACGGACACACAATAATCAGAGAAGAGTGTTATTGCGCTCGTGGTGCGGACACCTGCAGAAAAAATGCAGCATTTACGCTACGTGTGAACACGGCCTCAACAATACATTTTTATTACATTTTGTATGGGTTTTAAGAAAGAAAAATAATAAATTACGCCATTTTTTTACGCCATTTACCGATTCCCATAAATAATCTGATCGCTGTTTTGTTCAGGTCATTACGATTACAGGGACACCAAATATGTCCATGTTATTGGCTGATTTGTGATGTTTATTATTTTATAAAAAAGTGTAATAAAATTTATTTATTAGAAGAAACAAAATCTCTTTTCCTCTCCCTCTAGAACACAGAACATAGAGATGCTGCTTTGTACAATGGAGCGCTGTGTCCGAGGCTGCATTGTAGGTTCATCTATATAAAATCCTCCTCCTGACATCATCAAATCCTAGTGGCTCAACAGCTTAAAACAGCTTGACAAGCTAGGAGGGCTGCTGGACACATTTGAAAGTTGCTAGTTTGAATCCAAGGTGGTAACATTAAAGAAAAAATATTAGAATTATTTTATTTTCTCATTTATAATAGTTTTATGGGAAAAAGTGAATCTGACTCTTTCCTTCAGCTACAAAGAGATGCAGTATCTATCTATCTATCTATCTATCATGTATCTATTATATATCTATCCCTCTGTCTATTATCTATCTATTATATATCTATCTATCATCTATCTAGCTTGCATCTATCTATCTATTATCTATCGATTTTCCTATATATCATGTAACTATTATATATCTATCTATCTATCATCTATCTATCATGTATCCATCTATCTACTATCTATCATGTATCTATCTATTTATTATGTATCTATTATTTATCTATCATGTATCTATCTATTATCTATTATCTATCTATCATGTATGTATCTATAATCTATCATGTATCTATTATCCATCATCTATCTATCTATCTATCTATCTATTAATCTATCTGTCTATCTATCTATCTATCTATCTGTGTACTCATGTGTCTATCTACAGTTAGGTCCAGAAATATTTGGACAGTGACACAATTTTCGCGAGTTGGGCTCTGCATGCCACCACATTGGATTTGAAATGAAAATCTCTACAACAGAATTCAAGTGCAGATTGTAACGTTTAATTTGAAGGTTTGAACAAAAATATCTGATAGAAATTGTAGGAATTGTACACCTTTCTTTACAAACACTCCACATTTTAGGAGGTCAAAAGTAATTGGACAAATAAACCAAACCCAAACAAAATATTTTTATTTTCAATATTTTGTTGCGAATCCTTTGGAGGCAATCACTGCCTTAAGTCTGGAACCCATGGACATCACCAAACGCTGGGTTTCCTCCTTCTTAATGCTTTGCCAGGCCTTTACAGCCGCAGCCTTCAGGTCTTGCTTGTTTGTGGGTCTTTCCGTCTTAAGTCTGGATTTGAGCAAGTGAAATGCATGCTCAATTGGGTTAAGATCTGGTGATTGACTTGGCCATTGCAGAATGTTCCACTTTTTTGCACTCATGAACTCCTGGGTAGCTTTGGCTGTATGCTTGGGGTCATTGTCCATCTGTACTATGAAGCGCCGTCCGATCAACTTTGCGGCATTTGGCTGAATCTGGGCTGAAAGTATATCCCGGTACACTTCAGAATTCATCCGGCTACTCTTGTCTGCTGTTATGTCATCAATAAACACAAGTGACCCAGTGCCATTGAAAGCCATGCATGCCCATGCCATCACGTTACCTCCACCATGTTTTACAGAGGATGTGGTGTGCCTTGGATCATGTGCCGTTCCCTTTCTTCTCCAAACTTTTTTCTTCCCATCATTCTGGTACAGGTTGATCTTTGTCTCATCTGTCCATAGAATACTTTTCCAGAACTGAGCTGGCTTCATGAGGTGTTTTTCAGCAAATTTAACTCTGGCCTGTCTATTTTTGGAATTGATGAATGGTTTGCATCTAGATGTGAACCCTTTGTATTTACTTTCATGGAGTCTTCTCTTTACTGTTGACTTAGAGACAGATACACCTACTTCACTGAGAGTGTTCTGGACTTCAGTTGATGTTGTGAACGGGTTCTTCTTCACCAAAGAAAGTATGCGGCGATCATCCACCACTGTTGTCTTCCGTGGACGCCCAGGCCTTTTTGAGTTCCCAAGCTCACCAGTCAATTCCTTTTTTCTCAGAATGTACCCGACTGTTGATTTTGCTACTCCAAGCATGTCTGCTATCTCTCTGATGGATTTTTTCTTTTTTTTCAGCCTCAGGATGTTCTGCTTCACCTCAATTGATAGTTTCTTACACCGCATGTTGTCTGGTCACAGCAACAGCTTCCAAATGCAAAACCACACACCTGTAATCAACCCCAGACCTTTTAACTACTTCATTGATTACAGGTTAACGAGAGAGATGCCATCAGAGTTAATTGCAGCCCTTAGAGTCCCTTGTCCAATTACTTTTGGTCCCTTGAAAAAGAGAAGGCTATGCATTACATTGCTATGATTCCTAAACCCTATCTCCGATTTGGATGTGAAAACTCTCATATTGCAGCTGGGAGTGTGCACTTTCAGCCCATATTATATATATAATTGTATTTCTGAACATGTTTTTGTAAACAGCTAAAATAACAAAACTTGTGTCACTGTCCAAATATTTCTGGACCTAACTGTATCTATCTATCTATCCATGTATCTATCTTCTATCTATCCATGTATCTATCTATCTATCTTTGTAGCTTAATAATCTGCGTCAGGTTTATCTACTGCAATACAGGGGTCAAGATTACCAAATCTTCCTATATCTTTCAATAGAGGCAGTAGATCAGCGGTAGCTCATTGCCTATGGAGAATGAGTTGACGAGTTTGAGTCCCGACCGTCCTAGTAAACCGGAGCAGATGAGAATTTAATTTAATTTATTCACTGCACTATGGGGAGGAGCCGGAACATCAGCTGTGAGCCGTGGGACAGTTTGCAGAATCTGGGATGGTTGGGAGGTATGCCTACAACTAAGCTACAGGATGGTGGCCAAGACTATAAAGTGGTTTATCAAGACAACTTCCACTCAGAACAGGCCTCACCATTGTCAACCAAAGATGTTGAGTGCATGTGCTCAGCATCATAACCAGAGGTTGTCCTTTCAAAATAGACATATGAGTGCTGCCAGCATTGCTGAAAAGGTTAAAGTGGTGGGAGGTCAGCCTCTCAGTGCTCAAACTATATGCCACACACTACATCAAATTGGTCTGCATGGTTGTCATCCCAAAAAAAAACCTCTTCTAAAGATGATGCACAAGAAAGCCCACACACAGTTTGCATAAGACAATGGATTACTGGACCCATGTCCTATGGTCTGGTCAGACCATGATAAACCTATTTGGCTCAGACGGTGTCAATCGTGTGTGGTGGCAAACAGGTGGTCGTACAAGGACAAGTGTGTCTTGCCGACAATCAAGAATAGTGGTGGGCATGTTGTGGTTTGAAGCTACACAAGTGCTGTTGGTTGTGGAGAGCTACAGGTCATTGAGGGAACCATGAATGCCAACATGTGCTGTAACCATACTGAATCAGACCTTGATCCCCTTCATTCGTATTCCAGCATGATAACGACCCCGAACATACCTCCAAGACGACCTTTGCCTTGCTAAAGAAACTGAGGGTAGAGTTGCTAAACTGGCCAAGCATGTCTCCTACCTAAACCCCATTGAGCATCTGTGGGGCATCCTCAAACAGAAGATGGAGGAGCACAATGTCTCTGACATACACCAGCTCTGTAATGTCATCATGGTGAAGTGGAAGAGCATTCCATTGGCAATATGTTAAGCTCTAGTGAACTTCATGCCCAAGTGAGTTAAGACAGTGCTTAAAAATAATGGTGGGCAAACAAGATATTGACACTTTTGGACACAATTTGGTCATTTTCACTTAGTTGTGTGCTCACTTTTGTTGCCAGCGGTTTAGACATAAAAAGGCATTGAGGTCCTGCACAGGTGCACTTTTATCTGCCCTGAGCAGGACAGATAAAAGTATTGTAGTGCACCTGCGCAGGACCTCAATGCCTGCTAATGTGCATGACGTAGGACGCGTCATAGAAGGAGGACACAGATGGCTGAAAGAGGAGGCGCCGGACTCGGAGAACCCCATCCAACCAGTCTGCACAGTACCACCCGTTAGGTGAGTATTATAAAGTGATTTTTACGTTGTACACAGCGGCCTGAGCTCTTATATACAGCATGTTACAATGCTGTATAAAGAGCCCACTGGTGGTGGCCGCAGCTTATAGTCGCCAAATCTGATGACAGGTTCCCTTTAATGGCTGTGCTTTGAGCGAGGGCGTAACTTATTTACACTGTTATACAAGCTTTACACTATTTACACTAACTACTCTACATTGTATCAAGGTACACAGTTCATTATTGTCCCATGAAAAGATATAATAAACTATGTTAACCCTGCTGTTCTGTTCGGGTCATAGTGACCCGCAGACAATTTTTTGTGGTCCTGTAGATATTTTTCTATAAGTTTCTAAAACTTGAGGTTTTTTTGTGTTTACTTTTAGCTACACGCCGATTTGTACACTTCTCCTATTCGGGTCATAGTGACCCGGCATAATTTTTTACAGCTGTGAGGCCATATTTTCAGTGAAATAAAGGAGTTATAACCTCAGTTGGGTCTACTTATTGCATCTACTATTGTATATCAATTTATTTATTTCCTAAATTATTTCAATAGGGTCGTACACACGATCTGCCGGGTGTATGCATTGAAATCTGCGCACCATAAAAATGGCTTTATATTGATTATTTTTGCAGCGCAGTCTATACTAAAATGTAGAGTGCATCCAGAGAGATCACTAGGTGTGCACAACACGTGTATATTCTGCGCAGAACGGACTGCGCAGAATGCACTGTGTAAGAGGGCCTTATTTTGTTAAGCTGAGCTCTAAATGCCTACAAATGATTTTTTTTGCTAAGTAAGTCTGTCTTCCTGGCTTATCTCCTTGTTTTCAGAAGGGTTCTTAACTTCTCTGCTCTTATCAGTACACATATGCTAGCACACTTAAGCTGGATTCACACAGCGACAGCGACAACGACGTCGCTGTTACGTCACCATTTGATGTGACGCAACAGCGACCTTGTAAGTCGCTGTTATGATCGCTGCTTAGCTGTCAAACACAGCAGAAGCAGCAGCGATCATAACGACACGCGTCGCTGTGCTACATTTGCAGAGAGCAGGGAGCCGCGCACACTGCTTAGCGCTGGCTCCCTGCACTCCTAGCTACAGTACACATCGGGTTAATTACCCGATGTGTACTGCAGGTACATGTGCAGAGAGCAGGGAGCCGTGCACACTGCTTAGCGCTGGCTCCCTGCACTCCTAGCTACAGTACACATCGGGTTAATTACCCGCTGTGTACTGCAGCTACATATGCAGAGAGCAGGGAGCCGGCACTGGCAGCAAGAGCGGCGGATGCTGGTAACGAAGGTAAATATCGGGTAACCAGGGAAAGGTCTTCCCTTGGTTACCCGATATTTACCCTGGTTACAGCTTACCGCAGCTGCCAGACGCCGGCTCCTGCTCCCTGCTCGTTTGATTTCATCGCTCTCTCGCTGTTACACACAGCGATGTGTGCGTCACAGCGGGAGAGCGATGACCAAAAAATGAAGCTGGACATTCAGCAGTAGATTGTATATTGTAAAGGAATACTTTTATTTTATATTTTTACATGTACTTAGTGTTATTACTGTGTGATTCTGTAAGCTATAGGTCAGTGCATACTGTCTGCAAAGCTGACAAACTATTGCCCTTATTCTTGTGATAATAAAACATGTATTACTTGTTCTGGATGCCAAAAATTCTTATGCAAACCCCATGTTTATTGTTCTTCATGCAAGAATACATAAAGTAATATTACCATGTGAATATGTTCAAATTGAAGTGTTTATTATCTTTAATTTTTTTTCACAAAATGTTTGATTTGCTTGTTTTGGTTTGCTTTTTTTTACCACATATGTGTAGTTTGCTATTTTTCGTTTTGCTTATTACTAAGTTTTTTCTGAATAAAAAAAAAAAGATTTCAATTTAATTTTTCTTTTTTTTTTATTTCCAAACACGTTCCCATACAGTCTATTAAGCAAAAGGTATAAAAATAATTGAGTTAGAATACCTAAAATCAAGATTTAATAAACTGGGTCATTGCGACCCACTAGCAATACAAGTGTATAGTACATGGGAACAGAACAGCAGGGTTAAAAAATGTGAAGGGTATATACTCAACTCACTTCTGTGATATACAATACATCACAATCTTTATATACTGTATGTTTATATATATATATATATATATATATATATATACTGTGTATATGCATATGTATATACAGTGCCTACAAGTAGTATTCAACCCCCTGCAGATTTAGCAGGTTTACACATTCGGAATTAACTTGGCATTGTGACATTTGGACTGTAGATCAGCCTGGAAGTGTGAAATGCACTGCAGCAAAAAAGAATGTTATTTCTTTTTTTATTTTTTTTTTTTAAATTGTGAAAAGTTTATTCAGAGGGTCATTTATTATTCAACCCCTCAAACCACAAGAATTCTGTTTGGTTCCCCTAAAGTATTAAGAAGTATTTCAGGCACAAAGAACAATGAGCTTCACATGTTTGGATTAATTATCTCTTTTTTCAGCCTTTTCTGACTAATTAAGACCCTCCCCAAACTTATGAACAGCACTCATACTTGGTCAACATGGGAAAGACAAAGGAGCATTCCAAGGCCATCAGAGACAAGATCGTGGAGGGTCACAAGGCTGGCAAGGGGTACAAAACCCTTTCCAAGGAGTTGGGCCTACCTGTCTCCACTGTTGGGAGCATCATCCGGAAGTGGAAGGCTTATGGAACTACTGTTAGCCTTCCACGGCCTGGACAGCCTTTGAAAGATTCCACCCGTGCCGAGGCCAGGCTTGTCCGAAGAGTCAAGGCTAACCCAAGGACAACAAGGAAGGAGCTCCGGGAAGATCTCATGGCAGTGGGGACATTAGTTTCAGTCAATACCATAAGTAACGTACTCCACCGCAATGGTCTCCGTTCCAGACGAGCCTGTAAGGTACCTTTACTTTCAAAGCGTCATGTCAAGGCTCGTCTACAGTTTGCTCATGATCACTTGGAGGACTCTGAGACAGACTGGTTCAAGGTTCTCTGATCTGATGAGACCAAGATCGAGATCTTTGGTGCCAACCACACACGTGACGTTTGGAGACTGGATGGCACTGCATACGACCCCAAGAATACCATCCCTACAGTCAAGCATGGTGGTGGCAGCATCATGCTGTGGGGCTGTTTCTCAGCCATCTGGTCCGCATCCATGGGAAGATGGATAGCACGGCCTACCTGGAGATTTTGGCCAGAACCTCCGCTCCTCCATCAAGGATCTTAAAATGGGTCGTCATTTCATCTTCCAACAAGACAACGACCCAAAGCACACAGCCAAGAAAACCAAGGCCTGGTTCAAGAGGGAAAAAATCAAGGTGTTGCAGTGGCCTAGTCAGTCTCCTGACCTTAACCCAATTGAAAACTTGTGGAAGGAGCTAAAGATTAAAGTCCACATGAGACACCCAAAGAACCTAGATAACTTGGAGAATATCTGCATGGAGGAGTGGGCCAAGATAACTCCAGAGACCTGTGCCGGCCTGATCAGGTCTTATAAAAGACGATTATTAGCTGTAATTGCAAACAAGGGTTATTCCACAAAATATTAAACCTAGGGGTTGAACAATAATTGACCCATACTTTTATGTTGAAAATGTATTAAAATTTAACTGAGCAACATATCTTTTTGGTTTGTAAGATTTATGCATCTGCTCATAAATGCTGCTCTTGTTTGAAGTTTGCAGGCTCTAACTTATTTGCATCTCATCAAACCTGCTAAATCTGCAGGGGGTAGACTACTTGTAGGCACTGAATATATATATATATATATATATATATATATATATATATATATATATATATATATATATATATATATATATATATAATATATAAAGCTGAATGTGTGTATGTGTGTGTGTGTGTGTGTGTGTGTGTGTGTCCGGGATTGGCATCAGCACCGTCGCAGCTACAGCCACAAAATTGTGCACACTCACACGTCTGGACCCCGAGAGCGTCATAGGCTATGTTGTGAGGTGAAATTTTAACCCTGCACGTTCCAATTTACCAATCAATTTTGCCCCTATCTACATAATGGGGAAAAAGTGAAACGAAAAGTGTATCCGCACCGTTGCATTTACAATCACGAAATTTTGCACAGACGCCTCATGTGACCCAGGGAACATTGTAGACTATGTTTTGACAGGAAAATTTAACCACGTGCTTTCCAGTTACTCTACAAAAAAATATGCCTCCATTAAAGTAAATGGAGCCTGGAACTACAGGTTATTAGTAGGAGCTGTGAGTGGTTGCTATAGGAACAAAAGACATTCATAGTATAAGAAGCTTATATGTGAGGTAATAAGATGTCGGTGGGGAGACAGATAGAGAGAGACAGACAGAGAGACTGGCAGACGGGGAAAGAGGCAGACGGAGAAAGAGGCAGACGGGGAAGAGGCAGACGGGGAAAGAGACAGACGGGGAAAGAGACAGACGGGGAAAGAGACAGACGGGGAAAGAGACAGACAGGGAAAGAGACAGACCTGGAAAGAGACAGACGGAGCACATTACTTGGCCAATTTAGTTAAATCTGTGTGAAATATCTGTGGTGTTGAAATATATGTTGTAAAATGCTTCTATTAGCTTAGTTTTTGCCTTTTAATAATTACATTTCTATCTATTTGTTTTGTGGTTTTTGTGTGCAGAATAAAGTTTTGTTAATACATTCTATTTTGTTAACAACAGTTATTAACCCGGATATTTGGCATTTGGGTAACATTTATGAAAGACTTTAAAAGTTGATACTACAGTGATATTATATCATGGTGATTTCCTAATCTAAAACTATTTATTAAAACAAAAAACAACAAAATTGATGGGTATACCCCTTCAAAAAATGTAAAAGTTTTAATAACTTGTCATGTGACCTTGAGTATCAATTACAGCTTGATAATGACATCTCATGCTATTCATAAGTCGAGTTATTATTTGCTGAGGCATGGCATCCCACTCTTCTTGATGTGTGGCCCTCAGGCCATTGAGGTTCTGGGGTACATAGTTCTGAGCTTCTACATGGTGACTCAGCTGATCCCATAGGTTTTCTATGGGATTCTAGTCTGAAGAAAGTGTAGGCTACATGTGTGGTACCCCAGTGTCCAGCAGCGGTTCTCTAACAATGCATCCTCAATTAATTGGATTATTGATATCTATAAAGATTAAATTAGGCCTGTGTTGTTCATGGAGACTGGATTAATAATGTTATTCAAGTAGTAGGGGCTTGTCACTGTACTATTCACAAAGTGTAGAGCAGTTTTGCATTGACTAGACAAATCTGCCCACCGTGTAACAACACCACCAAAAGCTTGTCTGGAGTCTGGTGACAACAGTTGCTAATGCATAGCACTCTCCTTGACGTCTCCAACATCGTTGACGGCCATCATTTCTCCTCAGCATGAATTGACTTTCATCAGTGAACAGCACTGATGCCCACTATATATATGGTAATATTGGTAATATGTGATATTGTATATAGATATATATATATATATATATATATATATACAGTTAGGTCCAGAAATATTTGGACAGTGACACAAGTTTTGTTATTTTAGCTGTTTACAAAAACATGTTCAGAAATACAATTATATATATAATATGGGCTGAAAGTGCACACTCCCAGCTGCAATATGAGAGTTTTCACATCCAAATCGGAGAAAGGGTTTAGGAATCATAGCTCTGTAATGCATAGCCTCCTCTTTTTCAAGGGACCAAAAGTAATTGGACAAGGAACTCTAAGGGCTGCAATTAACTCTGAAGGCGTCTCCCTCGTTAACCTGTAATCAATGAAGTAGTTAAAAGGTCTGGGGTTGATTACAGGTGTGTGGTTTTGCATTTGGAAGCTGTTGCTGTGACCAGACAACATGCGGTCTAAGGAACTCTCAATTGAGGTGAAGCAGAACATCCTGAGGCTGAAAAAAAAGAAAAAATCCATCAGAGAGATAGCAGACATGCTTGGAGTAGCAAAATCAACAGTCGGGTACATTCTGAGAAAAAAGGAATTGACTGGTGAGCTTGGGAACTCAAAAAGGCCTGGGCATCCACGGATGACAACAGTGGTGGATGATCGCCGCATACTTTCTTTGGTGAAGAAGAACCCGTTCACAACATCAACTGAAGTCCAGAACATTCTCAGTGAAGTAGGTGTATCTGTCTCTAAGTCAACAGTAAAGAGAAGACTCCATGAAAGTAAATACAAAGGGTTCACATCTAGATGCAAACCATTCATCAATTCCAAAAATAGACAGGCCAGAGTTAAATTTGCTGAAAAACACCTCATGAAGCCACCTCAGTTCTGGAAAAGTATTCTATGGACAGATGAGACAAAGATCAACCTGTACCAGAATGATGGGAAGAAAAAAGTTTGGAGAAGAAAGGGAACGGCACATGATCCAAGGCACACCACATCCTCTGTAAAACATGGTGGAGGCAACGTGATGGCATGGGCATGCATGGCTTTCAATGGCACTGGGTCACTTGTGTTTATTGATGACATAACAGCAGACAAGAGTAGCCGGATGAATTCTGAAGTGTACCGGGATATACTTTCAGCCCAGATTCAGCCAAATGCCGCAAAGTTGATCGGACGGCGCTTCATAGTACAGATGGACAATGACCCCAAGCATACAGCCAAAGCTACCCAGGAGTTCATGAGTGCAAAAAAGTGGAACATTCTGCAATGGCCAAGTCAATCACCAGATCTTAACCCAATTGAGCATGCATTTCACTTGCTCAAATCCAGACTTAAGACGGAAAGACCCACAAACAAGCAAGACCTGAAGGCTGCGGCTGTAAAGGCCTGGCAAAGCATTAAGAAGGAGGAAACCCAGCGTTTGGTGATGTCCATGGGTTCCAGACTTAAGGCAGTGATTGCCTCCAAAGGATTCGCAACAAAATATTGAAAATAAAAATATTTTGTTTGGGTTTGGTTTATTTGTCCAATTACTTTTGACCTCCTAAAATGTGGAGTGTTTGTAAAGAAATGTGTACAATTCCTACAATTTCTATCAGATATTTTTGTTCAAACCTTCAAATTAAACGTTACAATCTGCACTTGAATTCTGTTGTAGAGGTTTCATTTCAAATCCAATGTGGTGGCATGCAGAGCCCAACTCGCGAAAATTGTGTCACTGTCCAAATATTTCTGGACCTAACTGTATATATATATATATATATATATATATATATATATATATTTATATTTTATGTATTACTTATATTTGTTGTGTTAGAAGCATTCTTGAAAGCAATGCTTGGTAGAACAAAAGAGTTCTGTACAATATCAGTTTACAACACACCACAGAAAGTTCAAAAAGTGCCTTCCGTAAAGTAGGTAGCTTATTCACCTTTTGATACAGTGCATCATGTTAGTATCCACTTACTATAAACCTCCAGCAAAGTGTAACCTTTTTGAGTACATCACTGTGTTACAACATAAATATTTCAACTGCATTACGGACAGAGAAATTCACCTTTTAACTCCCAGTTGCTTTCCCTAGGGTCTCTTTTGTGGCATAAAACACTTCCTTAGTTACTGACTAGGGAATTGAAGATACCAAATAACCTAAAGGAACTGGCCTGTCAAAAAAAGAATGAATGTAACCATTCCTGACTCCAGTAAATAACACAATAGCACAATGAAGCTGCATCTGATAAGCAAAGCATGTGAAGGCATGTAGTTTATGCATGTATATCTGTGGTTGTAGAATCCATCAACCAGTCTGTAATGGCAGACAGGTGCTACATTCAAATAGATAAAACATTTTGACTTGACAGTCATAAATAATTTTTGTGAAAATGTACTTGTCTCCAACAGTGCATTTCCAATAAAATAATTTTATAGCATGTCAGGTAGATTAAGAATAGGGCAGATTATAGTAAAAGTGCATGCAGTCACTCTCCATAACAAAGGGTATGAGCTATGAAAAAATTCAGTGCACATCTTCAGTCTATGCAATGGCTATTTGATCGAGAAGGAAAGCGATGGAGTGCTAATTCAGATGACATGGTCTCAATAGTCACCCAACGTTAACCCAAATTAAATGGTTCGGGATGAGTTGGGAAGCCAAACCAGTCAATAAGTGCTCAACACCTTTGGAAATTACTTCAAAACTGTTAAAAGCCATTGCCGAAGACTATTTGATGAAGCTGCTTGTGAGAATGCCAAGGTGAAACACTGTCAAAAAGGAGTTCTGGTTTGTTTCACCAGTTCATTTCCACATGTCTTCCTTCATAGTTTTGCTGCCTTCGGTCTGAATCTGCACTGTCCACATTCCAATAAGAGCAAGGAAAATCACTGCATGAACTTTGTCTAAAATTTTGACTGTTATTGTATTACTAGCCTATATTTCATTGTAAAAAAAAAGTTGCCTGACAAGTTTATAAAATTGCCAAAAATATTAGAGTTTACAAGGCTCAATGGCAAAAAATACAGAACACAATCATTATGGGAGTTCTGAGTAGCATAAAAACGGAAGAGAAGCATTGCTAATGTCCAGTACTTGCTCTGACCCTTCCTTATTCCCACTAGGCACTGGCTGTTGGGAGTCACCGCTATGGTCAGTGATAGGCTAAGCTGGCCTTTCCTTTATGTGTTGAGTCAGGGGCAAAAAGCAGAGACTCAATAAGCATTGGAACAGGAGGGGTGGTGTTAAATATTATTTTATTATTTCTTTCCTTTTTTTATGCCCCTCAGAGCCTTTACAAAAATTAATCTGTTGGACAACCCCTTTCAATAATGGATGTAAAGGATAGGATGGACTTATACATTGACAAAATGGGTACATACATAACTGAGCACTAAATATACGCAGTAGTTTTCTATGTAGAGAAAATTAGCAATCAATCATCACCCTAGCCCAGGGGTTTCAAACTCAGCTAGCAATGTGGGCTGCATATAGAAAAAAAAAATAATTTGGTGGGCAGCATTCTTTGCAGGACCAAATGACGTTTTCAGTGGTACCATTTATTTCTCTTTACAACTTTGGATCACTGTTTTTGAACAGATTGTTTATTATAACAAACATGCACTTTTTTTGTTTAGATATGAAAAGCATTTTTAATGGTGAAAACAAATCATGCTTTATTTTTATTTATTTATTTTTTTTTACATTTTGTTCCCTTTTTGTAAGTAATATTGCACCATGTAGTAATTTTGGCCAACATCTTGTAGTCATTTTTCCATTCTGGTCCCCATCTTTTAGTAATGTACCCCATCCTGTTCCCCTTCTTGTAGAAAGTGCCCCATCCTGTAGTAATATGCCCCATGCTGATCCCCATCCTGAAGTAATGTGCCCATCCTATAGTAATGTGCCCCATCGTGATCCCCACCCTGTAGTAATGTGCCTCATCCTGTTGTAAAGTGCCCATCCTTGTTCCCTGGTAGTAATGTGCCCCATCCTTGTCCCCATCCTGTAGTAATGTGCCCATCATTGTCCCCTATTACAAATGTGCCAACGCTGGTGCTCTTCTTGTATTAATGTCCCCTTTCCTGGTCCTCTTATTGTAGCAATGCCCTGTAGTAGTCTCGCCTATTGTGCCATTCTTCACACATACACACACACACACACACACCATTCATACAGCTCTGGGGGTATACAGCACTGTGGTGGGGGGACATACAGTCCTGGGGGTACACAGCACTGGGGTGGGGGAGATACAGCTCTGGCAATATACTGCACTGGGGGGGGGCGACAGACAGTTCTGGAGGGGTATACAGTACTGAAGTCAGGCAACAGAGTTCTGGGAAGGTATACAGCACTGGGATTGGGGAGACAGACAATTCTGGGGTGTATACAACACTGGGGTCAGAGAACACACAGTTCTGAGGGTAGGCAGGGCTGGGGTTGGAGGGGACAGGCAGTTCTGGGGGGTATACAGGCAGCGCTGGGGTCGGAGGAACAGACAGTTCTTGGGGGTATACAGTTCTGGGGGTATACAGCACTGGAGGCAGCACTGGGATTGCGCAAACAGACAGTTCTGGAGAGGTATACAGGCACTGAAGTTGGGGGGACAGACAGTTCTGGGGGGTATACAGGCAGCGCTGGGGTTGGGGGGACAAACAGTTCTGCGGGGTATACAGGCAGCACTGGGGTTGAAAGGACAGACAGTTCTGGGGGTATACAGGCAGCACTGGGGTTGGGGGGGACAGACAGCTATGGGTGGTATACAGGCAGCACTGGGGTTTGGGTGGACAGATAGTCCTGGGGGGTATACAGATAGCACTGGGATTGGGGGTTACAGATAGTTCTGGGGGTATACAGGCTGCACTGGGGTTTGGGTTGACAGACAGTCCTGCGGGTATACAGAGGGGTATGCAGAAAGCACTGGGGTTAGGGGTTACAGATAGTTCTGGGGGTATACAGGGAGCACTGGGGTTTGTGTGGACAGACAGTCCTGGAGGGGTATACAGGCAGCACTGGGATTGGGGATGACCGAGAGTTCTGGGGGAGATATACAGGCAGCACTGGGGTTGGGGGGTACAGACAATTCTGTGGGGTATACAAGCAGCGCTGGGGTTGGGGGAACATATAGCTCAGCGAGATGTTGGTGCTTCAACTCTTCTCTCCTTCTGTGGGACAGGAGCTCTGCACATGGGCGATAGCTCCGATCACAGATGAACATGCCCTTGACGCAGCGCTCAGCACAGAACATTATGTGCAGATGTGGATTTAACTGCCGGGAGCCAGGAAGTGCAGCTGCCAGCCAGAGCACTGCAGTCCCCAGATCTTGGCCTCAGGGCCGCAGGGTTCATCACCGTCCTTCTCAACCTGGCTGTCCTCCATTCCCTTGTGTCCTCTTCTTGCGGCCTGCAGCCCCCTTGGTGATCGTGTCCCTGATGCAGCAGTCACTCAGCACTTTACTTTGCAGAGTTAAGCTCTGTGCACAAGTACGGACAGCCGCCAGCCGATCAGAGGCAGGTGACGTCATACACTTCAGCTACTGGCCTCTTGATTGACTGGCGGTTGCGATACCTGTGCACAGAGCTTGGCAAATCATCTGAAATAAATCGATGACAGCTGCAGCCTCTCCACCGGCCATGATCATGAAAGGGACCACGGGCTGCAAGAAGCAGCCTCAGGGGCCACATGCGGCCCCTGTGCCGCGTGTTTGAGACCTCTGCCATAGCCCCTGTTTAAAGAAGCAAGTACAATGATTGCTAAAAAGAGAAATAAATGTTAGCCTAGGGTCCCCCTGCATCAAGCTCAATCTTTTGATTGTTATGCAATTCAATGGATCAGAACTGATGGCAAAATAGGTCCAAAAATGTATCAGTTGCCATCAGGCTCATTATTGCCCTATGTACTATTTATGTCCCATTTACATTAACAGTAATCAGGTCACTGGTAGAGATGAGCCCCCACCCTAGTGTTCGAGTTCGGTTCGTCGAACAGTGGGTGTGTTCATCGACCGTTCGTCGAACACTTTCGAACACCTTCGAACACCATTGAAAACAATGGCAGGCAAACAGAAACACATACAAACATGCACAAACACGAACGCACACACACATTATGCTCACCTTACCTTCCGTTCCATCACCGGCCTCCTGGGACTTGCAGTTCGCCGGTACAAGATGTGTATCGGGTAACCATGTGACCGATGCCCCGGAGCTTCTGCTGCCAGCGCGCTCACATCAAAGGCAGGAGTCACTTGCCTCTGATTGGCCAGTATGCTGCCTTTGAGTAGTGTCTGACAGAGAAAGTTCCTCCCTTGTCGCGATGGTTACCAGATACATATCCTGTAGCGGCGAACTACGTGTATTGGGTAACCATAGTGACGAGGGAGGAACTTCCTCTGTCAGACGCTACTCAAAGGCAGTGCGCTGGCCAATCAGAGGCAAGCGGCTCCTGCCTTTGACATCAGCGTGCTGGCAGTGGAAGCTCCGGGGTATCGGTCGCATGGTTACCCGATACACATCCTGTACCGGCAAACTGCAAGTCCCAGGAGGCCGGCGATGGAACGGAAGGTAAGGTCAGCATAATATGTGTGTGCGTGTATGTTTGTGTATATTTGTGTGTGTTTGTGTGTGTTTGTACGTGTTTGTGTGTGTTTGTGCATGTGTGGAATGGCACAATAGGGGACCAGGATGGGAGATTTAACAAGTTATGGAACGAATTGTCTGCATTGCAATGATTTCCTATGGGAAATCTTGCTTTGCTGAACGAGTAACTTAGTTAACAAGCACACTCCCAGAACGGATTGTTCTCGTTAACCAAGATTCCACAGTATCAACATTGAATGACAGTATTACTGTGAAAAGCCAGTTACGCTTTTGGTAATCGAACCGTTATCGAACATAACCTCGAACTGTCGAACTTGAAGCTAATTGTTCGCGTTCGTCGAACGACTCGAACATCACCTAAAACAGGTCAAATTTGAGATTGGCGAACAGTTCGATTCGAACACCGCTCATCTCTAGTCACTGGAACAGCACTTAGATACACTGAATGAAAGCGACAAGTCATCGTCAGACATATGTGGAAAAATATTGCTTATATTTTGTGGTAAAACGGTAAAAAAAATAACCAGTCTATAATCTCTCTATCTATAATAATATATATTGACTCATATCACAATAAAGGGAAAGAAAACGTAGGGAGGTGCCTATATAGTTTTTCTGCTATACAGAAGCTACATTGAAAGGGTTAATCACTTTTCTAAATGAGGCAGAAGACGTTGAACCTGCAAAGAATAGTAATGACCCAGCTCTATTCTGCAAAGCCTCTGCATAAAGTATATTTGCTTTGCTGATTATTACACTTGCATAAGAATTTCACATTGAAGCGTTGCTTTGCTGCAGACTGCAGTGCTGGTATGAAACATACATTCTAGCCTTGTTTTCCAGCTACCTGTTTACTCACTATCTCAGAAAAGTTGCATTTTTTTGCCTATTTGAAATGCCTGCTGCTTGTAACTGAAAACTAAATTTCATCAGTGTTTTTTTACATTTATTTTAGTATTTTTAATATTACCAAAAAATTTAGAGCTGGGTAGTGACAATTAGTTTGTAGTGAGACTTTTGCTACCTCATCTGAGAGCAGCATGATGTAATGTCAGAGACCCTGATTCCAGTGATATATCACGTACTCAGCTGTTGCTTGTATTTTGTTCATACAATCCCTCTTTTATATGCTGTAGATCCACCACTTTTCTGACTGCTGAGCTCTGCATAACCCCGCCCACACCACTGATTGGCTACTTTCTATATACAGTGTGAATAGGCAGAGAGCTGCCAATCAGTGGTGTGGGGCGGGGTTATACTGAGCTCATGTGTATGAGTTGTTACATGTGAGCGACTTTACAAGTTCTCTTCTGATAATTTCATGATAATCATTTTATCAAAATTAGAGCAATCAGTCTAGTAAATGATCCCTGTAATCGGAGTCTCTGCCTCTACATTAAGCTCCTTTAAGTTTAGGTAGCAAAAGCCTGGAGACATATTGTCTTTAAATGGCTGATACCCAAAAGTGAGGAACAGCACACACAATGTCTCCTATCATGCAGTCGTTTATTATCATGGAACTGCGCTGAGGCAGTGTCATTATTTCACGGACAGAGACACTAAACTGAAGTCACACAATCCTGTTTTATGTCATTTTTCTATACAGTGTCTGATGTAGTGTTTTTACCCAAAGAATAAATTCAAAGAAATTGGTAATATAAAGGAAGGACTGATACTTTGAATTGATCGAAAACTGCATCAAAAACTACCCACCCACCTACATTCATAAAATGTATGTTTCCTTTTGCCTTGGGGAAATTTTGATAAAGTTGCAGGATGCACCAGTAATATTTTGTGATTAACGTGTAGGCAGGCAAAAGTCTTCAAGTTCCAAAATTGGAACTGCAATTTTAAAATAACTTCTGACAGTCATACAGATATATGGAAGGTTTGATGGGTGGGGGAATGCATGCTGTGGCCCCTCCGATCACCCTGCGGAGCGCTGCTCACCTCGGTCAGCTGGCAATTCTTTCTTAGAATCACTTTGTTCCCACATTTGTCCAAGTCCTACAGAGAAACCAAACTTAATAGAATGATAACAAAAAAGGCATACCCAGAGCTTTCTTTTTTAAGCCACTTACCTATAAATCACCAACAAAACACTACAAAAACAAAATGCATAGTATGTACTGTTTCAGATTGCGCTACTGAGTATAATGTAACATCTAACCACACATACAAAAAAAACCTGATAAAAAGCACCAAGAAAAACACCATTTGTGAACAAATCTTGGGAAGCAGAAAAAAGATCTGTTACTCTGTTTTAGGCAATCATTTCCAACTCATTTTGGGAAGTAGTCTGTGCTTAAAATGCTTGAATACTACTTATCTATACAAGTTCAACAGTGCTGTTCAGTTATTAAAATGTCACTATATTTACTTGCTGGCCTCATTAACCAAGGCCACAATACAGGCAGAATATGAATGAACTGCTGCAATTAAGAGCTGAATGACAGCGTCAATATTCGTGGTGACCCTGACGCTGGACACCACAGCCAAGCAAATTGACAATGAACAATCTTAAGAAGGATACAAATATACATAAAATATAACATAAAATTGTATAAAATGTAAATATATTCATACATCATTTTCAGTTCTTCTAAATAGTGTCCGAGGCCTTAGCATTTACTCCATTTCTCCAGGCAACTTTCCTGTGCTGCTTAAGTTTATTTTAGTAACTCCAAGTCCTTTTGTGTCAGCTGAGGTCAGATCTTATTGAAGGGTTTTTATTTCCCCCTTGCTTCTAAATGTGTCTTTTTCTTCCCTTTATGACTCTACAAGGCTTTGTTCAGTTTATATTTTTAGTACGGCATCTGTGTGGCTTTTTCTTTTACCATGCAATATAACCATTACAGTTGCGTTCTCTCACGTTCTTTCTTTGTGGCCATTAATGTGACGGATTTGTTACTGTACCTACTGCAGCAATTCATTTTATATCACAATACACAAATCAGTTTAGTGTCTTCCCTGTTTTATGTTTCATGAAAAGTTTATAGTTTTTCCTACTTTTTGTTCCTAGTAGTTTGACTCACTACCGTACTTTGTAAATAGAAGACTGCCACACTTGACTTACATAATTGAAGCTGGCAGTGTTGAAGCTGGTACTGTCTACAACACTAAGGGGCACTTTGCACACTGCGACATCGCAGGTGCGATGTCGGTGGGGTCAAATTGAAAATGACGCACTTCCGGCATCGCATGCGACATCGCAGTGTGTAAAGGCTGGATGATATGATTAACGAGCGCAAAAGCGTCGTAATCGTATCATCGGTGCAGCGTCGGCGTAATCCATGATTACGCTGACGCGACGGTCCGATGTTGTTCCTCGCTCCTGCGGCTGCACACATCGCTGTGTGTGAAGTCGCAGGAGCGAGGAACGTCTCCTACCGGCCTCACTGCGGCTTCCGTAGGATATGCGGAAGGAAGGAGGTGGGCAGGATGTTGACATCCTGCTCATCTCCGCCCCTCCGCTCTGATTGGCCGCCTGCCGTGTGACGTCGCAGTGACGCCGCACGACCCGCCCCCTTAACAAGGAGGCGGGTCGCCGGCCACAGGGACGTCGCACGGCAGGTGAGTGTGTGTGTGAAGCTGGCGTAGCGATAACTTTCGCTACGCCAGCTATCACCACATATCGCTGCTGCGACGGGGGCGGGCACTATCGCACTCGGCATCGCAGCATCGGCCTGCGATGTCGCAGTGTGCAAAGTGCCCCTAAATCCTCGAATGTATTAACCTGATGAAATATATAGGGCTTATTTAAATATAATATCTAACAATCTAGATATATAAGGAGGACTTTACTAAGATCTGCATATAAAATGCAGATATAATAGAAATAGAATACAAAAAGTGCCATGTTAAAGTGTTATGTGGTGCTACATGCAGATTTATATTCTCTTTTACAGTCATTTTCAGAAGCTAGTAGAAGGTAAACGTAGGAAAAAAACAAAAAAAGCGGTATATAGGGTGAGCACATCAATGGATATAACAATATAAGATAATGGAGAAATGATGCTTACCTAAGATATAACTAATAATTGGAAAATGTCGCTGATTTTACCACAGTCCCTAGACATTGGCAACCTAGTCTGGGATACGTGGATTCAATATAGAAAGGCAAAAAAGAGGGTCGAAAAATCCCAACAAAGGAAAAAGGTAAAACAGTGCAAATAAATCCATTGACCCTAAAGTACAAAAATAAATAGGTCATTACAAATGTACAATGAGGGAAATAATTATTTCATCCCTTGCTGATTTTGTAAGTTTGCTCACTGACGAAAACATGAACTGGCCATATATATATATATATATATATATATATATATATATATATATATATATATATATATATATATAATTTTAAGGGTAGGCTAATTTTAAAGGGAACCTGTCAGGTCCAATATGCACCTGGAACCATGAGCAATTCTGGGTGCATATTGCTAATCCCTGCCTAACCGTCCCTGTATACACTAACATAAATAAAGAGATCTTTACAAAAAGTATTTCTAAAGATCTTTTATCGTATGCTAATGAGCACGAGGACTAGTCCCCTGGGCGTACATTCACCCGGCTAGTCGGCCCCATTAGCATTTTAGCACACCCCTGTGGGTGTGCTAACATGATAATGAATGTGCAGCATTAGAGAATGATCTCACTCACCCCTCCGCCGCCATCGCGTCCAAGACTGGATTTTGGCTCAGTGCACATGACCCCGGAGTTTCGGTCATGTGCACTACTTCAGTTTGAAGCCAGGACGTGTACACCCAGCTTCATAGTGCGCATGACCAAAACTCTGGGCTCATGCGCACTGAGCCGAAATTCAGCCTCGAACGCACTGGCGGCAGAGAGGTGAGTGAGATCATCCTCTGACGCTGCACATCCATTAGCATGTTAGCAAGCCCAGGGCCTACTAACATGCTAATGGAGCCAACTAGCCAGGGGAACTCACACCCAGGGGACTAGTCCCCTTGCTCATTAGCAAGCTATGGTAAAAGATCTTTAGAAAAGTTCCCTTTAACAGAGATAAAATATCAAAAATATAATCCTGAAAATCCCATTGTATAAATTATATAAATTTATTTGAATTTTGCAGAGAGAAATAAGTATTTGATCCCTCTGGCAAACATGACTTAATACTTGGTGGCAAAACCCTTGTTAGGAAGTACAGCAGTCAGATTTTTTTTGTAGTTGATGTTGAGGTTTGCGCACATGTCAGAAGTAATTTTGGTCCACTCCTCTTTGCAAATCATCTCTAAAACATTACAATTTTGAGGCTGTCACTTGGCAACTCAGAGCTTTAGCTCCCTCCATATGTTTTCTATGGGTTTAACCCAATTTTAATGTCCTGGCAGAGGGAAGGAGGTTGTCACTAAGGATTTTACAGTGCATGGCTCCATCCATTGTCTCATTGCTGCGGTGAAGTAGCCCTGTTCCCTTAGCAGAGAAACACCCCCAAAACATAATGTTTCCACATCCATGCTTGACAGTGGAGACAATGTTCTTTGGGTTATACGTAGCATTTCTCTACCTCCTAACACGGTTAGTTGAGTTAATGCCAAAGAGCTCAATTTTTGTTTCATCTAACCACAGCGCCTTCTCCTAATCACTTTCAGAATCATCCAGGTGTTCATTGGCAAATGTCAGATGGGCCTGCACATGTGCCTTCTTGATCAGTGGGACTTTGCGAGCACTGCGGGATTTTAATCCATTAAGGCGTAATGGGTTACAAATGGTTTTCTTGGTGACAGTGGTCCCTGATGCCTTGAGACCATTAACAAGTTCCCACGTGTAATTTTAGGCTGATCTCTCACCTTCCTTATGATCCTGGATACTCCACGAGGTGAGATTTTGCATGGAGCCCCAGATCGATGTTAATTGACAGTCATTTTGTATTTTTTCTATTTTCTTATTTCACCAAAAGTTGTCTCTTTCTCATCCAGCGTCTTACTTATGGTTTTGTAGCCCATTCCAGCCTTGTGCAGGACTATGATCTTGTCCCTATAGTAGAATAAAAGTTCTAGCCTGGCTATACCTGAGGAAAGCAAAAGTGGTTTTGCGGAAACGTGTTGTGTAATAACAGGACCTTTTTATTATTTTTTGATAATAAAGCTAATCATCTTACAAGACTGGCAGCCCATTTACAAGCGCTCAACCAAACCGAAACTTTTATTCTACTATATGCTCACTCCCGTGAAGGGAATTTGGTAGAGCCGCTCAGAGTAACAGGACCTGACAGGTCTAACCTGAACAACCCAGCTGGAGGACGGAGGATCGCACAGGTGCTCCAAGATCCAAGGTGCCGGTGAATCGAAGGAGCCAGCAGCGATACTAAACCCGGACTCAGCCAGCACAGCAGCGGTAACGTTAGTGGAGACAGCCCTCTCCTCCGGAGGAATCACACACCTACCACCGGGATTGTGCGAGGGCGCACAACCTCCCAAGGTGAGCAATTCCATAATATAAATTTAAATTCATTCCACGGGTGCTTCTCATATGCGCTACCCCTCTCTGTTTTATGATCTTGTCCCTGACATCCTTAGAAAGCAATTTGGTTTTGCCCATGTTGTAGACGTTAGAGTCTGACTGATTAATTGAGTCTTTGGACAGGAGACTTTTATACAGGTGACAATTTAAGACAGCTGTCTATAATGCAAGTAACGAGTTGATTAGGAGCATCTAAGTGGTCGGTAGGAGCCAGAACTCTTAATGGTTATTTCGCTCTGCAACATGCAAATAAATTTATAGAATTTATACAATGTGATTTTCTAAACTTATTTTGGATATTCTATTTATCACTGTTAAAATTAACCTACGCTTAAAATTATAGACTGTTCATGTCTTTGTCAGTGGGCAAACGTACAAAATCAGCAAGGGATCAAATAATTATTTCCCTCACTGTATATAAAAATAAAAATTAGTAAAGTATGATAAAAATATTGTAAAAAAGGAGACTAAAAGAAATCAATATAAATAACTTACAAACTAGGCAATGGGTTACGGTGATCTAGTTATGCCTTTTTTTGCTGATTTGAAAAATGGGATTTAGATCCCTGAAATAAATTCCTAAGTTATTTCACTTACAGCACTAAAAGCAGCTATACCATAAAGTGTGCACCCATTATACCCCTGCCTCTTCACTTCCCCTTGTCTCAGCCCTATAAAGTCATTTAGGGTATCTCTTTTGGGGATTAAACGCATCAGTTAAGCTGGTGTCACACATAACGACGACGACAACGACGTCGCTGCTACGTCACCATTTTCTGTGACGTTGCAGCGACGTCCCGTCGCTGTCGCTGTGTGTGACATCCAGCAACGACCTGGCCCCTGCTGTGAGGTCGCCGGTTGTTGCTGAATGTCCAGCTTCATTTTTTGGTCGTCACTCTCCCGCTGTGACACACACATTGCTGTGTGTGACAGCGAGAGAGCGACGAAATGAAGCAATCAGGAGCTGGCACTGGCAGCTGCGGTAAGCTGTAACCAGCGTAAACATCGGGTAACCAAGGGAAGCCCTTTCGCTGGTTACCCGATGTTTACGCTGGTTACCAGCCTCCGCTCTTGCTGCCAGTGCCGGCTCCTGCACTGTGACATGTGGCTGCAGTATGCATCAGGTAATTAACCCGATGTATACTGTAGCAAGGAGAGCAAGGAGCCAGCGCTAAGCAGTGCGCGTGGCTCCTTGCTCTCTGCACTGTGACATGTAGCTGCAGCACACATCGGGTTAATTAACCCGATGTGTACTGTACCAAGGAGAGCAAGGAGCCAGCGCTAAGCGCGGCTCCCTGCTCTCCGCACATGTAGCACAGCGACGTTATGATCGCTGCTTCTGCTGTGTTTGACAGCTAAGCAGCGATCATAACAGCGACTTACAAGGTCGCTGTTACGTCACCGAAAATGGTGACGTAACAGCGACGTCGTTGTCGCTGTCGCTTAGTGTGACACCAGCTTTACATTTTAGAGGATTTAATGAGACAACCAAAAGCCGAAAATACCCAATGTATTATCATACAATAGATTGATAATAAAACAACAGCTCCATACTGTAAAAGCTACAGGGACTTAAAACTGCCAATATTCTAAAGAAGAATACTACAGAAAAGCTTCTACAAACCCTTATGCAGCCGCACCTGATATACAGTATTGAAGTGTTATTTGTAATACGCTTAACACTTAGTGAAAGCTGTAATCATAGGAAAGACAGAGGGCTTTATTCAGTGAATCATAAACTGAGTACAGCTTCAAATGCTACAGATAAAGCCACTCTTTTATGTCTTGCTTTTAAAACCAATGTTCACGGAGGGATACTTCTACAATATATCACTTACAATTACTAGCAAACCACAAATGGAATTGTTCAGCTTGCACTTGCAGTTTTATAGCGCACATCTCATCCATTTGTTAAACTAGTTTATAGATGATTTATTAACCATTTCTAATAATAAATGTATGATTTATTAATATATTTTTCTGCATGACCCCAACCTTTCCAAAAGGGCACAGGAATGGCTTCAAGTGTAGCTGTCAGTATGCACATTATTTTTATACCTTGGGCACTGCAAATAGCTGCCAATTGGGCGTCCTGAAAACGTGACTAATCAAACACAATAGCACACCTGCCAATTGGTGGTCCTGCAAAACAAAACAATCAATGATCTCGGGGAGACCAGCCAGAGAAAACACTGCCGGCAGCCAGCGAGGGCGCTCAAGACAGTGAAATCCTAGGTACATTGCCCCCTGGGAAATATGCAAATCAAAAAAGTCCGTGGAGCCTCTGCCAGAATCCTACTCCACACTGATGAGGGGCAATACCCCGAAACGGCTGTCTGTGGATGGATACCTGGCCTTGGTATTTCCCTTGTCATATCTTTAAACTTGTCAAAAAGTTGGATATTGATTAAAAGGGCCACTTAACATGGTGGTTATGGTGGTCTCCTAAAAAGAGTCACCCCTTGGCTGGGCCCGTCCCGGAGGGATATCTGGCTGGTTTCTGTGTTGAGACTCCTAACAGAGGCTCCACGGACTTTTTAGATTTGCATATTTCCCAGGGGGCAATGTACCTAGGATTTCACTGTCTTGAGCGCCCTCGCTGGCTGCCGGCAGTGTTTTCTCTGGCTGGTCTCCCCGAGATCAGTGATTGTTTTGTTTTGTTGGTCTACTAGGCATTGCTCCCACCCGGCCAGAATCCTACTCCACACTGATGAGGAGCAATACCCCGAAACGGCTGTCTGTGGATGGATACCTGGCCTTGGTATTTCCCTTGTCATATCTTTAAACTTGTCAAAAAGTTGGATATTGACTAAAAGGGCCACTTAATATGGTGGTTATGGTGGTCTCCTAAAAAGAGTCACCCCTTGGCTGGGCCCTTCCCGGAGGGATATCTGGCTGGTTTCTGAATTGGTGGTCCTGGAAACCCTCACCGATCATACAAAAAAGCGTTTCTGCCAATCAGTGGTCCTCAAATCCTGGCTGATCACACAAAATAGCATGCCTGCCAATTATTGGGCATGAAACCCTCAATAATCACACAAAATAGTGCTCCTGCCAATTGGTGGTCTTAGAAAACCTCACCAATCATAGAAAATAGCGTTCCTATCAATTGATGGTCCTGGAACTCTGACTGATCCCACAAAATAGCCCACCTGCCAATCAGTGGTCACAAAACCCTCAATGATTACACAAAATAGTGCTCCTGACAATTGGTGGTCCTGGAAACCCTCACCAATCATAGAAAATAGCGTTCCTATCAATCGATGGTCCTGGAACTCTGACTGATCCCATAAAATAGCACACCTGCCAATCAGTGGTCACGAAACCCTCAATGATTACACAAAATAGCACTCCAGCCAATCGGTGGTCCTGAAAACCCTCACTGATCATAGAAAATAGCGTTCCTGACAATCGGTGGTAATGAAACCCTCACTGATCACACAAAATAGCACTCCTGCCAATCTGTGGTCCTGAAAACCCTCATTGATCATAGAAAATAGTGTTCCTGCTAATCGGTGATAATGAAACCCTCACCAAGCACACAAAATAGCGTTCCTGCCAATCGGTAGTAATGAAACCCTCACTGATCACACAAAATAGCGTTCCTGCCAATCAGTGGTCCTGAAAACCCTCATTTATCATAAAAATAGCACTCCTGCCAATCTGTGGTCCTGAAAACCCTCATTTATCATAAAAATAGCGTTCCTGCCAATCTGTGGTAATGAAACCCTCACAGATCGCACAAAATAGCACGCCTGTCAATTGGTGGTCCAGAAAGACTCACTGATCACACAAAATAGCACTGCCAATCTGTGGTGCATGAAACCTTCACTAATTACACAATATAGCACTTTAAGATTATCCCTTTAAGAACTATGGTAGGGGGAGAATCAGGGGGAATATAATACTGAAATATACCTATTAGTAATAAGTGTCACATACTTGTCTTATTTCCTCTGTGCCACATGTACTTATGTAACTCAAACATTTCTGTTTTAATATCGAACACTGTATAAACCATTTCCAACAGCTGAAAGCACAGAATCCCAGATCTTACTGATTCAAATGTGAAAATACAGGATGGAATATAGCTTCAAATGAAAACATCAAAACGCACATTGATTTCTTTTTATGGACATATTGTCAATTTGATTTGGATTCCTACCCAACAGCCGGTTTATTACTTTGTAGTCCTGTGGTGATATTGGTGGGTGGGAAGAATTAAAGTGATGGAACCAAGGTTCAAACATTTATTAAATTACTAATTGGGCCTGGACCAAGGAGGATTCACCTTCAGGGCAGATGGAGAAACCTCATCAGCGCCCTATATGTGATGTTGAGTGGAACTTTCTGACAAGCAGCAAGCAGCACTTTTAAGACTGATGTCTCAGCTTACAGTTAAAAGATTAAAGTGTAACAAGCTCTGACACTTTTAGATGGTAACCTTTGCAGCCCGGCAAAGAAACCTTATTCTGCCTGAAACAAATTGATAACAATATCATTTTAGCTTTGTTGCTCTACATCCTACCCTTAACCCCTGCATTGTAAAAGGAGAAAATGGTCAACAATAGATTTTTAACTCAATAGTGTTTTTTTCCTGGTTGTCAATCCAGTAAGTTTTGAAGCTTACAGAAACGCTAGTTTTCCCTCGGGCCCATGGTAATGTGAATTGTCTTTATCCAAGTGCCTAACAAATCACTGTCATATAACGGCAGTCGACCTTTCTTTTCAATCTATGCACTTTTCAGGAGTTATAAATCAGTTGACTTTCAAGCTCGATGAGATGGCATATGCCCTGGTTTGAAGAACAGATGGAAGCTTGGGGGGAAATGGTTTCTGCAGGCCTGCTACAAGCAGCACTTCTCCATAAAAGTGAACCATTCGCACTAATTTCCCACATAAATTATACAGGCATGGTGCGTCAGCCCATTCAGCAGAAAATCTTTCATCTAGCTTTCGGAGGTCATTTAGCAAATTTAAATTAAAGTTATTTCTAATACATGACTGCATCTTCATTCTGTATGTTTCCAAGAGTTTGCAATTTACATCAAATAAAAAGACGTCTTTAATTGTGTCTGGATCCAAAAAAGGAGAGCAATAAATTACATGCTGCACTATTCGGAATTTCTAAAAAATTGGTGATAAGCCCTAGCTATTAATTGATGACAGGGAAATTTGCAATTCTATTGTGTCAGCTTCGCAGTGTAGGAGGTAGGAAGCGTCTCACTGTCTTTTTCATTCCTTTATTACAAAAGACTGAAAATATATCTGTATATACATATGAGCATATTATTTAAGGAACGGTAAAGGCAGAATTCGCTGGGTTTAGGTTATGGCAGGAGTATATAAGGAGAAGAAGAGTTTGTATTCTGACTCTGAGAAGGGTAAAAAAAAATGTAAAGGGGTTGTCCAGTCTAAAATAATAAGTCTACAGTCACTCTATGTGACTGCAGACTCATGAATCCTCCCATCACATGCTCTGAGCCGGGCACGGGTGTCACGTGACTGCAATTGTTCGATAAGTATGTTCCCGTCCGCGGCCTTGCTGAATACACTTGTATTGAATGAGGTCATGCTCACTAGTAAGGTTCTGGCTGGGAACATGCATATCGCATAATTGCAGTCCTGTGAGCTCCGTACTTGGGTTAGTAACCAGCGAATCCTCTAGTGTATAGTGTGTGCGCTGGGAGGATTCATAAGTCTGCAGTCACGTAGTGTGACTAAAGAATTATCATTTTTAAACCAAACAACCTCTGTAACAGCAGATCTCCACAGTTTTATTCATGTTATAGAATGCAGTATTAAAGGGGTTGACCAATATTAATAAACAATGTATTAAGGGGACAAAGCTGTGCTAAAATGAAAAATATAAAAAATAAGTAATAAAAAAATACCCCTACCCTTTGCAGATCTCCTGGCTTCCACTTCCGAATGGGGATGTCAGGTGACCACTGCAACCAAGTAGTTTTAAAGGAAATCTGTCAGTATAATGAACCCTCCCAAACCATCTATATAGACATGTAGGTCATAGGAAGCTGAATAAAATGATACCTTGATATCTGCGATTCGATGTCTTATTCCAGAGGAATCCATGCTTTTCTGATATGTAAATGATCTGTTAAGATCTATGGGCCAGACACATTTCAGAATCATATTCTGTCTGCAGAGCTTATTTTTATTAAAATAAGGAATTACCAGTGTGAAACATGCAAGTTACACAGTACAGCAGAACTTTTTCTTTGTACAAACACATCTGCTGCATGGCAACTATGTTGACACTTTCTGCCTGTGAGATGGAAGCTGAAGCTGAGAGGGTACTGTAGATGTGTCAGTTATAATCACACACAGCTCTGCAGTGATATCAGGAGAGCAGAGAGCGGCCATCACATATCCGACTGTTAATGTCCCCTTTTTATTTAAAATAATCTCTTGAGGCAGAATCTCATGCTGATCAGTGTCCGGCCCATAGCCTGGAACAGCTCATTTACATAAGGATAGTTAGATACAGTTAGGTCCAGAAATATTTGGACAGTGACACAATTTTCACGAGTTGGGCTCTGCATGCCACCACATTGGATTTGAAATGAAACCTCTACAACAGAATTCAAGTGCAGATTGTAACGTTTAATTTGAAGGTTTGAACAAAAATATCTGATAGAAATTGTAGGAATTGTACACATTTCTTTACAAACACTCCACATTTTAGGAGGTCAAAAGTAATTGGACAAATAAACCAAACCCAAACAAAATATTTTTATTTTCAATATTTTGTTGCGAATCCTTTGGAGGCAATCACTGCCTTAAGTCTGGAACCCATGGACATCACCAAATGCTGGGTTTCCTCCTTCTTAATGCTTTGCCAGGCCTTTACAGCCGCAACCTTCAGGTCTTGCTTGTTTGTGGTTCTTTCCGTCTTAAGTCTGGATTTGAGCAAGTGAAATGCATGCTCAATTGGGTTAAGATCTGGTGATTGACTTGGCCATTGCAGAATGTTCCACTTTTTTGCACTCATGAACTCCTGGGTAGCTTTGGCTGTATGCTTGGGGTCATTGTCCATCTGTACTATGAAGCGCCGACCGATCAACTTTGCGGAATTTGGCTGAATCTGGGCTGAAAGTATATCCCGGTACACTTCAGAATTCATCCGGCTACTCTTGTCTGCTGTTATGTCATCAATAAACACAAGTGACCCAGTGCCATTGAAAGCCATGCATGCCCATGCCATCACGTTGCCTCCACCATGTTTTACAGAGGATGTGGTGTGCCTTGGATCATGTGCCGTTCCCTTTCTTCTCCAAACTTTTTTCTTCCCATCATTCTGGTACAGGTTGATCTTTGTCTCATCTGTCCATAGAATACTTTTCCAGAACTGAGCTGGCTTCATGAGGTGTTTTTCAGCAAATTTAACTCTGGCCTATTTTTGGAATTGATGAATGGTTTGCATCTAGATGTGAACCCTTTGTATTTTCTTTCATGGAGTCTTCTCTTTACTGTTGACTTAGAGACAGATACACCTACTTCACTGAGAGTGTTCTGGACATCAGTTGATGTTGTGAACGGGTTCTTCTTCACCAAAGAAAGTATGCGGCGATCATCCACCACTGTTGTCATCCGTGGACGCCCAGGCCTTTTTGAGTTCCCAAGCTCACCCGTCAATTCCTTTTTTCTCAGAATGTACCCGACTGTTGATTTTGCTACTCCAAGCATGTCTGCTATCTCTCTGATGGATTTTTTCTTTTTTTTCAGCCTCAGGATGTTCTGCTTCACCTCAATTGAGAGTTCCTTAGACCGCATGTTGTCAGGTCACAGCAACAGCTTCCAAATGCAAAACCACACACCTGTAATCAACCCCAGACCTTTTAACTACTTCATTGATTACAGGTTAACGAGGGAGACGCCTTCAGAGTTAATTGCAGCCCTTAGAGTCCCTTGTCCAATTACTTTTGGTCCCTTGAAAAAGAGGAGGCTATGCATTACAGAGCTATGATTCCTAAACCCTTTCTCCGATTTGGATGTGAAAACTCTCATATTGCAGCTGGGAGCGTGCACTTTCAGCCCATATTATATATGTAATTGTATTTCTGAACATGTTTTTGTAAACAGCTAAAATAACAAAACTTGTGTCACTGTCCAAATATTTCTGGACCTAACTGTATATCTGGAAAAAGATATTAAATGGCAGATATCAAGGTATCACTTAATTCAGCTTCCTATGACCTACATGCCCATATAAATGGCTTAGTAAGGTTTATCCTACTAACAGACTCACTTTAGGAGCTCAGTTACATCTGCATATAAACACAGAAAGCGCAATGCGAGAAAAAATCGAATTGCATTCGCACCAATGTTATTCAAAGAGGCAGTATTAGGCTATGTGCACACGTTGCGTTTTTCCCGCGGAAATGCTGCGTTTTGAACTGCAGAGTAACTGCATGCGTTCAGCTTCCCCAGCAAAGTCTATGAGAAAGCCGAAAAATCAATGCACACGCTGTGTTTCTAAACGCAGTGTTTTGGATGCCCAAAATCGCTGCAGAAAAAAAAGCAGCATGTCACTTCTTTTGTGCGTTGTAGCTGCATTCTCCACCCATTGAAATCAATGATGTGGGTAAGAACACAACCAAAATGCACTTGGACTGCATTTTTGTTGCGTTCCGCATGCTTTAAACGCAAGTCTTTTCAGTCTCTCTCTGTCAATGTCGGTCAATCTCTGTCTGTGGATATCGGTGAATCACCCTCTGTCTGATGGTCAGTTGGTTGCTCTGTCTGTCTCTCTCTCTCTCTGTTGGTCAGTCTCTCTGTCTGTCTGTCCCTCTCTCTGTCCGTCGGTCAGTCTCCCCCCCCTCTCTCATACTCACCATTCCCCGATCACCGGCGCGGCGCTGCACGGCGTTTACACTGCTCCGGCGGCTTTTCCTCTTTTGAAAATGCCGGCCACTCATTATTCAATCTCGTATTCCCTGCTTTCCCCACTCACCGTCACCTATGATTAGTTGCAGTCAGACACGCCCCCATGCTGAGTGACAGCTGTGTCACTGCAACCAATCACAGCCGCAGGTGGGCGGGTCTATATTGTGCAGTAAAATAAATAAATAATTAAAAAAAACGACGTGCGGTCCCCCCCAATTTTGATACCAGCCAAGATAAAGACACACGGCTGAAGGCTGGTATTCTCAGATGGGGATTGCCACGTTACGGGGAGCCCCCCAGCCTAACAATATCAGCCAGGAGCCGCCCGGAATTTCCGCATCCATTACATGCGACAGTCCCGGGACTTTACCAGGCTCATCCCGAATTGCCCTGGTGCGGTGGCAATCGGGGTAATAAGGGGTCAATGGCAGCAGCCCATAGCTGTCACTAAGTCCTAGGTTAATCATGACAGGCGTCTCTCCGAGATACCTTCCATAATTAACCTGTAAGTGAAAGTAAATAAACACATACACCCGAAAAAATCATTTATTTGGAATAAAAGACAAAAAAACACCCTCTTTCACTACTTTATTAAAATTCCCAAATACCCCTCCAGGACCGGCGTAATCTAGAGGTCCCGCGATGCATCCAGCTCTGCTACATGAAGCTGACAGGAGCGGCCATAGAACACCGCCGCTCCTGTGAGCTCCACGCAGCAACTGAAGTGAATCGCGCTGTCAGCGGGGACGTCACTGAGGTAATGCCAGTGTGTGCGCGGTGATGATGAGGGCTGTAGTGTCGGGATGTGTGCGGGAATGTCGGGTTGTGTGCGGGGATGTCGGCGGTAATGTCAGGATGTGTGCGAGGATGTCGGGATGTGTGCGGGGATGTCGGGATGTGTGCGGGGATGTCGGCGGTAATGTCAGGATGTGTGCGGGGATGTCGGGATGTGTGCTGGGATGTCGGGTTGTGTGCGAGGATGTCGGCAGTAATGTCAGGATGTGTGCGGGGATGTCGGGATGTGTGCGGGGATGTCGGGTTGTGTGCGAGGATGTCGGCGGTAATGTCAGGATGTGTGCGGGGATGTCAGCGGTAATGTCAGGATGTGTGCGGGGATGTCGGCGGTAATGTCAGGATGTGTGCGGGAATATCGACGCTAATATCGGGGTGTGTGCGGGAATGTCGGGTTGTGTGCGGGGATGTCGGGTTGTGTGTGGGGATGTCGGCGGTAATGTCGGGATGTGTGCGGGGATGTGGGGTTGTGTGCGGGGATGTCGGCGGTAATGTCGGGATGTGGGCGGTAATGTCGGGGCGTGTGCGGGGATGTCGGCGGTAATGTCAAGATGTGTGCGGGAATGTCGGGTTGTGTGCGGGGATGTCGGCAGTAATGTCGGGATGTGTGTGGGGATGTCGGCGGTAATGTCGGGATGTGTGCGGTAATGTCGGGATGTGTGCGGTAATGTCGGGTTGTGTGCGGGGATGTCGGCGGTAATGTCGGGATGTGTGCGGTAATGTCGGGATGTGTGCGGTAATGTCGGGTTGTGTGCTGGGATGTCGGCGGTAATGTCGGGATGTGGGCGGTAATGTCGGAACGTGTGCGGGGATGTCGGGTTGTGTGCGGGGATGTCGGCGGTAATGTCGGGATGTGTGCGGTGAAGATGAAAATCGGGACGACTCACACAGACAGAGCTGTGGTATGACAATCAAGTCGGGTGCAGTTCACCCGAGTTCATTCTCATCGCGCGACTCTGTCTGTGTCGGCTGTCAGCCGGCATGTAGCAGAGATGAATTGCCGGGGGAACGTACTGTCAAAAATGCATCCAAAACGTATGCAAAACGCATGGAAAAAGCATCCAAAATACATGCGTAGTGGATGCATTTTATGTTATAAACGCAGTGTCCAGTCTGCCAGAGGGTGCATTCTTTTCTGCACTGCAGAGAATGCAACGTGTGCACATAGCCATAATCTGCGAGTTTTTCTTCAGCTGTTCTGATGTGAGGGGTCTTCTCACGTTTGTAAAATACTGCAGGCCTTCATGGTAAAATAGCTGCTAGGAAACCACTGCTAAGGACAGGCAACAAGTAGAAGAAACTTGTTTGGGCTAAAGAACACAAGGAGTGGACATTAGAACAATGGAAATCTGTGCTTTGGTCTGATGAGCCCAAATTCGAGATCTTTGGATCCAACCACCATGTCTTTGTAGAAAAGGTGGACTCTACATGGCTGGTTCCTACCGTGAATCATGGAGGAGGAGGTGTGATGGTGTGGGGGTGTTTTGCTGATGACACTGTTGGGGATTTATTCAAAATTGAAGGCATACACAACCAGCATGGCTACCACAGCATCTTGCAGCAGCATGCTATTCCATCCGGTTTGCATTTAGTTGGACCATCATTTATTTTTCAACAGGACAATGACCCCAAACACACCTCCAGGCTGTGTAAGGGCTATTTGACTAAGAAGGAGAGTGATGCGGTGCTATGCCAGATGACCTGGTCTCCACAGTCACCAGACCTGAACCCAATCGAGATGGTTTGGGGTGAGCTGGACCGCAGAGTGAAGGCAAAAGGGCCAACAAGTGCTAAGCATCTCTGGGAACTCCTTCAAGATTGTTGGAAAACAATTTCCGGTGAGTACCTCTTGAAGCTCATCAAGAGAATGCTAAGAGTATGCAAAGCAGTAATCAAAGCAAAAGGTGGCTACTGTGAAGAACCTAGAATATAAGACATAATTTCAGTAGTTTCACACTTTTTTAAGTATTTTCATTCCACCTGTTTTAATTCATAGTTTTGATGTCTTCAATGTGAATCTACAATTTTCAAAGTCCTGAAAATAATGAAAACTCTTTGAATGAGAAGGTGTGTCCAAACTTTTGGTCTGTATGGTGTGTGTGTGTGTGTGTGTGTGTGTGTGTGTGTGTGTGTGTGTGTGTGTGTGTGTGTGTGTGTGTATGTATATATATATATATATATATATAATATATATATATATATATATATATATATATATATATATATATATATATATATATATACATATGTACACACATACATACTGTCAACTTAATTGTCCCAGGGATAGAGTGTCGTCCAATTAAACAATGATCTGTCCATAGGAGCAGAAAAATATTTAAAAAAAAAAAGCCAAAGATTTGCTGTAAAGGGACTCTGTCACTATGATAGACCTATGGAAAAAATGTGCTGCAGATTCTCCTACCTCCTATGCAACATTTGCAAATGTTGCACTCTGAAGAATGAAATTCATAATTTGCAGCAAATACCCAACATTGTGCATAACAAAATCAAATATAAGGGACATTATGGCAAAATTCTCATATAGATAGAGGATAAAATGACATTAACTAATTGAAAAGCATTGGGTACAAATAAAGCACATGCTTCTGATGTGTTACATGGAGCATCACGATTCCTGTCAGCCAGCTCTGTAAAACATCATATGATCATTTAAGTGATGGTTTAGTGAACATTAATGCACTTGCTAGTATAGTTCGATGTGTGCTAGTGCCATAAGTTAAAGAGATCTGTCATAGTGACACTGCTGTTTTTCTGTGCTCAGGATCAGGTGTGCACATAAGCACACAAGGGCAAATGTTTTTGGAGTATTGCATAGGTCCTAAACATCCCAGATTCAGCTAGACTATCCCAATATCCCGCTGTCCTGGCAAGTCATGGCTTTGTCCTGATTTCCTCTTACTCTCTTCTCTCTGTGCAACATCATCTCTCTATAGCCCCTCCTTCTTAGAGGGCAGAGCCGCATCCATGCTCTGCTCACCCTTAAAATTTATGGTAAGCATGGTTCTGGTTCCCGCATTGTGAGGTAAATCCTGGGATATTAAGAGGAATGATGATGTCCAGTCATCATTTCTCTCATCACCCCCCTGAGGGCAACCCCCCCTCCCTTGTCCCTTCACACACGGAGCTACTTCTCAGATGCCCAGCATCTGGAAAGGTGTGAAGTCCCCACTTACACCTCCAACAGCCATCTCCTCTGATATGGAGATTGCTAGTCCTCTCAGGCCTTTACAACAAAGAGAGAGAGGAAGACCCCCTGGGAGATGTGTCCACTCATCAAAGAAAGTGGACAGTGACCTGGCAGAACCAAAAGGAAGCTAGTCACCGCAGGAGAGCCTACTGCTGGCTCCGTAATATCATACCCAGTTATGATATTACCGTGCGTCTCAGCCATACACCCCCTACATCGTTAGAATCGGGACTTCGAGCCGAATCTGTGCATATCCTCGGGGTCTATGTGGCACCCTGGGGCGGCGAGATATAGAGAACTGCTAGTAGGAGTCTGGTAAATGAGTCGTGCTTGGACTCAAAATGCAGAGGGGACCCGGGCGGATCTGATGGCACCAGAACCGTACCGATCGGACCTCCCAGTCCGGAGTTGCGGGTAATAGCCCCTTCTGGGATATTACTCTGACTCAATGCAGGGGGAGTGGCAGTGCTTCCCTGTGAGGTCACTAAGGTAGGAGGGGACCTGGATTTGCCCAGGTTGATAACCCCAATTCGGCCATTTTCCAGTGTTCTTTCGCCGGGGGTCACGTGTAGGAAACATCTGTGGGAAAGATCCTAGAAACCTGGTCTACAGCGCCCCCCTGTGGCCAGACGCACAAGGTAACTGATTGAATTGTATACCTGTTTGTAATCCATATCTTGCTTGTAACTGTACTCTGACCTATGTATATTCTGTAGATTCCCTATTGTATATATTGTAGTTTCTAGTGTGGCTTAGGCCGATTAAATTATATAATTAATCTTGGGCTGTTCTGTTATCTCGATCTTGAATCCCACGTCTGTGTGTTCGGCTAATAGTTACCGTAAGTCGGTTGGTGGCAGCAAGTTTGTGCCAAGGATTATTGTGGGGCAGCCGGGGAGATTGGAGGAGGTTTTTGTATATTCCGTCTGCTGGAGTCGGGGGAATATACACCTCACTCTCACCGGGAGCCCTTCAATCATCGGCACAGGAGAATAGCGGCCTCCTTGCTTATTTTCGGGCAATTCCATAATTGGCCTGACTATAAGAGGGGCGCTAGAGAGCGCGTCACGTGCTCTGTCTGTCGGTTGGGAGGTATAAAGGAGGGGTGACCTCCACTTGTTACCCCCCGATCGTGACATTGGTGGCCAGCACGGGGGATTTCTGAGTGCCCCCCCCGGCTGTTCGTGACACGCATCTATATAGTAAGCTTGGTTCCACTGCCATAAATATGATGGACATTTTATTCTGTTCCCATATCTATGTAGTAATCATGGTTCTGTTGCTGTATGTATATAATAAGCTTGTTTCTGTTCCTGTACATGGTCAGCTTGGTTGTGTTCCTGGATCTATATGGTAAGCTTGGTTCCATTTCCATACCTAGGTTATAAATTTGTTTATTTATCTGTATCCATGTAGTAAGCAAGGTTTGGTACCTGTATCTGTAAGCTTTGTTCTGTTGCCATATCTATATAGTAGACTTGGAAAGTTACCCCTTATTTTCCTGAGCAATATATATATGTATATATATATATATATATATATATATATATATATATATATATATATATATGTAGTAAGTTGTTTCTGCTCCCTTATCTATGAAGCAAGTTTGGTTCTGTTGGCATATCTGTGTAGTAAGATCGGTTCTGTTCCTGTATCTATATGGTAAGCTTGGTTTTGTTCCCTTATCTATCTTGTAAAATTGTGTCTGATCCTGTATCTGTATGGTAAGGTTGGTTCTGTTCCCTTATCTAAGTAGCAAGCTTGGTTTGCTTGACACACCTATGTAGTAAGCTCGGTTCTGTTCCTGTATCTATATTTTAAACTTTATTCTGTTCCCTTATCTATGTAACAAGCTTGGTTCTGTTGCTGTATCTATATACTGCAGTAAGCTTGAACTATTCCCTTATCTATACCGTAAGCTTGGTTCTGTTGCTGTATCTATATACTGTAGTAAGCTTGGATCTGTTTCCTTATTTATGTAGCAAGCTTGGTTCTGTTCCTTTATCTATAGGTTAAGCTTGGTTCTGTTCCCTTATCTACCTAGTAAGTGTGGTTCTGTTGCTGTATCTATATTGTAAGCTTGGAACTGGTCTCTTATCTATACAGTAAGCTTGGTTCTGTTCCCTTATCTATGTAGCAAGCTTGGTTCTGTTGACATATGCGTGTAGTAAGCTCTGTTTTGTTCCTGTATTTATATGGTAAGTTTGGTTTTGTTCCCTTATCTATGTAGTAAGCTTGGTTTTGTTGACATATCTATCTTGTAAAATTTGTTCTGATCCTATATCTGTATAGTAAGCTTGGTTCTGTTCCCTTATCTAAGTAGCAAGCTTGGTTTGGTTGACACACCTATGTAGTCAGCTTAGTTCTGTTCATGTATCTATATGTTAAACTTGATTCTGTTCCCTTATCTATGTAACAAGTTTGGTTCTGTTGCTGTATCTATATACTGTAGTAAGCTTGGAACTGTTCCCTTATCTATACAGTAAGCTTGGTCCTGTTTCCTTATCTATGTAGCAAGCTTGGTTCTGTTGCTGTATCCATATACTGTAGTAAGCTTGGAACTGTTTCCTTATCTATGTAGCAAGCTTGGTTCTGTTCCTTTATCTATAGGTTAAACTTGGTTCTGTTCCCTTATCTACAGTATCTAGTAAGCTTGGTTCTGTTGCTGTATGTATATAATAAGCTTGTTTCTGTTCCTGTACATGGTCAGCTTGGTTGTGTTCCTGGATCTATATGGTAAGCTTGGTTCCATTTCCATACCTAGGTTATAAATTTGTTTATTTCTCTGTATCCATGTAGTAAGCAAGGTTTGGTACCTGTATCTGTAAGCTTTGTTCTGTTGCCATATCTATATAGTAGACTTGGAAAGTTACCCCTTATTTTCCTGAGCAATATATATATGTATATATATATATATATATATATATATATATATATATATATATATATATATATGTAGTAAGTTGTTTCTGCTCCCTTATCTATGAAGCAAGTTTGGTTCTGTTGGCATATCTGTGTAGTAAGATCGGTTCTGTTCCTGTATCTATATGGTAAGCTTGGTTTTGTTCCCTTATCTATCTTGTAAAATTGTGTCTGATCCTGTATCTGTATGGTAAGGTTGGTTCTGTTCCCTTATCTAAGTAGCAAGCTTGGTTTGCTTGACACACCTATGTAGTAAGCTCGGTTCTGTTCCTGTATCTATATTTTAAACTTTATTCTGTTCCCTTATCTATGTAACAAGCTTGGTTCTGTTGCTGTATCTATATACTGCAGTAAGCTTGAACTATTCCCTTATCTATACCGTAAGCTTGGTTCTGTTGCTGTATCTATATACTGTAGTAAGCTTGGATCTGTTTCCTTATTTATGTAGCAAGCTTGGTTCTGTTCCTTTATCTATAGGTTAAGCTTGGTTCTGTTCCCTTATCTACCTAGTAAGTGTGGTTCTGTTGCTGTATCTATATTGTAAGCTTGGAACTGGTCTCTTATCTATACAGTAAGCTTGGTTCTGTTCCCTTATCTATGTAGCAAGCTTGGTTCTGTTGACATATGCGTGTAGTAAGCTCTGTTTTGTTCCTGTATTTATATGGTAAGTTTGGTTTTGTTCCCTTATCTATGTAGTAAGCTTGGTTTTGTTGACATATCTATCTTGTAAAATTTGTTCTGATCCTATATCTGTATAGTAAGCTTGGTTCTGTTCCCTTATCTAAGTAGCAAGCTTGGTTTGGTTGACACACCTATGTAGTCAGCTTAGTTCTGTTCATGTATCTATATGTTAAACTTGATTCTGTTCCCTTATCTATGTAACAAGTTTGGTTCTGTTGCTGTATCTATATACTGTAGTAAGCTTGGAACTGTTCCCTTATCTATACAGTAAGCTTGGTCCTGTTTCCTTATCTATGTAGCAAGCTTGGTTCTGTTGCTGTATCCATATACTGTAGTAAGCTTGGAACTGTTTCCTTATCTATGTAGCAAGCTTGGTTCTGTTCCTTTATCTATAGGTTAAACTTGGTTCTGTTCCCTTATCTACAGTATCTAGTAAGCTTGGTTCTGTTGCTGTATCTATATTGTAAGCTTGGAACTGTTCCCTTATCTATACAGTAAGCTTGGTCCTGTTTCCTTATCTATGTAGCAAGCTTGGTTCTGTTGCTGTATCTATATACTGTAGTAAGCTTGGAACTGTTTCCTTATTTATGTAGCAAGCTTGGTTCTGTTCCTTTATCTATAGGTTAAACTTGGTTCTGTTCCCTTATCTACAGTATCGAGTAAGCTTGGTTCTGTTGCTGTATCTATATTGTAAGCTTGGAACTGTTCTCTTATCTATATAGTAAGCTTGGTTCTGTTCCCTAATCAATGTAGTAGATTTAATTCTGTTACTGTATCTATGTAGAAAGTTTAGTTCTGTAGCCATACATATGAAGTAAGTTTGATTCCGGTACCATTTTATATCTTTATAGTACTAAAACCCTCACCTGTTTATCTGTATATTAATAGCATGATTCATGTAAAGGGTTGGCCACTACTCAAAGGCGATAGCTGTGTGTTTACCCCCAAGCTGAAAACTGCCAGCCAGCCCGTTTTAGAGAACTGTAAGATAATACTTTATGTAAAATCAAACACAAGCAGAAGACTGGGCAGAGCGAACCCTTTAGAAAATTCTATTGACTGAAAAACAAAGTGACAGTTGAGGCTTTTATTGTCTTCCAACAATGACCGCCCTGAAAATCCACAATATCTCCTAATCTAGCATCTTTCATATCCCATACACACACAAATATTAGATTGATTTCAACAAATGTAGTCTTCTTTGCTGACTTATTTTTAACAGAGATCCCAAACATTCCATATTATAGTATTTTTAGGCGTCACACTGTGCTTTCCGTTTCTCTTCATGCAATTGGTATATCAGGGGAAATATGCTGCCAAGCAATTATGGAAAATACAACTTGGTTTGTTATGAGTGAAAAAAATAGCTGCATAATCATCCTTTCAACTTTGCTGGAAGGGTTTAGATTACATCCAACACTTCTGTGTAAAACACTTTTCATTACTCACTGCTGTATCCTTCCATGTAGGTTGCTTAATGAACTCCTAAAGCCTTGCTTGAGAGGTTTGTTACAAAATTTAGTACCTTAGGCATGTGCAAAAAATCCATCCTCATTGAAAACATCACTATCTGCAATATTCCTTAAATGTTTCCCTTCAGTAGGATGTAGTTAGACTACTAAATGCACTTGGATGGGGAGAGCGGCTCTTCAGATGTACTGCTCTGGAGCTCTCTACCCAGCGCTCTATATATTTGCTCTTACAGCCATTTTAAGCAGATCAGTATTTTGTAGTCAATCACATAAATAGAAGATTAAGAATGACTAATTTCTAGACATTTATACATTTTTGCAATTTTGCAATTGATGACAGGCATTAACAGAAGCATGTTAAGGCTGATAATGATTGAATGCCAAGACTGTTCTGTGCTTGCAGGGTTAATCAGCCTCTTAGCACAGCAAATAGTGTAATTATATGCAATATATGTGTTCACAAGCAGATATAAAATTAGATCCACTGTGCTAGGAAGCTTTGCCTCCAAGAATTTAATGGCGTGTTATTGACGCAAGACCAAAGCTTGTAATTCTACCCGCCATTCAGTTCTGCATGACATCACTGATAACGTGGATAGTGCTGGGAAAATTCTTGGGAAAATGTATATTTTATACTGCCCAAATGAATAGTGAATTAATAACTGCACTTACGCAGTGCGGCTATAAACTCTAGCAGTTTCTTAGGCTACGTATTATTATTCAGTACATTGGGTGTGCTGCGAACAGCAAGTCTGCCATAGCTTAAGAGCAAATACGTAGATTGTGCTAATGCTATAACGTTTTGTATTTTATCATTGACTTAAAGGGACTCTGTCACATCTGAGAGCAGCAAGTATGAGCAGAGCCCCTGATAATAGTGATATATTTCTAATTGGGCTACTTGCTGCAGTTTTGATAAAATCCCTATTTTATCTGCTGCAGATCTACATTTTCTCTGAATGCTTAGCTTTCCATAATAACAATCTTTTGCGCTTTACATACATGAGCAACACTGTCCCCATTAACAGTAAGCAGCCCAGTAAGCGACTCCGTCGCTACATATACTACTTCCAGATTAGGAGGCAAAAGAAGATATAATAGCCAAACTTCATAGCCAATGTGATCAAATTGTCAATTTGATCACAACTGTGATTCATTACAATGACAAAATGAAGATAAAACATATAACAGACCCAGCAAGTAACATATTAGTTATGACAACAATAGTAGCATATATATATATATATATATATATATATATATATATATATAGAGGCGGCTCTCATTCATTATAAGTACTTCTTACTCAGCCAGAGATGATTAAGCCTCTCCTACCTGCTTTTTATAAGACTTCTGTTGACATCTTGATACAACTTTCTCTGTCATCAGAATGGATCAAGCAAATGTCAGGTTATTTTTAGATTTTTATCTGAATGGCTTCAAAACTATTTCTTTTTTATTGTCTTAATATACCTTAACAGTGGTTGGATACAGAGCTCCAAATACCTGGGATATACATAAATACATATACTGCACAAAACATGCCGGCTCCTTCAGCCACCACTAGAGGGAGCTTAGGACATGACACCTACTAGTGGCAGTGGCAGGTACCTAGTGGATTATCTTTCTCTACTATGTCTATGTAGTAGATTTGGCGTTCTTTATGACAACAAGAAGCTGCGGCCTCTATAAACTTATATTAGAAAAGTAAACAAAATAAATATATTTTGAACCTAAAACTGGCATAAAGATAGAGGGTGAAGATTCCTTTTAAAAGGAATCTGTCACTTGATTCACGCTGCTCAAACCATGGGCAGTATCAAACACAGCCTGGCTGCACAAGTGAGAAAGCTGTGTTTTACTCTGAAGCTCTCTTGAGAAAATATAGTTAGAAGATTCAGCATGAAGCCCACCATGACACCCCCTTCTGAGAGCATCAGGATGTAGGGGCAGAGATCCTGATTCCAGTAATGTGTCACATACTGAGCTGCTTACTGTCGTTTTGATATCCCTATTTTATCTGCTACAGATATACACGTTATCTGAATATTAAGCTCTGTATAATGCCCCCCCACCACTGTGCATAGGCAATAAAGTAGTAGGGGCGGGCTTATATCAAGCTCATGAATTTGGAGGACTACCAGGCAGCATGTTTACTTGTCCTCTAGTGATAATCTCCTGCTGATAAAACAGTGATTTTACCAAAACTTCAGCAAGCAGCCCAGTAAGTAATATATAATTTTAATCAGGGTTTCTGTATCTACATCATTTGAATCTCAGATTGGGTGGCAAAAGCCTGGGAACATGTTCCCCTTAACAATGCCACCAGAATGAAACAAAGCTGCATTAGAAAGCGATCAGTAAAACTTTATTTTTTCTTGTCCTACAATCAAGATCTTAGTTCTCCTTCATTAGGATTAAAATGACAAGTTATTGAAATGCTATACAGTAAAGGCCATGGGCAAGGGATATATGAGTCATAGAAGCCATGGAAAGAATGATGTTCAAATATCTGAGCCATTTCTATTCCGAGCAAGCACATCTAGTAAATCTATCTATATAGGCAATTGTTATTAAGAATAGTACAATCAGCAGTTAAATCTATGAGAACACCACACTGTGCTGGATTCAGCTCGGGGACATAGGAGCTCTATGATCTGCTTAGCTTTCCTATTCACAAACAACCATATCAGCCATTATCGTACAGATACATAATCTGCTTAGGTTCAGATCACAAGCTGACAAATGAAGGACATAATATTAGGAATTTTTGGAACAATCTAAACTTTACAATAATTTCCTTCCAGTCGGGTTTACTCAGACAAAAAAATAAAATATTTGCTCTGTGCATCGGCTTAGGAAATAAAATCTGCAGCTTTTCTTACTGCATTTTACAATACATGGCTAGATAACTTATTAAATACAATTTATCAAACCAGCCACATTTCTTTAAGATGTTATTTTCCTCGCCAGCAGGAGAGCAAAGCAAGGCTCGGAAATACATGTAATATCAGTTGTCTGTCAATTGCGTTGTACAATTTAGTCTGATGAAGGAAAGAAGCGAAGGCAGGCCTGCAACCTTGCTTGTCCTCACGCTCAGCAGTGGCTGCATGGCACAAAAGTCGCTAGCCTAGGCTGTAACTAGCATTTTACTTCAATCTGTCTCGCTGGAATGCTCAAACAATAATTTCTCACTTATTTTGCTTTCATGAAT